>NC_088311.1:24640414-24955991 GCF_910592395.1 Lineus longissimus
ATGAAGTTCCAGTTTAATAATTGGCATATATTTTTCAGCCAAGTAGTTATCCGAGGAGACGGTCACTGCAGCCGAATACCTCCAGGCTTGGGGTAAGTTTAGCTGCTAATATACTTCCAGTGTTTCAGTTGAATTGTTCTCCTTCCTGCTGAATCAAGTGATACAGATGATGTCAACTTTGCCCTTAGATTCATTGAGTCTTTGATGACTTCTATTACTATCACCAGCTGATGTATCACTGATCTATCAGGCACCCAGCAGAAGCAGGTAAAAACTAGTGCAGTACGTAGCCTCATTCTTTACCCTGGTAGCTGGTGTGATTATGTGGAGCTTCAAACATTTCATGTGTAAACATTGGAACCTTTAGAACAGCAAAAAATCTAAACTGATGCAACTCCTCTCTTCGATCTTATCTCATAAAATGAAGTACCTGATTGTTTTCTTTCTTGTCTTATCAGACGCCTGCTGGTGCACCTCCCACCAGCCGAGTGAATGCTGTGGGTAGGGCATCCATCGCCCAGAACAGACAGTACCTCTTGCCCATGAGGGAGCAGCCTTCTCCTGGAACAAGTCAGCCAGATGATGGAAGGATTTCTTCCAGTAAATCTAAAGTGTGGCAGCTTCCGATGGTGGACCTGCACCCTCCAGGAAGAAGTCAAACAGAAGAGGTAAGGCCATAGTCATCAGGGAAAACTGATATCTCTTGAGTAGGCAAATTGAAGCCAGTTAAGCTCAAACTCTTTGAACAAGATCATCATCATTGAGTAACCTTGTCTGAAAAGCCAACTATTATTGCTGTCCAAATAATCAAGCTGTGATACACTCTTCTTCTCTTGGGACCCTTCGTGCCCTAGGTGGCACATGGGGCATTCCCCAGGGTCCTCCACTCAAGTCTGTTGGCTGCTCGCTGTCTGGCTGCCTCCCACGTTAGGCCCTTCTCTTGAAGTTCCTTTGCCATGGAACGCCGCCAGGTCTCTCTTGGTCTGCCTCTATTCCGTCTCCCCTGTGGTGTCCATGTGAGTGCTCTCCTTGGCAATGCGTTTGCAGGCATTCGGAGCACATGGCCCAACCATTGCCATCTTCGTTCCTTCACCAAGCTGTGATACAGATGATGTTAAACTTTGCCCTGAGATCTCCGCGATCTTTGAAGACCACTTTTCTACTATCACCAGCTGATGTATCACAATGATTTAACAAAAATTGAAAAGGAAATCTATGTCATGATAATGTGGCTAAACATTATATTTGAATTCTAGGTTGTTGCTACGAGTTTGCCGCCAGTCACCCATGTGGAAACGCCGCAGCATGGTTCAGGGAAGATGAAGAGAGACAAGAGTCATCATTATCAGGCACGCAAAGATGAGGATGATGAAGTAAGTCCATCCTTTTATCTCGATGATGACCTGTTTCTTATTAGGAGAGAAAACTACTTAAATTATTATTAAAGTCAGTAAATTTGCATTGTTATAATGGGATTCAGCGGTGTAACTTTATTGTGGCAGATTCCTTTTCAATCACTTGCTATGAGCGCCATTTCTAACTCGATGAATATGTATTGCCTTTAGGATGTTGAAGTACCCAACTTGCCCACAAAGTTTGTCCTCCCATCCGATGGTTTCAAGCTTGATATTGCTGTCAAGGCACCACAACCGAAATCATCCGGACCAGTTCCAGAGTTCACATTTTCCAGTCCGATTCAAAAGATAAGCACTCCGATTACGGCATCGCCAGGAGCAGCAACTGTAAGTTCTATGACTGCTCACTCACGATGTTTAGAAGTCTGTATGAAATGTTTTTAGAAAATGTCTCCGGTCCATATATCCTGAGTGATTTCGTTAAACTCTTTAACATAAGATACAATATTCAACTTTGTAAGGGATGAAATTGCAGTAGCGATACAGATGATGTCAACTTTGCTCTTAGATTCCTCGAATCTTTGATGACTATTTAACTATCACCATGATCTGATGTGTCGCCTGCAGTTAAGGGAATATGAACATGAGTGCAGTAAACAGTGAACACTGCCTTTAGAAATGCTAACCAAGTTCTCTTGTTAATATTCTTTAAGGGATTCCAGTTTAGTTCTCCGATCAGTATTGATGAGCAAGGAAAGGATGAGAAGCATGTGATGAATAAGAATCTAATGCCCGGGATATCATTTGGTAGTTCCTCTGGTCTGAAACTGAAAACCAAACCACCTAAAGAAGGTATGTGGCTGGAAGGTGAATAGTTGCCTGATTTTGGTCAACGATGGTAGAGGTGGTAGAATGAGGTTGTTTGAGCCTCTTCTGCTCTTCATCTGACGACCCTCCTAGTCAAGTGATACAGATGATGTCTACTTTGCCCTTAGATTCCTCGAATCTTTGATGACTTCTATTACTATCACCAGCTGATGTATCAACAAGATGTTACTCTGTCAGATGAATTTCTGAAATCATGTACCTAATGACATGATACTTCTGTTCGTTTCAGTTGCTCCTGTCAGTTCCTTTGCACCAGCATCGGAGTTGAAGCAAGGGAGTGTCCTCGATATTTTAGGGAAAGGTAAGCCAAAATGATGTTAAGGTTACATCTCTCTGCAGACCCCTCCCTTCTCACAAGAGACTAGATTTGAGCATCATTGGCTTCATATTGCTATGTGCACCCAAGATCTTGAACATGGATGGATGCTGTGAGGGCTTGGAGAAAGCTTCCGTTCAGTGTGACGGGGGACTCTCACCTGCAAGAAATGAGCCCCTGACGATATTTCCACTGAGGGGAACATGATACCTTTTATTCCTTCTCTAACCTAAAACTGTCGTATTCCAGGTTCAGTCTTCTCATCGGCGAATAAGTCATCTGCTGCAAATGATACCAAAACGCCGAGTTCCGTTACAAATGTCAACTCGTTTCTGGACAAATTGAAGCCTGCCGCTGGAAGTTGGGAGTGTCCTATCTGTATGATAAGCAACAAACCTGACGTTAGTAAATGTGTCGCTTGCATGGCAAACAAGCCCTCCGACCGGAAGGAATCGTTCAAGAGTCTGTTGGATGAAGACATTATGGCAAAATTAAAGCCACCAGAAGGTTCTTGGAGTTGTCCTACGTGTATGGTCTCAAATAAATCTGATGCGGATAGTTGTGTTTGTTGTAGCACAGCTAAGCCGAAACTGAAACATTCAGGATCTAGTGGTTCTTCAGTGGCGATCAAAACAGACCAAACTTTGTATGAGAATTTAAAGAGACCAGCTGGGAACTGGGAGTGTCCTGTGTGTATGATATCTAACAAAGCAGATGCCTCGTCTTGTCTTGCATGCTCCTCCCCTAATCCGACTAAGTCCAATCATGCCCCTACCAAGGAGAGTCAAAACGCATTAGCGAAATTAAAAAGACCTGAAGATGCCTGGACTTGTGACACGTGTTTGGTGTCAAATGGACCAACTGCGTTAAAGTGTATGGCGTGTGAAACACCAAAACCTGGTGCAACGAAACCATCCGGTTTTGCCCAACCTGGTGGTTTTCAATTTGGTGGTAACTCTGGTTCAGGTTTTGTCATAGGTAATAAAACGTCTTCTTCCGCGCTGTTTGCCTTCGGCGGCTCCAGTAAAAATGACGCTGATTCAACACCTAAAACATCCGATTCAGCTGGAGGTGGATTCAAATTCGGGGCAGTGGATTCTTCCAGCACAGCAGGGTTCAAAATCTCATCATCAGTGTCAGGTTCCAGTGGGGCATTCAAGTTCGGTGGTGAAAATAGTGAGAAAAAGAACTCTACGCCGAGTGCAGGTTTCACTTTTGGCGCAAAAACATCTGGAGCTAAAAGTGACTCTAAACCTGACTTTGTTACTGGTGGTTTCAAATTCGGTGCAGACAGTAACAAGGACAGTGGTATCAAAATCGGACAGCAAGCTTCAGATTCCAAAGACACATTAAAGCCTGTCGGTGGTTTTGCATTTAATGCTGGTAACTCGGACTCTAGTAAGACATCAGCTCTTGGTGGTGTGCTTTCAAATTCCAATAAATCGGACCCAGCATCTTTAGGTGGTGGTAGTAAAACAACTAATACCTCTAGTGCGGCCGGTGGATTCTCGTTCGGAGGAAGTACGAAGCGTAAGGCAGACGACGATGACAATAGTGAAGTGAAGAAGGTGCCCGAGTTCCAGTTCGGAGCACCAGTGACTGCTGTGCCTAGTCTAAGTCAGCACAAGCAAGACACAGGTATGGAATTTCACTACTTCAATACTTTCTAGTTTGAGTTCTCTTAAAACAGTATCATAGTTCCTCATGTCTTAGTAGCTGGACACTGTCATGAATGGACACCAAATTTGTTGCCAAACATTTCACTAGACCTACATGTATTCATATTCATATGCTTTGTTCATACCCATTTAACCTCCGACTCTGTTGTAGTAACCAGTTAGTGCATAACAAACAAAAACATCAATTGTTAGATTTTAAGGCTTGGAGATTTTTGATCCTTCTGAAAGTGGTATGATTATGAGAGACCTTTTGATGAAGAAAGTTTGCTTGATTCTAATCTAAGTCTGGGATATTTTGTTGTTCTGACTAATCACAATAATTCATCATAAAACTTGTAATTAAATTCCTTTTTCAGCTGAACCAAAGAAGGAAAACGGTTCGATAGGAGGCTTTGCCTTCCAACCGATAGCTACAGCAACCTCCAAGCCCAGTACTGCAGGTTTTGGAGTTGGTGGATTGGATTCGAAGGCGTTCGCACTTGAAGCGAGTCAGGCCAGTGTTGGCAAACCGGTCCAATCCTTATTTAGAAGTAGTGAGAATGAGCCGGCGGTGAAGAGGAAACCAGCTGACGGTAAGGGTCTCATTGTGGTTTGTCATCGGGGCCCCGTTGTTCAAAATAACTTTAGTCACTTATGCTGGCATTAGGTCGAAGGTCTCAAAGAGATAATGCTATGTTAAGTCTAGACCAATGTTGGGGACAAAATATGTTTTGACCAACCAGGCCCAGTTGTGTAGAGGTGAGGACAACATGTCCAAAGCAACTACTGTCTTTGTATTTCTGTCGTATATTTACCGAGTGACTGTGGTGGCGAGGTGTAACCAAGGTTGATTCATTCTGTCAGCAAAAGATCTGTTTTTGGTGTCATACATCCTACAGCACTGTGCATTGTCTTAAGTTAGAATTTATAAATGCTAAGTGGAGATACCAGCTTATAGAAGTAGTTCCACATTTTAGGAGTCATAAAATGATATGTGGCTTCAAACCTTCATGTTATGACCGTTTCTTCCCTGCAATAGGATTGGATGTCTCGACCAGTCTGACAGGAGCACCATTCCTGTTCGGGCTTCATACCACTAGCATCACCAGCAAACTCGTCTCTCCAGCCTCGGACGTCCCAATGAGTCCAGCTGATATTGGACATCCATATGGTACTAAAAGGTTTCACTCCTTTGCTAATTATGGCCTCTGGTGCTTAGTGACTTTCGTTAGAGTAGCACGACCTAACTGTGCCGACTAACATTTATTCCTGGCTAATTATCCATGCCTAAGATGCAGGTGTGTCATATCAGGTTTAACAATACATTGTAGTACATAGATCCAATCATGGTTGGCTGGCAGTTTCCCCATCTTAATCATCATAAACCTTCATCTAACTTGTCTAACTTGTAACTGAGTATCTGGTGCCTCCTGCAGTCGCTGTTTTTGAAAATTGCATGAATGGTCGAGGACAAATATAGTCACATGGACAAGTGCTGCTGGTGCTCTATAATGTTTGACGGTACTACTTCTTCCTATTCATGGTTAACACTCTTTGACATGCAAAAGACTTGTGGTGTGTCTTTGTGGCCGGGGGTAGTTTGTGGTGGTGGTTGAACCTCCAGCATGGCCAGATAACAAGGAGTCATATGGTGCATGTTTTGGAATGGCTTTGACATTACATTTATCCATCTCATTTCAAAATGTCCAGTGTTACTCGTTTGCATGTATCATGAAGCCCATATCATTATCTTCCAATGTTCCAATACCCCCCAGGAGTTTCCCATAAGAAGCTGATGCCTGCCTTGATCTCAGTATTAAGCCAGAGAGCGCTTTCAGTTCACCAACGTTCTTGAGCAAGGGCAAGAGCTGTTAAGCTAACCTGATAACAGGATGCTAGAGAAGCTATTTAGTATCTTTTAACTTCGTAACTCGGTGAAATGTTTACAGATTTATCATCTCATTGACAATTTTCATTTCAAATCCATTCTGTTTGTGGATTTGGTTGACAAAAATGGGCGCATCATCAGTCGAAAGCCGTGAAGTGACTCGGACTGTTTTAAATTTGTATTCAGTGTCGACAGGCAGTTAACTACATGTATGTTAGCTACTAACAGGTTAATGTTTTTATAACTAATTCTGTTTTGTCCTATTGTACAATTCAGGTTTGACGGGGGGCAGTGCCACGTCTGGTTTTAACTTTGGTTCACAAGGCTCCACCCCAACCTTCGGCCAGAGTAACAGCTCATCCAGCACGCCAACATTCGGACAGAGTGCCACCAACCCAACGACAAGTGCAGCATTCAACTTAGGAGGATCTGCCAATCCATTGCCTGTCGCCTCTAGTACTGCAACATTCAATTTTGGTGCGCCAGTCTCCACATCTGCAACTCCTGGGTTTGGATTTGGTCAGTCGGCCAGTTCAGCAAATCCTACTGCCACACCGGCATTAACTGGTGGATTCAACTTCAGCCAAAGCACTACAAAGCCATCTACAACTGCTTCGTTTAGTTTTGGGCAGACGGCAACAACACAGGCCACTACCAGTGCTGCGCCGGGAGGATTTGCTTTTGGTCAGAGTACCAGTGGTGCTGCCCAGTCGGCCAGCACAACGTCCACGTTCACTTTTGGAGCGACTGCTACAACTAAAGGTAAGTCTGTCATCAGACTCAATAAAAAGTTGGATTTGTTTATCCTTATGAATAGTTGCAATCATATTTGCTGAAAGTGCTGGCTTTTTTTGGTTATCAAGAGCCCAAGAGAAATATTGTTACCCTGGACATGCTGGAGGTCCTATCTTTGGTTCAGAGGAAGCTACTGAATCACTAGAATCTCTATTTAAACAGTTTGTTACTACTATCACCAGCATTTGATGTTCACACCGATCGCCTCTTTCAGCCCCATCATTTGGTGGTTTTAATGCAGCGCCGGCCCAGCAAGCTGCTGCCCCGGCCTTTGGAGCTGCCACAGCACCATCCTTCGGTCAACAACAATCCTCAGCACCAATGCCTTTCGGGACTCCGAATACCGCAGTAACTTTCGGGGGACAAAGTACTGGCACTTCCTTTAGTCAGGCCACCCCAGCTTTTGGTGCGACCGCCCCAGGTCCAACGCCAGCGTTTGGTTCTGCTGCTACTGCCTTGCCAACATTCGGTGCCACTGCTACTAAAACTCTGACAGCAGCTCCAGCCTTTGGTGCAGGATCTACAGGTTTCGGTGTCCAGGCAACTCCAGCCCCTGCATTTGGTGCACCGGCTACTACAGCCAACTCTTGTAAGTACGATTCCCCAGAGAGTAGAGACAGACTGATGCCGACTCACTGCCGTACGGCAGTCTTGGTGGTCACTCATAAAATGCATAAAACCAAACCTTGCCAAAACAATAGCAGTAACATCTTAATAGAAGCACGGTTGAAAAAGCTATTGGAACTGTGACCAAATCAGAAGTATTGCTGGGCCCCACTTTCATCTCACGCATCATCTTCTTTCAGCTGGTTTCAACTTCAGCCAATCAGCCCAAACAGGAGCATTCAACTTTGCAGCCCAACAGCAGCAGGCCACGTCTGCCCCCTTCCAGTTTGGCGCCAACAAACCAACACAACCCACCCCAGTGGCTAGCCAGCCGACAGCAACTTCAGGATTCAACTTTACTCCCAACATGAGCTTCGGGGGACCTGCTGCACCTGCTACGCCACAACCTTTCCAGTTTGGGTAAGTTGGCAAACCTCTAGTGATTCTGCTATCTGCTCATATAAAGCTCACTTTATCCTTTCGGATTGCTTCCCATTTATATTCTTTCTTTGAAGAGCATCTGAAGCGTAAAGTGTCTTGCTCAAGGACACTAAATCATATGATGGTTGTACCTGAAATTGGACCAATGAAGTATTGAAATACTTTTGAAATGAATTCAGAAGTTTGTGTCAATTGCTGAATAGCGGCTTTCTGTGTTTCAGTGCTGCTCCTGCACCCAGTACGGATGGCAACCCGTTCAGTGTCAGCGTGACTCCCAACATTGCTGGTAGAAAAATCAAGAGGGCTACACGGAAGTTGAAAGGACGGTAGGATTGACTGTCAGCAACAGCTAACCTGTGATGAATAGAGAGCATATCTAGGAGGATCAATGGACAAGTGTCGCCTCGGGAGATGGATTACGCAGTAAGTTAAGGGAAAAATTGAATGCTGTAAGTCAACAAATGTTTGTCTACTGTGAAGTAAAAGGGTTGTGGCTGATGTGTTTGTCTGACTTGATTAAAGTATAATGGGATTGTGTAACCAGCTAGGAATAAAAGGTTGCTCAACAATGGTATGACGTCACACCTAGGTAAGGACATATTATCTAGACAATTGGTCAGATTAAGTTATAAGGAGAGATTCAGTTGGAAGAGTATAGCTAACTGTTGTAGAAGATTGAAGAAAAATATGACCATGACTGCCAAAACAGGCTGTAATGTTTGCAATACGGCCATTGTGAGTGAGTGGGGGTTAAAATGGCTTTAATTACAAATACCAAGAGAAAAGAACCAAGACAAATCTTGTTTGTTAAAAGAGAATGGACGTTTTGAATCGGGTCAAGTTGTGAGAAACGTTGCCAGCAGGATGTCCTGGGCGTGGGGTGTAAATAGGTCACTTGGGCTTGAATTCTTACAGGTTTAATGCCAAGTTGAACAAACCATTGTTACTTGTTACGCCACAGTTGTTGATATATTCTCGTGTGGCTGACAACTCTCCTTTGAAATCTCATGAACGAGAAAGAGTGCTCCGTACAGGGCTCCTCTACCCCTTGAAAACAATATCAAGACCATTGACTGGCATTGTAGAAATGGGTAGGAACCCTGTATTTAAGTACTCTCATCGCTAATTCTTTGTATTCTGGACGACCCGGACCAGTTATAATTCCTGAATTCAAACCCAACAACAAACTGCGGTCAACAAAGCTGACTATGTCCAATGGCTGAATCCGCTGAACTTTCTAATGCGCATTTGGACAAAAGGTGCTAAAGCCATATAATGTAAATTGTTATTAATGTTTCATACATTCCGCTAGCTTTACGAGTCTTAATCGGTTTGTTCTTCCATCGACATACGAGGCCGTTGGCTGCAGACGTCACATGTTGTGGCTGTAAATAGATGTATGCTGTTTTAACTTAATATCAGTACGAGGCTGATGTCAGTGTCTTGGCTTCATTAGTTTTCTTAATGAAGTAATGGTTTCCGTGACTGTTGAAATGAATCGTTGGAACTCTGTCAAGCATTACCAAGGCATGTATTACTCCATTGTTGAGGGCTTTTATAAGACACTGATATTATCCTCATCAGGGACGCTTGGTATACCGCTCGATCATATGGACAGACATTTTCAGACCAGATTCAATATTTGAAGCAATGGTGGTTGTAAGTGTCTTTCCTCTCCATGTGATAGTGCTGTGTGTTCTTGTGCAAGTTGAGTAGTCAAGGCTATCCTTCTTGCCGTAATATTTAACACAATCATTGTGCTACTCACAAACTGAATGAGACGGAAGAAAACTGTTGATTTTTCACAACGAACAATGCTCAATTCCTGTTGTTATGTATCATAACTGTTAAAATCTAAAATTAGTCATTTTTTGCGATAACTTCAAAAAGATGCGATAGCCCTGAATGCAATAATTTATCTATGTGTTATTGGAAACAAACATTTGGTTATTTCATCCTTCTGGTACAATCGGAGCTCTCTTGATTCTAGCCATCAGATTACATATTTCCAAACCAAGTCTTGTGTACATTCATTCATTCTGTGTAAAGGACTTCGATATTTAAATGATATTTTTTTTAATCTGATGGCCTGGCCTGGGTGGATCTTTTGTATTTGGATTTGAACATTCATTAGATGGTTGTTTCCTCAGAACAAAGTTTTAAATTGGCGTGCTGCATTTGTATAGGAGTGTATAAAAATATTGTCAGATGTCTAAGTTTTCAGGTTGTAATGTAGCCACTGCAGTTGCCATTTAGGCGTGTGTTTGTAAATAAATTGTGATATGCGATTGTGGAAGAGGAAAAATATCAAATCCAGGATAAAATTATGCAAGTTATCAAAGACCTGAAAGATTAGACTGTGATGTTGGGGACTTTTCCTGTAGAGTTTGGCATCAAAACTATATCTTGGCATTCTTAATGTCTCTGTTAACTTTATAGAGACACTTGTAAGGTTTCTCGAAAGGAAATTTTGAAATTTGCTATTGCTTTTGCTTGGTGGTAAATATGAAGCCAGGGACGACAAAATAATAATGATACCTCAGTTGAGCACCTCGACACTCCTGTGTACTAACATAGCACCGTTGTTTACTGTCCATGGTCGCCCGTTTGCCATCGATGAACACTTCATCTCTTGAGATCATATTGGGGCGCTAAAATTATGAACCCTCAGGTTTGATTGATTTATATGTCAACTTATTCCTCTGCTTTGATGAAGAGCCTCTTCCCATTACCAGTAGATTTAAACAATGATCATGCCATGTGAATACATGATTTGGAGGTCTGCAAAAATAATGATTATCTAAACTGTGATCTGATAATGTTGAGGGAATTTTTGCCCGACGATGGAAAAGTCCTCACAAAATAATGATGTTTATGTAGTGATTGTCTTTTATATCTAGAAAGTTACGATGCTTTCATAAAGATTATGGGATGGCTGGTTTGCCGGAGGAGAACACGATTCAATTTTACCTCTCAATAAATACGATGACGTAATGTAGAATAACAAGTGAAGAAAATTTATGCCGGTCTCAATTTTCCTTCGAATTGCATCATGCCATCCCATATCTTACTTGGACGTCTTTGTGTAAAATACCATAAGTTTTGCATAAATATGATCCAAGTGAAGCTATTTATTTTGTATGTATCTGAATCTTGCACTGAAAATGTCCAGGATAAACCACATGCTGCTGTAAATAGACTTTGATTTAAAGAATGAATGTTTGTCTGTTTGTATGAGTGTGCTAAAATCCTGTAAACTTCAAATTTCAGGTGTGAGTGAATTGTAAAATGTACATATTATTTCCTGTGTCGATACCTTCAGTTTTACTTTAGTTAAAGTACTAAGTGAATATGTTATGTAAGTTTACCGAGTTGGCCTTACAAAAGCTGATGCCTTGGTAGATTTCAAGTGGTTGTAATATGGTTTTAGTCCTTGTCACCTCTGCCGTTGCATTCTTTCCGTTTTAACATCTCAGAAAAAAAGAGAAAAATGTTAGCCTGAAGCCTTTATCAAAACTAAAGGGAAAACTTGTTTCCATTTCTTTATTCTTAAAAGTATCTTAGTGCCTGGCTGTTTTTCTCATCTTAAAAAGCAAGAATTTCTGTCCTCGTGGACTTCTCCTTTTTCTTGTTGCACAAAAGGAGGTAAATTTCGATGTTTATGTTGGGGCCGTTCGGGTGTGTGCACTGTTCCTCTGATTAAATGTTCCTTATCCAGCCTTGCAAATACTTCACAAGAAGACATTGTTACAAAAGGCCTGAATATGGCCACTGGGCATATCTTGGGAAGACAAAAGTCACTTTACACATGGAACATAGATCTTGTCAACTAGGTCTCAGGGTCTGCTTTATATTTGCCAGTCATTTCTGATTTGATTAGAGATTGTGTACTGCTTCAGAGCTGCTGTTGTTTGTTTCCTTATAGCTGGTAATTGACCAATCTTTCACATCTTCCCAGGATGTGCTCCTATGACAGGGCTTGAGATGATCACTATGGGATGTTTGCATATGCACCGAATGGCTCCTTTTCCTCTGTATGCGTGACTGTTGTTAAATACTAAAGCATGTGGTTTGATTCTGGTCACCAGCACATTCTCTTCCAGGAGGGAAGGGGTATTAATACATTTTTCTCATTTGATGGAAGACAATGTGCAAATGTAAATGGATCATATAAATAAAAGGTTGTAATGAAATACATGCTTGTTTTGTTTTCATGTTTTTGTCATCACTTGATGTTTCTTGTCTCGGATCTACAAGACACCAACCAGTACAGGCGCGAGAGACAGCTGCCAAACTTGGACAAGTCAAGAATGACTATATATTAAATGTGTGTCTTGTATCAACCAGTCTGTCGATATTGGTGATTGTAGAAAGCTGAATTGGTACTCCGATGGCAACCATCTGTCTGCCTTGTTTTTGTTGATTTCCACGCCATGGTGAACTATCAGCACCACCCCTCCTGGAGGATACGGTTTCAGAGTCCAAATCGGTTGTGAGGACAACTTTCTCTGGTCTCTACCATAGTGTCTATTCGTATTCAAATCTTTCATGATCAAAACACACGGCATGATCCTGTCGCTGGAGTATCCTTTAATAATGTAGCAACAATCACAACCTCGCACCACAGACATAGTAGGTCACAACCACATGCCCAGGTGGAAGACGGCACAAAGAAGTCCAAACTGTACCATCCCAAATACATAACGGGCAAGTCCTTTGTCAAAACCTATTCACAATTCCAGATACATGTAGTTGTGATGCTCATGTATGAAATTGGTGTGATTCAATCCAAATTCTGTCTACATCTATAAATGACACTAAGTGCAAAACTAAATGCATCAACTTTTATTCATAACTTAAATTTGACAGTTTCGTCCATTTTCAACATCAAGTTGAAAATGTCCTCCATATCACTGTTGTGACCGTCTCTAAGCAGCACATACATATTCAGTCATTTTCACATTGAGATACCACGAAAGAATGAATGTTTTGGTGAACATCAAGGTTCCCCAATCAATGGATCTTTGTATCAAACTCTCTTGTCCTGAGCCTCCACTCGTGTGGCAAGGTCCTTATCTTTTCTTCTTTCCTTTTGGAGCCTTTTCTAATCCTTGTAAGTATTTCTTATTCAGTTGATATTTGTCTGAAAAAAATTACAATTTAATCAAGGTTTACTAGAGACAAATCTCAGATCAGGGGCCCAGTCTTTGTACAACATTGTTATTCTAGTTAACAACTTTTACTTTTTGACTATGGATCGAAACTATCAGCAGCAGACTAAAGTGTGAGGATTGTCCAAAGAGAGAAAGATATCTTCAATCCACGTCTTTGACAAAACCCAATGTGAGGTGTTAACACAACTCATCCACGTCATCACAAAGAATAGCGCCTCCTATAAACAACATACATTTGTAAAGATACTAACAAGCAAAAGGTTACACCGTCCGCCAAATTCATGGAACTTCAATGAAACCTACCTGCTAATAATTCTGCTACAAAGTTGATTTGATTTCCCTGGACGAGAACCTGCATGCCTTGTGCCTTCCCCGGCAGTGAACTGACTGATGTGCTACACGCTACTCCAATCTGAACCTCGTGTGCAAACTGCTTCGGACTGATACCAAACTGTTCAAGATTCTCGATCAAGGTCACCTGAAGTAAAACGAGTGAAATATATAAACACATGAGAGTAAATGAGATATATACTGTACTGAGATATAATGCAAACGGTAGAAGACAACCTGTCACACCCACACCATCATTTTCAAGAATCTTGTCAAAGAGGACACCTCTCGATACATGTAGAAGTCACCTAACAAAGTCTGTTTTGTCCTTTGTAAACTCAACGACGTCCACCAAAACTGGTCAACTTGAATCCTTCATACGTACAGCATATGTTGCCAGATTTCGAAGGTTGCTTGTATTGCTTTGGCTCCAGTAAACCGATCAGCGGAAGAAAAGACATAGAAAAGGTATGTGAATTACAAGTCCATCAACAACCACCCAACAGAACTGTACCTTTTTATTTCCACCCCTCTGTGCTATCATGAAAGTGACAGGTTCCACCTTGCCCTTCTTGACGACTGGTTTCTCCCCTGGGTACGTCATCTGATGCATTGGGGACATCTTCTCAAGACACCTGCAATCAAGAGTGAATTACAATAACGACTCCGCCATTCCCAGCTAAACGAAGGTAGGTAGTTCTCTAATTCATAGAGCCTAACTAGTACACCATTCTGAACCAATAACTATCAGAGCACAACACGAGTTACTGTATAAACAAGACGACAAGTAGATATTTACCTCTTGATTAACTCGTCATATCGCACACTTGTAGCTCCTTCACTTCTAAACAACACATCTGTGAGAACAGGATCCAAAATCACTTTTCTGAAAAAAGATGAAAACAACAACTAAGCATCAGTGAGGACTGAAGGAGAACACCAAGTCAGGTTAACACCGGCGAAGTGGGGGAAATTTAGTTTAGAACAACCAGTCCCAGGTGTCGGTGCTCTTGCATTTTCAAAGCACTAAACTCCAACGTGACAGGGTCAATTTACAAAATGAACAAGAGAACGTACCCTTTATTTTCCTGATCCTTCAGCTCCTCGTCCTTCACGTAACCTGTTATAGCCTTCCTCACATCTGACAGCATCAACGCTGAACCCTTCTTGTAACCAACCAATGAGAACAAGGGTAACACAGCTGCTGATACACCAAACATGTCGACAATCTCTGGCGGTACGTAAGGTTTTTCATCATCTGGTTCGTCATCTTCTTCTTCTTCAGGAAGATCTGGGACGGTGAATGACCTCAGGCTGAGAACATAATAATATGGTTAGCTCCTCTCTCTCTCTTCATGCTCTGCCTGTATTCTGGAAGCACTGTCGAACAGCGAATAGGGGGTTTGACCGATAATCTAAGATCATGGCTAGGCCAATGCAACTCTGTATAATCTCAACTGGCTTGAAATGTCTACTCCTTGGTCTCTATAGAAAGGTTTTTGGATGAGACTCTGGCGATTGTAAAGCGCTTTGAGAATACCATACAAAGCACAAAAGCATAAGATCATGGCCTGGCCAACTCTGTATTGTCTCAACAAGCTTGAAATGGCCAAGCGTATCACAACATGTGCACTCCTTGGTTTCTACTGCTATTAAGGAATGCATCAAAGACAGTAAACTTACTCAGGGTGAGCTCTATTGACGGCAGTGACACTTTCAACACCTTTAGAAAGTTCCTTTACCCCTAAGAGATTTCTCTTCTCCATTTCTTGAAGAAACTTTGACAACTGAAAAACAAAGGCAGTCATTGGTGATCATGATGAGAACCTTTTACGGCAGAAACTTTGGCCACAACAAAAACGTGCTGAAGTATAAGAAGTTGAACTGACCTTTTTATAACTAGACTTTTTCAGATCTAAGTCTTTACCACGACTGAAATGAAATGAAAAGCAGCGAATTAGAATATTTCTTCCTGTTTAACATGAGAAGGTTCCTTGAACACCTTCCAGGCATTTATCTAAGTATACTCCTATCGTGATTATCATTTTGAACAAACCTGTACCGACAGCAACGAGGACTTTGTGGAATATTATATGATGAAGACTCGAACCAAAGATGTTCTAAAGAGATAGGTCAATAGTCTAGGTATCCAACTGAAACCGCTTTACTCAATCTTGTCCTTGAAAGAGAGAAATAGGGAACATAAAAGCTATGCTTACCAACAAGGTACCATATGTAATCGAAATAATTTACTGGTAAGAATTGGATAATCGGTTTTCTTTATGGTAGCTTTCAGAGAGTGTAAAAGCGAGTCATATAGCAGCTTGTCCATTTGTTCTGAAAGGTAAACGAAAACTAGCATCAAGTATTAGCATCAATGGGTTGCTTCAATGAGGCTGTCATATTCTGTGTTTGCCCCTAGGTGGTCAAGCCTATCACTGCCGTTCCTAATAGGCCCAGTGCCTCAACTCTAGCTTACGTGCCAGTCAAGTTGGGTGCTAATCAGGTTCATTTGCCTAGGGAAGCCCGTCTCCAGCCAGGGAGAGGAGTGCATTGAAAGCTACTGTCCTATTGAGGCCCTGACATTCTCCAGCCAGGGAGAGGAGTGCATTGAAAGCTACTGTCCTATTGAGGCCCTGACATGGGCACTAGTTAAATGGCATCTTGGTTAGCCGTTAGCCCTCCGTGGAACAAGTGTTAACTCACCTGTTTCAGATAATGGTTCCTCCACATAGGCAGCCTCAGCCTCTCCCTGAATATCACTCATATCTTCAGCAGCACCGTTACCACAAGCACCACCAGCACCAGCACCAGCACACATAGCACCACTTTCCAATGAAATGATATCATCGTCTGGAGTCTCGGACACATTATTTTCTAAAGATAAAGTGCTCAAGTGTCTCGTCGTTTCTTCAATCACAGAATCTACAGCAGATGCTCCTGGTAATGCTACGTCTGCTTCTTCTACTTTTATGTCTGCTCCACCTCCATTCAATGTCGTTCCTGATGACTCAGCATCTTCTTTTAGCCCAGATTCCAAACCACCATCTGTTACATTCTCATCAACCTGTATTGCCCCACCCAATTCTGGTGGATTGCTCTTGTCTCCATGGGCCCTAAACAAATCAACAGGAGTCTTATAGTAAAATCTTCTTAACCAATTTTGACTCGTGTCAGTCTCTGAAAGAGCTCATAGAATGTAATGTAATGTTTATATTTATATAGCGCTAATCAGTAAAGACTGCTCAAGCGCTTACCCTGGTCTCCACAGAAATCAATCAGGGGTTTCACGGAGCAACCAGAAGGTGCTCACTTGAGCTCGACCAGTAGGGGAACTAAGCAGTGACTGGGCCGGGAGTCAAACCCACGACCTCCTGATCATGAGGCCGACTCTCTTCCACTGCGCTACCGCCTCAAGTTAGTACCAACAAGCAAGGCTTTAAAAGTGGTTCACCTTTCCTTGGTGTTTCAGGATGTTGATGGCTACCATACTCAAGATAGGATTACAGTCGTACATGGAGACCGTTGTCAAACAACTTTAAGTGCAGAGTAAAACTAAAATTTAAACTAAACGTATGTGTTTATGTTCTTCATCTCAACCTACCATAACTGGTCCTTGTAAACATGGTAGAGCATGACTCCCTTTCCTCTCATGGCGCTAAGGTACATATCACTGCCCGACATCGCTGTCTTACCAATGGCAATAGGTGCCCTGGAAAATGGAATATTCAAAAGTGAAAAATAACATCACAAATCAAGTTAGTCATTTAGCCAGAATTCTGGGCTGGATGCGATGAAAGACTGTAAAGAAAGGCCTATTGTTCCATCATGACAGCTGCCTTTGCATTTTCCTCTGCATTTCATTACTATCACTACCTGATTCAGATGCCAGAAGACACCCAGAATTTCCAAAAATTCTATACTTGTTAGGACACTTACTTATTAGGTAGAAGATTCACTGAAGCAGGAGTTCCTTTATCCAAATGTTTGAAGGTCTCTGGAGTGACTGGACCCTTCACTATGACACCAGGAAGCATCAGATCTGAAACACACATGCATACTCGGGTAAGCCAACATTTTCAGTATGAATTATGTGTACATGTATGTTCACCCTTTGGTTTCTACTGAAAGGTTTTTGAATTTGGGAACAAATGTAAAGCGCTTAAGAAAGTGCAGTCATACAGTGTAGAGCCGGTAATAAGAACTTAAGCATGTATCATTAAGCAACTAAGAGTAGCATCCCCCCCGGAAAGGATGCTGGTCCAATGTAGATCACCTCAATGGTGATAGGTGAGGTAAAAAGTATTTACCTGCTCCTTTTTGCAGACGCTGGATGACAGGCGCCCACGTTGTAAACACTGGCAAAAGATCTGGGAATTTCCACAACGTGTACACTGAAAAGAAGACAACCGTCATCATCATCATATCTTGACCACTTTATCTCACCTCAAGATAATGAAGGAAATAATACTTCTAAAGTTGGAAGCAAGTACTAATCATTTCAATTCCACTTCTTTAGTTCTAATTGCATGTGTAATCTGCTATTTCATTAACTCATGCCCACCTGTAGGATAAACCACTCGGTCCACCTCAAAGAAGATGGGATTCTTCTTCAAAACATAAACCATGACATTATCTTCAGAGTGTGTGAAAATCTTCATCACCGACATCTCCTCTTTGTTGGGCACAAGATCACGAAGCTCATCTTCGGTCAAATCCACAAACTGACTCTTGATTTCTGCTCGGAGTTTTTTCCTGAAAGGAAAGTTTATGGTTAGGTAACAGTTCCGCTCGTGTAATCTTCAAGTCACCCATCATCATCAGTCATATCGCCAGGCTGCTCGTGACTTCATGTTGCCCTGTTGTTACACCACGACATTTCTGTACGTGGAGAGGTGGTTTTGCCTGAAACTTTAGCCTATCATCATGAGATGATGATAATGGAAGGCACGAGTCAAGATAAGATGTGCTGAGATTTGGACAACAGACGGACAACTTTGAGCTGGGTCTGTTCAGGGCCTTTCTAGGGCTGCACATCTATTTTGTGGCAACTGGCTTGAGATTTGTGAGAGATCCTGAGATTGAAATGTGAGATTGTGACTGTGACTGAGTTGATCTCCACTCCAGTCCATCATATCATCACATATGATGCATGCATATTCTTTCTACCCAAATAAATTCACCTGTCAGAACTTCTGATTGCTGATTGGGACTTGACTCTAAATGGCTTATGAAACATTCTTGCGAGTCACACTGTAAAAATCCTGACCAGACCAAGGAATATTACAGAAATTTACAAAAACAGCTAGCTGCACAAAACCAAAAACAGCTGGTACAGAACTTTCTCAGGGTCAATTTTGGGTCAAGGTCAATCTCCCGGGCGCCGGGTCAAATGTCCAATTTACATGCACCCGCTGAAATTGTGCCACAGTTTGATCCATTCTCCAAGCGTCGTCAACGGAGATCACTCGACCTACATCAACAAGGTTGAATGAGGCTTGTCAGTGATGGTCACCGTTGACGACGCTTGGAGAATGGATCAAACTGTGGCAGAGGGACTATGGTCTCATTAGGGAGGTTTTTTTGTATTCATGCGCGGCCAACCCGTAACCGTAGTTCCTTAAAAATCATTGATTTCTCGTCCTCACAGTATGTCAGTGTTGATTCAGCAGTTGTTTTGGCGAAGACATGTTTTTTTTGAGTTTCTGAAACCTAGAGCGCTACTCAATAGGCGGTTAACAAGAAACACCGCATTTACTGTTGTTGCCGACTTATGCGTACACTGAACTTGGGATGTGCGTCGGCCCCGTGTTGAAATGCCGTCTCAGTGCCAGTTGGTGCGTTTTTCGCTGATTTGTGCAAAATTCAACATATCTCAAAAGTTCAATGGTTGACCCTTGATTTTTTTTATTTTTGTGTAGCGTTAGCAACTGTCTTTCATGGGGAATGGTCACTGTAAGAATTATTCAGGAAGAAATGTATAATATTTGGGGATTTTCGTGATTGTCCGGCCCAATTGGCAATATTGCCATTTGGGATGGTGAACAGAGCTAGGAGCAAATGCGACGCTTATGATTTATTTAAAGAAATAAAATGCCCGATTTAACATCCTGCAGAATCAGGGGAATCGGGCGTTTCCAGTGACATACAACACAAATTGGTTGTCCTCATGCAATCACTTTGGAAACGCATTTTAAAATAGATGTTACGTCCTGTTAATGGGGCACGTCATCATCGCGTACAATTGGGAAAAACTCCCTAACGAGACCTATATAACAATTTCAGCGGGTGCATGTAAATTGGACATTTGGCCCGGCGGCGCGGCCCGGCGCCTGGGAGATTGGGTCAGCAGGTGCGCGGGTCGATCTAAAATGCAAACCAAAAATTGCTTTCCCTTCAAATTATATTTTTAATGCCAAAGACGAAGTACTTTTCTTTCACAAAACTTAAGTGCAAAGCCGTTGGTCCATAACATTTGTTGAATTATAAATTTACCGTGTAAAACAAACCTTTCTTGATAAAAGGCATCGTCGAAACACCGTCGGCATCATTTCATCTGAAGTCGCATTTTCTCTGACCCACACCTTGGTGATGATTGTAAACATCATGGTGGATCCGATTTGCTGACATTAATACTGCAGTAAGAAATTAAACAAGAAGATGACACATATATTATGTACCTGGCTCAATGATGAGCTACAGATTTCAAAGGATATAGGTATGTTCAGGGCTAAAAATGGACTTGCTTTGGAGGTGCAAAAAAGGAATCTGGTTACTGAACTGACTGACTGAGTCTGAGCCGAGTGAACACCTCCATTCATATCGAGACTCATCTCATGCATGTCATGCATGCATGGATTGGATGGGATAGATGGGATGGATGAATGGATTGATGCGAATTGCAGTGCATGATTTTGACACTGTCGGTCACAGGAAGGCATGATATACATATGACACTTCGGTCCTGGATATGACGTCGCCGATCTGGTACGGTTTGCGCAACTACAAAAAAATCATGCACAATCAGGCCAGGTGTGCAACGCAGAGTTTCTTGACTTTGTGTTTGAAGGAGATATGCATCAGAGGTCATGCTCAAACTGTACCATACTCTTATCTGGGACTACAGTTCCTAAGTGTCGTATTGAATCAGTGAATGAGTGAATCATGATGATCATGATGATGATGTTAACGTTGTTAAAATTGTGTTCATGTTGGTCGACGAGAGGTTTAGAAATGCAGACAATTAGGCCTACTTATTTCTATAAAAATGAGTCAATACTAGTATTCATCTAAATGAAAATAAATGATGTTTTTGTTGTTTCATTTTAGATGCCAACAACTTTGCACGGGAGTGTGCCACCGGATATATCATTGGAGACGTGCTACGCCACTATGGGTTGCAAGATGATTTTAACCTTTTCTCTCAGAGCACGTAAGCAGAATTAATCTCTTTTAAGAAAGGAGGTGGGGGAGGGGTCAGTGTAGGTTCTTCACTTCAGTCCATCAGAGTACCCATGAAAAAAATCGGGCAGAACCAAGATCCAGAGAAAAGAGGGCCATCACTTTTCAGAATTTCGTGGTCAAACTCAAACATTTTTCTGTATGGGGAGTCTGGGATTACTAATTAGTCCTTTGATCCCTACATGAGAATGGTTCATTGTTTATATTCTTTGAACACGGTTCATTAGGCAACACTGTCATTGGTGTAACTGAATCAGTATCACTATCAATTATGTCATTGTCTCTGATTAATATGAAAATTAGTTTCAAGTTTTGCTCTTCTTTGTTTCAGCACCACTGACTCTAAGGTCAACAATTTTACTCGACTTGAGCCAACATTACATCTCCTTGAGGTCCCATTTGACACCAACATTGCAAATGATATCATGCGAGAGAAACCAGGAGTTGCCACCAGACTGATGTACCAGATGTTTGTATCTCTTCATCGCAAAGAGAAAAATAACCTGACTGGTGTTGCCATGGAAACAATGCGTCCAGCTGCCCCTGTCAAATTAGAGGCCGTCGAGAGTCAAATGTACAAAGAGGTAGGAAATTGTTCTCATTCGTTTGCTTTCACACATTTCTAAAGAATGGTAGGCTTTACGCTACTGGTATCAATCCAGTGATCTACTGGTCACTTTTTGGCAAATTGGGACATGTTGATCATGAGATATACGCAGTGAATCTATTTCTCTATACTAGTACACACTTACGGTGTAAATTACTCCCTTTATCAAGATATAATTTGTGTCTTAAAGTGACTTCTGCACTACCGTCAACTGCCGAATTTTCATGTAACGTGTCGTCTCAAATTGTTTTCACCCCAACGTCTTCATATTTCTCATTCTGCACATGTTTCTTCCTTCTGTTATGATCAGGATGAGGTAAGCTTGTCAGTGCATGCATCACCTTGCTCTATACAGTGTATAGCGGCTATTTGTGAATTGTTCCCTCTTCCAGTTCCAGAATCCAGTTTTTGAAACTTGGTTATGACCAAAGTGTTCATAAAAATATGTTCCAATTTCTTGCAAGAATTAATCCTAGTTGCATGTTATGTTGCTGATTTTGATTTTAAGCTGTTGCAGAGTCATGGGTTACATCAATATCCAGTCATTGCTTTGCGTTTTATGAAGTGAAATGGATGTTGCATGATTCTTAAAATTACTGCATAGTACTTCATGTAACAGCTACACTTCCCCTTTGAAATGTTTCAAAGGTTAATGAATGAGATCTTCATGTACATATTGGTACACTGCTCGTCTATTTTGAAATGCATGTGGTGTATTACTAATTAGAACAAAACTTTAGCATTCCACTGGCACAAAAACTCAATGCTCTCCTTGTCTGGTTTTTATCAACCTTCCTATGTACAGTTCTATTTTGTATATTAGTGGTGTCAGTGAGCAATATCTTCTATGTATGTGTCTGCCTGGCCCTTATCAATGAAATGTGAAGTCAGACATAAGGTCCTATCCTCCCAAGCTCCCAAATAATTGTTGTCATGGTACTCTCAGCAGTCACGGACTGTTGTCCTTGTTTTTCCCCACAGTTTGATTGGTCCTAGAGCTTCAAATGGCATGCAGTGAAAGACCTCCCTTGGCAGACACCTCTGTTAGTAGGACACCCTGTCTAATAGAGATAGGGATTTTGGTTCCAAAGGGGTCAGTTCCATACATTTTGACCTATGTTATCAGGACACCTCTCTTTAAAGGGGAGCATTTGTCAGTCCAAAGCCTTTAATAGGAGGTTCTAGTGTACTTTGATTCCTAAACCAAGACTTTTGAACCTTCCAGAGATTGAAGCACATGACCCCACGTCAGACTGATCTGAACCTCGAAGCCCTGGTGTCTCGCTTCCACGAGAAACAAATCGAGATGGAATCGGTTGCATTCAAGGACAGGTTTGAAGAGCAACAAAGACAGAAAGAGAAACTGATGAGGGAGAGGCAAGCAAGACTGGAGAGGTCCAAACAGCAGAAGGCGATGCAGAGTGAAATCATGGCAAAGATTGAGTAAGTTGATACACCTGGTTTGACAGGAAAGATTCTGTTGGCATCAGCAACATTGTCTCCGTCCCCTCAACTATGGTACACTGATTTCCACTGTATGTTTATTGTTGATTAACGTGTATGGGTACATTCTTTCCAGGTCTGCAACAGTAGAGATCCCAAAGCCACCTCCCAACAAGACAGCCAAGGCTATCGCTCAGAGGCGCCATTACAGGAAACTGGTCGAAGCTGAGGTAACTTAACGATGACGTGTTGATCAGTCCCTTTGTCCATTCATCTTACAGAAAAGAAACCATTTTCACCTTCATATTGTTTCATTGTGTTTTTGTTAGGATGACACCTTCCTCAGAGCGGAATGTTGTCATTTACAGAACCAGAATGAGAATCATGATAGTATTTGTTGACAGACATGAAAACCCTGTAGGCGCATTTTCATCAGCAGCAGATGTCAGGCTGTAGGTCTCTGGTGTAATTTGTTATGTTAAGATTTCTGCTTCTTCTGTTTTCCCAGATGAAAAGCTTGCCATTTTATAATGATTCGTCTTTGCAGAATACAAAACAGAGTATCTGGGAATTTGAAGAGCGCATGAAAATGGTTTTACCCCCATCAAAACCCTTTGAAGAAACTGTCGGGTAAGTTTAGTTTTTGGTCCATTTTGGTTCCTGCTGCGGTTGCCCTTGGCCAATTTTGGAACTACAGTACTATTAGTAGTAGTAGTTCTTCATGAAGGTCACGTGAGAAACTGACAAACATTGTCCTGTGAAAATCACCAATGTGGGACCAAAATGAGTTTCCATGATGTTGAAGCTGTCCTATTGGCAGAGATGTCCACTGGGGGAGGTTTTACTTGAAGGGTGAATCAAACTCAGTCAAACCTCCATCAAAATATCCATTGTTATTTGAATGACTGTCTTACTTTGCGCTCCAGTGATGGTATAGTGACAACACAAGAGCCCAAAGACCCTCTTGAGTACATCAAGGTACAATCGAATGACGAGTACATCGGGAAGATCAAAAGACGTCTGCAGGAGGATGCGTCTGCCCGCGCTGAGAGAGAGAAGCGGAGGAGGAAGGTCCTGGTTGACCAGCTCAAGTCTCATGAGGCACAAGAGGTAGGCGAACATTCCACTGTTTCTAGAGTTTCTGAAGTGATCAGATTGGGATTACCATCTTGCCCGTCTTTTTATTTCAGGAGGCAAGACGAGAAGAAATGCTGGTGAACCGCTTGATGCGTCAGTCTCAACAGGAGCGTAGGATTGCCGTCCAGCTGCTGCAGACGCGACACGAGAAGGAGATCGTCAGGAGGAATCGTATCTTTCGGGAGAAGCAGTATGAGGAGAGGCGGATGAAAGACTTCGTTGATGCTCTGGACAGAGAAGCTGTAAGTCCGACACTGGTTGTAGCATTAGATATCCTGGCTTAAGAGAGGAGTCAGGCAAGTTACTGCTTGTCTTCACTGAAGTTATTCTGCTGTTTCTAACTGTTCATACTTCATGTGTTTGCTAAGTTGCAAATTGAGGGTCAGGCCCAAGCAAATAAGCTTCAACTGGAATTCCTGCAATGTCCTTTGATACATTTACTTAATACCGGGACATATTTGTATTTCAGGAAGTTGCTCGCTTGGCTAAGATTGAATACGAAGAGCAGACATTGAAGGACAAGGATCTACATGATCAGATCGCGGCCGAACGGGCGCAGGCCAAGTACCAGAAACATTATGATACTTGCATGGACGTGGTTAATGATATGGTGGACTTCACAAGCAAGGTGGCTGAGTACAGGGAACTCACTGAAGAGTAGGTTGGGTTTTGATGATATCTGAAGATTGGTGAAATTAAAGGAGATACTATTTAATATCTCTGCAAGTGTGCTCTGCCTGTTGAGGACAATTCAGCAACCAGACAAGAGTAGAACTGCATGTTAATTCCTTCATTTTGTTAGCTGAAGCTGATTTCTCTCCTTGCTCTCTTTAAGGCTGATTCCTCCCAAGCTGTTCCGGGAATGGAAAGCATTGTTCACAGAAGGCAAGCCACTCTATGAAGTGCCTGCTGAAACAGAGGAGACCATGGATGAGGTGACCCCTGAACAAGTCCTAGAGGAGGAGAGGCAGCAACTCCTTGATGAGGGAGACTTCATGGAATACAAGGTTAGGGACCGTTGTACAGGTGATCGAGATGGTTTGGTTCCTCCAAAGTTTGTCAAAAGCAGCCCGGGCTATTGCTTTCCTTCTCTTCAGGTCACCTTCGCCTGAGTCCATCATTGCTATTGCCTACTTCATCCAATAGGCTTTTGGTTTCTCAACGAGACGTCCAATGTATGTTCCTGTGCTGATTACCTCACTTGATTGCTGAATGACAATGACTGGTTTATATTTTTCTCCAGGAAATGATAGGAGAATGGAATCCGCCCGAAGGCAGTGAGATCACCACACCTCCAAGGAACAATCCTGTTGTTGGTCATGTCGTCCAGAGGCTATTTAACATTGTCTACCCTCCGACAGTAAGTACAATTACAATATTTCAATGACCTTGTTTACAGGCATTGATCAAGTATAGGAAAATCAAATTAGAGTATAATACAACTCATGGTCACCAAAATTCGCCATGGAGATGAAACTGTGTTACCAATTCAACCTCAGATGAGAACCCACTATATCTCATCTGTCTTCATGAGGTCTTACTAAGCTTTAGTTAATGATTGTCACAAGAAATACCAGCTCTGTTGCTGCCTAGAGGTCTAATGTCTTTCCTAATGTAAGTCACCATTATCTCCTGCAGTCATGTATAATTGTGTTCTTTCAGCCTCCCCCTCCCCCACCTGAGTTCCCTCCATTCCCAATCAAGGCGTGTGTCCTCGGGAAAGTCTTCAGTGGAAAGACGACTTGTGTCAAAGTCTTAGCTGAGAGTAAGTATTGTTGATGGAAAGTCTTCAGTGGAAAGACGACTTGTGTCAAAGTCTTAGCTGAGAGTAAGTATTGTTGATGGAAACATGCATTCTGTCCCCGATTTCTCTAATGCCACCACCCCGGTAACGCGACCATTCAACCTCGGTCCCATGAGTGGTTGTAATACCGGGGTTCCACTGTACATGTATATGTATTATTCAGTACAATCAAAAGGTCTTTGGAGTGCATAGGTCAGACTGGGCTTCTTATTTCAGCCAAGTGTAAACTCACGAGGATTGATGGGACATCTATCATTGTTTTCCAGATCATCGTCTGCGAGTGTTGAATACTGATGAGTTGGTAGCGGAGGCAATCGAGGCAAACAGGAACGGGGAAATAGAAGAGCTTGAAGAAGAACCGGTCGAAGAGGCAAAGAGTGAACTGATGATGGCAGAGTCGTTCACGGATGCTGCTAAAACTGGAACTCCAGCGGAGCCTGGGACTACACCGGGGACAGCTGCTACGGAGAAGTCGTCTGCTGAGGATAGTAACAAGGTCCAGGAGCAGCAGGAGGCAACTGAGGAGGCTCCTGATGAGAAGAAAGATGAGGGAACTGAAAAAAGTAAGCTTGGTTGTGGATTTTATGACTTCTCCTACAGTATTGTGACTGGCAATTGTAACCCTCTCAAAATTGTCTCTGTTTAAGGAATTAACACCACCTGGCACTTCTCTCTACTAAAAGCAAAACCACTTTAGAATTGAAAAATATTGTTGACGAGTTGTTTCAAAATCGTGTTGTTCTTACTGTTCCAGCTGATCCTGAGAAGCCTATCTCAGATAAAGCTGAATCTGAACTTGCACCTGGTACAGCGGAGGAAGTCTTGAGCACAGCAAAATCGGTCAAGTCGGTTACCTCAAAGAGATCGGTGAAGCCTCCAAAACCACAGCCGACTGCCCGAGCCAAACTAGGATTAAAGGCGTCCAAGTTCTTGAAGAAGGGAAAACCTGTGGATGATCAGTGTGTTGTGGAGATCCTCACGGAAGCTATCAGACGTATTCCAGAGGGCACTGGATGGGTGATCGACGGGTTCCCTACCACCTACAGCCAGGCAAAACTCCTCGAGAAAGCCTTAAGTGGTTTCGATGGACCGGATAAGTCCAAGTCCAGTATCAAACTCACAGAGGGGAAAAAGGGGAAGAAATCTACCCTTGCGCCTGACCCTCGCCCTCCACCACCACCAGCTGAACCAACCAGTGGTATCAACGTCGTTGTTGTCTTTGATATCCCCGATGAGCTGGCGATGAAGAGGTCAGCTGGACGGACTTGTAAGTTGAATGATTATCTATTATTAACTTATCCAAGCTAAGCTGTGATATCTTATGAGGGATTGTAGCCAAGGGAGCCTGAAGCCTGGGAGCCTCAAAGGCCGTGGGTGTGAGCTGACAAAAAAAGGTGATCAAAGATAAAACAAAATTTCACAGGGAAGACAACAATGTTCTTTTCAATTTCTTTCTTTGATTTGCAGGCGCGATTCAAGCAGACGAGACATATCAGCAGGAGTTCAAGCCCCCACCAGAGGGCAGTGCGACAGGCATCGGTAAACAAGAGAGAGTCATCCCTGTGGAGGATCCAGCCCATGACCAGGAGCAGATTCAACATAGGTATGGTTAAAACCATTTTCTTCTCCTTCTTCTTTGTGTTCAACTGGTCAAACTTTTACACTGTTGGTCCTCAAGTACGTGGCAGTGTGACGCTCATGTTCTCATCAAGGGCTGACTTGAAGAGGTTACAACTTGTTGTGTCCCTTGCAGAGGTATTCATTTTCTATACACTTCTTTCTGAAATTTCATCCACATCACATTTTCCACCTTCATAACATTAATAATCATAGTCTGCCTGTTGTCTTACAGAATCACTGGCTTCCTGGATGCCTGGCCAAAGCTGGAGAAATGGTTCAACAAGTTTGGAATCCTGAAGAATATAGATGCAACGTTAGCAGAGGATGTGCTGTATCTTGAGGTGGAGACAGTTCTCGAGGATACATTGAAGAAGTTACAGGGTGTAGAGGAGGAGGAGTCAATGCCAGTAGAAGTTACCACAGAAGAAGTCAAAGAGGAACCACCAGTAAGGTTTTAGAGTATTGGTCTTCTTTAGCATAATAAGTACTATGGAACCTGTCCGATCCTCAAGACCATTACCATGACACCATCTCATTGTTGTATCTAATGGCTTCAGAAGTTGTCATCCTATTTGATCTGTCGGAAGCTGTCCGCTTTGTTCCGAGTCGTTGCATAGGGCACAAGATGTCCGCTTTGTTCCGAGTCGTTGCATAGGGCACAAGATGTCCGCTTTGTTCCGAGTCGTTGCATAGTGCACAAGATGTCCGCTTTGTTCTGAGTCGTTGCATCCCCAAGGGCACAAGATGTTGTTGCTTATCTAATGACTGTATTTGTTTGTCTAGCCTGAGCCTGCTCCAGTTGAAGAACCCTCAGTTGAGCCACCAAAGGAAGAAGAACGCAAGGGCTCCAGACCTAGCTCTAAGAAGTCAAGATCCGGTTCTGGAGGGAAGCGCTCTGGCTCTCGCGGCTCTGGGAAAGAATCACCTGGCCGCAGCAAGTCACCGAAAGGCAAAGACAAGAGTGCATCACCTAAACGCAAGAAATCAGCCGAGTCAGGCAAGAAAAGTGCCAAAGGAAGCCGGGGATCATCACCTAAATCTCCAAAACGTGGTCGATCTGGGAAGAAAGGGAAGTCACCAGAACCGGAGCCCGAGCCAGAACCGGAGGTGCCTGCCGGTCCTCCGCCTCCAGAGCCAGGCTCGGAGGAATGGGAGTACGTGGACCTGCTTATTGAAGACCAACTGGCTGAGGTCTTGGCACCGTATTGGGAGGCGGTCGAAAACACTTACGTTGCCAGCAGTAAATCATCGTTCAGGAAGATTAGGGATGAGCGGGAGATGATTATCAGATACTTCTACCAGATCAGACAAGATTTCATGCAGTTTCTCAAGCGGCCAGATCATAAACAGGAGTTTGTCACCCAGTGGCAGAAGGTAAGAGATAGTCCAAAAACAGTGCTCAGGTATTTTCAAACTGAGTTAGTTTCTTGTGGCAAAGCATTGTTCCCCTTTGATATCAATGTTGTTCTCAGTCAAGTAAACCAAGATTATTTTTCATTAAAGGCATCGATATTCTAAAAAAGGTATGATGTTGAAGTCATGAAAAGGTCAACCATCATAAAGATCTGTCACTCAGCCATATGTGATTCCACCTCATCTGCTTCCCGTATACCCTATTAACCAAATTTACAACTGATTTCATTTCACCAGGAATACAATGAGGTACCCGATGACATGCGGGAGGATGAAGAGACGAGAGCGGAGCTGCATGAGCGAGTTGATGATCTCCGTGAGAGGCTGTGGAGCATATGTGACGAGAGGAAGGAACAAGCTGAGGAGGAGAGGAACTCAATCATGAGTGACGGCTGGCTGGATGATCGACTCGGCATACTCAGTAACTTTTACATCACACTTATGCAGGTACAGTTATAATCTTACTGTCTAACTTTGCATGGTGTATTTAATTTTCGATTTCAGTCTCAGAAAATTTGCCTAAACCTTCGTGATTCTCAAACCATCCCTCTGAGGCAAGGAATACTCACTGATGATGCCATTGTCTCACCTATTGTATTGCTAGCATACGAGATTTTGAACGTCTGCCACACTTTAAGAAAATATGTCATTAGTCATAGAGCCAGTGACACCTGATTCCCAACTCTTCTTGATAATTTTGACTTCTAGGGAGAATTAGATCGGTTCCAGGACACACTAAGGATGATGAAGGACTACTATCGTGGAATGGAAGGCCATATTCCTGATGAACTCAAAGAAGAATACAGTAGAATACCCTTGATAGAGGTGAGTTTCTTGATACTTTTAGAACCCAATCATTCCTTTCGTCAACAAACATCTTAGAGACATCAAGTGTTCAAGCTATTGTTGGTTAGAGGTTTAACTGAATTCAGCTGACCAAGTTAGATGAAACTAGTGGAACAGGATGTGTCAAGGATTTCAATCTTGAGATCTTTTTTCAAGTGCTTTTCCTCTACATCTGCCAAAAAGAGTGGCTTACTCAGATTATCAGCTCTTTGCCTGTGCACTGATTGATGAATAATGGTGTTAACATTCAAGTAATTTCGTCACTCTAGATTCCTCCAGTTGAGAGACCAGGTTCTCCTGACAAGAGTGTAACTGGCAGTGAAGGGCCGCCTGGATCAGAAGATGCCAAGGAATCGCCACGTAAAGAGCCAAGCAAATCAGCGACCCCTACTGGCAAGAAGGGTAAAGGGAAGGAGGTGCAATCGGAGGGAGAAACAGAGGGGGAGGAAGGAGAGAAGAAACCACGGTAAGAAAGTTTTCCATTTCGATTTTTTGCCAATGTGATTAGTTTGTCCTCAGGTTTAGTAGAATGGCTGGGCAATGAAGACATCTGGTCGGCACTAACAGGGACCTGAAACAATACTTTCCCCTCTTTATAGAGGTTTGCGATCAGTTAGCCCCTCTGAAGATTTTTAAATTTTCTGTTAATTTTCAGCTCTTGACATGAAATTGCCACTTTGTTCATGTAATAAACCAGTTTAATACTTTATCACATATTACAGCGTAAGATACAACTCAGCAAGCCAAATCGCGCGCTATTTCCGATATTCAAAAAAGCGCCGCATTTCACAATGGTTGTCTTATTATTGGAACATCAGGTTGGGAACTGAGCTTTGATTGGCTTTGACAGTTTATTTTTTCAGTTGACTGACAACATCTTTGTCTTTGACGCAATCACGTCTATCAGAAACAGATAGTTCGCTTTCTGTTTCTGCTATTATTCATATCCAGGACACTTCTATTTGGCACTGAAAACCAGAATTGAAAGCACAGACATGATTTGATATATTTTGCCACCTTTTACACCTTGGTTTCACTGATCTGTAGCGTGTTCCACACAGGAGTTCTGAACAACAAGTATGAATTCGTTGTGACCCACAAATGAAATCAGCTCTATCCTCCTTTACACAATGCTTTAGAGATGGAGAGGTATTCTAAAACACGTTGATGGTACTACCCCTGCATGCTTGCTGAAAGCTTTGCAACTCCAACACTCCCTTAGCATCTAGTTTTCGTCTGAATACCAGTATTTACAATGATTTTGGGACATCTTTTGTAGCATCCCTATGGTGCCACGCCGCCCAGTTTCTCCCGATGCAAACCAAACAGGAGCGACCCCTGGTAATAAAGACAAGAAGGATAAGAAAGGAGCGAAATCAAAGGAGCGTCAGCCGGGGGCAGAGGAGAAGGAGGAACAACCGCCACCCCCTACAGATGCTGATGAGAGGCTTCTCTATGATGCTCTATGGACAGCTACTCATGGCATTACTGCCATGGTAAGTCCTCTTCTTTGTCATTGGCACTGAAGTTCATCGACTGTCCAACTGTTTTCCTGGTTGACTGTGAGGGTCGTTCGGAAATAGTCAGGAAAGTCTTCGTTGATGTGGCAGTCTGTCAGTAGCATTTCTACCAGTGATAGCTAGAGCATACCGCTGCAGTTTATGATTTGGACTATTGATGAACTTGGATTGTTGTCAAAGTTGTGCTCTGTCTCCTAAGCACTGTTGCAACTGATATTTCTTATATCGTCAACACAATATCTGAAATGATATGCCACCTCTCTGTTTCTGCCTAATATCTCCATGATGATATGCCAAACTTTGCTGTCCATTTCAGATTGCTACAGAGGAAGCAGCAAGAGAACTAGAAGAGGAGGCTGAGAAGGAGAAAGAGGCCCAGAAAGAGAGGGAGAAAGCTGCAGCGGCTGCCAAGACCAAGGGTGGGAAAGGGAAGGGTGGAAAGAAGAGTCGGAGTCCGTCTCCCAAGAAGAAGAAGGATGCACCAGTGGCAGAGACACCTCCTCCTGCAGGTAAATATAAATATAATTCTAGCTACATTAACAACATCATGTGCAATACCTGCCTCGGTCTGGAGGACATGCTTTCTGTTATGGGTGGTAAGGTTTTGGACCAAGATTGTTACTCCCAATCAATTGTAGATTTGTCATCAGGAGACCTCATAAAGGACAGCGTTTTATCCTAAAGTCAGGGTTCTACAGTAGTTAACTTTCTGACAAACTTGGAACTGTAATTTGGTGATCATGCCATCATGTCTACTTTATTGTTCAGCTGAAGAAGAAAGTGAGGAAGAGAAGGAGAAGAAGATGATCAAAGAGAAGATGAGGGAAGAGTACTTCTTTGCTATCAAGGAGGAAGGTACGCAGTGATGTCACTCTGGAGACAAATGGTAGAGAAAAGGAGAGCTTCGTTACCGTTCTTGTAATTTCTCCATAATAGTGTTGGCTTTCTTTTCTATGTTGCTTGACACTGACTAGTCTCTGCCTAAAAACTATTCACACTGACTACCTCTGTTATGTATCTCCGCAGAGGCATTCGAGGAGTTTCAAGGAGCTGCTCAAACAGTGCTCACTTAACTCAACCGTGAAGTTCAAAATGGCGCCAGACTAGAGTTCAAAGTCAATAAAGCTTAGATTGAGAATTGAACTCCTTAACCACCACACCACTACGCTCCCTTTTTAAACTGGATATTTGTTTGATTTGCATTTTCAGCTGAAGCCTGTAAAGTCCGAATGAATCTTGTCAAAACAATGGGAGGTACTGTGCTGCAGGACCTGAAGGGCAAAGGAGACACCTCCTTCAAGGACATGAATGACTGGCTCGGTGCAAGGTTCCTCAGAGAAATGGAAAGGTGAGATGGCACTCACCAGTAGTGGATTACTTAGCACAGTCAGCACATCTTTTGACAACTCCATGAATATAGGCTTTGATTACAGCCAGAATTGATTCAACAAGAAACTTAACGATCAAAAATGCAAATCTTTCTGAGGTACATGCTGACGAGTGTTGTGTTTGAAACAAGAAGATCAGATTGAAACTTAACATTCACAATAATCACAACTTGTATCCTGGACTTGTAACTATACACTTCTTTGAGTGTCTATTCAATGTTTTATTGAATTTTTTAGCATTGATCACATGTCACAGATCATGAGAGATGCCATTGAGCATGGCGTCTCCATTAAGAATGAGCTCGTTCTGCAACAGGAAGATTTCATCATTGCATCTGTAAGTAGAAACATCAATATTGAAGGATTCTTTAAGTTCATAATTCTGTCATACACTATTGTGATTTCTGTTTTTGTGTGTAGACCTTGCAATCAAAAAATGCATTGTTAATGTTACTTCTCACTCTGGTTATGAATGTTCCCTCTGATATCTTGATGTCAGTCCAACGAACCAGCTCTCGTAGTAATTTTGGCTTGATCCACTCTATTTCTCAAGTTTGTATTTCAAACAGACCAATCAATGTAAGAAGTCCAGGTTTCTCGATCAGTTTGACGTGTTTACTCGGACTTCCCTCCTTTCAACTTCAGGATGTGAAAGCAGTCAAGACACCCAGTCCACCTCCAACCCCTGCTCCTGTTGAACAGCCAATGCCTGAACAGTTCACTGTTGATCAACTCAACATCATTTACAATCAGGTATGCGTGACTCTTCTAGATAGTTCATGGGCTGCCAGGATGAAAAGACTAGAAAAGACTGAAAAGACTTGTGGATGCATTGTGCTCTCTATGGAGGTATGAGTTTATGATGATGATGATCTCTTACTTTCAGTTTGTGCACATTGCACCAAGTGGTGTTCTATCCACCAAGTCCTTCATCGATATGTTCCAAGACCTCACCTCGCTGACCCACGGCATGGAGATCATGCCTGATATCTGGATGAACGTCACGCCTAATCAGCTCCAAGACATGGCTGCCATGATTTCACCCGACTCAGAGTACATCGATTGGCGTGCATTCCTGCTCGCCGCTAGTCAGCCTTGGCCGATGCCTACTCAAGCTCAGCTGTTGGAGACGTTGGACAAGTATAAGGAGATGGATCAAAAGGAGACTGGCTTTGTGACGAGGGAACAGTTTGATAGGGTAAGCGTGGAAGCTCGGTTTATTGTTCTGATGCATTGCCATTCTAGCGATTCTGCAGAATGCTGATGAGACCCATGAATTACATTGTAACAGGTTTCAGGTATCTGAAGAGATACTGATAGCATCATAGCGTGTCCTCTCTGCAGTTCATCCATTGATTGAGATGCCATCGTATATTTGATCATGGGTTGCTGTATCGGTATATTGTTGTTTATTCATCATGTTGCCTAAAAGGTAGTGATATTTTGGATGATACTATTCAGGTTGACTTGTGGTTTAAACCTGAGCCTCCAGTAGCGCCCGTCGAACATCAGGAGGTTGAAGCCCAAGTTAAGGTACTAGAAGGAGAAGAAGAAGTACTGGTTGAAAAAGAAGTGCTGGTTGAAGTTCAAGCTGAAGAAGAAGTTGGTGTTGAGGTGACACCTGAAATCAGTGCACCCAAATATGACAGGATTGGGAACCTGAAGAAGGCATTCTTTGATTTCTTCCTAGATCATAGCAAGACGCCACTGCAGGTCAATTATGTCGATATGGTAAGTCACTTAAGCTTTTATTTCATATGTTTCAGTCCTTTTGGAAGAAACTGTGTTCAGTTAAGTATTTTCTTCCTCACCACTTGATCTGATTTCATCACCTGACCATGCCATGCGACATAAATTGTCCAGTTTATATCATCTGGAATTGATAGGCTTGTCTCATAAGCGTCATTTTGCTTTTCCAGCTGATGTACTTCTCTGCCGCCCCTGATCCATATGAGGGTTTCCTACGAGCTCTCTCGGTGGCATCAGGGGTTCACATGCCACGCCCACACATGCTGCAGGGACGGCAACCTAGGTGAGTGGTGAAAATGCTGAGATGTTGCAGTATACTAAATTTAGTCTGTTGGTGCTGTCCATAAGGTCTTGGACACCCTAACTATGTGAACAATGGGGGAACTTTGGTTGTGACTAAGTTGATGTGCTCTGTCTAGGGAGGCTTCAGACTTGACACCATTTTGAGATTTAATGGTGTAGTTTTAAGCCAGGCATGTGACGGTCTTGTCCTAGTTCGAGTATCATGTCTCTCCATTGAGAGTGCCACTACTTTTGATAGATAATTCTATTCTCAACTTGTATTCTAACAGTTTCAGCAGCAGTGATATGGATCAAGAGAAACCACTCATTGAAGAGGAGGAGATTCCAGAGTCAGCGACGAAGGCCCAAGTACCCTTGGATGCTCTCATGCGGGTAGGTATCAAGAAAGTTACCCATTACCAGTTAGCAGTAGTCATTGATATTTTTAAACAGAAAGATGCACGTGGTTGTGACTTTGTCTTCATGTCAGCTCCTATTCAGGCACACATTGGAGCATTCTAAAATGTGGAATGATGAGAAATGAAAAGACAAATGCTGCCATGATTTCTGTTAAGAAATTGATTGCGGCAAATTTGTCATGCTACAGATAAAAAACAATTTTGAACTTTTGAGTGGTCGTGATACCGGAGTTCCACTGTATATCAAAGGCTTTACCATAAACCAGAAGTTGACTTGTAGTAAACTCATCTGTCTATGTTATTTTGCAGGTGCTTCATCACGGTGAAAGAGACAGAGGAGACAGTCACAGGTTTGCCGTAGCAACAGATCCTGAAGATGCACTCTCTGGGGTAAGAATGACGGCTTCACGAATAAAATTGTGGAGAGAACGCATCCCTGCTCGTCATTGAAATGCAAATATGGTCTGTCGTCCCTTAAACAAAGTTCTCCAAAATGTTTCTGAGAAAAGAGGTTACAAAATAATCTCATTAGAATTAGAAAGCTAGAAAATTGCTTTATTCGTAACTCGCATTTAATATTTCAACTCAATGTTCCATTTCAGGAGAGAATGTGTGGTGTCTACCAAGAACTTGGCAGTGAAAACTTAGACACCATCCAATTCAAAGTCCTCAAAGAACATCCCGTCATTCAAGACATCTTAGCAAACTTCAACAGATTCAAACAACCAGTAAGTAACATGCAGAGTATCTTTCCATTTGATGTTTAAAATTGTGGAGAGCTTGATCAGAACAGATGACGCCACAGGTTTAAGTTATTCACTATTCTTAGGCCATTTTTGAGGAGTCCACATTCTATCCAGATGAATGGTCAATATTTTCACATTTTTTAACAGACGGTATGTTTTTTCTTCCAGGATCTGAAATCTATTCTTGCCAGCCAAGTTGCAGATAATGTTGATGCTCATAGTACGAAGACGTTGGATTAAACTACCATTCCATTCTGCTCAAAATCTATCTAAAAATATCAACTGTCTGATGGTAATTTTTTAAATGGTTCACTAAAACACTCTTGGATATCCGTGGATATCGTCTTTTGTTAAATTATGTCAAATGTGTGACAAGTTGTTGTGAGAAACCGTCCTGTGTAACAAATTCGGCTGTCCTTCATGCCATTCCTCCAAATAATAATGATAATTTGAAAAAATGTACAAGTCCGTCCACGAATCCCTTGACAGTATTGTTTTGTATTGTACATGGATACAGGCAGGTAGACAAAGTATGTTCAAAATCCGTCCATTATTTGTATTCAACATATTCAGAGTAAAATATTTGATTACTATATGTTTATTGAAATGAATTCCTGTACAGTCATTGTTATGTTTGAATACACAAATGAAAAACAAATTCTATTGTCTGTTGTCTGTAACAGTTGTCTTATTTGTCACACCACATCTGCTGGTGTCTCTGGATGATGTCTGTTGTCTTATTTGTCACACCACATCTGCTGGTGTCTCTGGATGATGTCTGTTGTCTTATGTGTCACACCACATCTGCTGGTGTCTCTGGATGATGTCTGTTGTCTTATGTGTCACACCACATCTGGTGGTGTCTCTGGATGTTGTCTGTTGTCTTATTTGTCACACCACATCTGCTGGTGTCTCTGGAGGTTGTCTGTTGTCTTATGTGTCACACCACATCTGCTGGTGTCTCTGGATGTTGTCTGTTGTCTTATGTGTCACACCACATCTGCTGGTGTCTCTGGATGTTGTCTGTTGTCTTATTTGTCACACCACATCTGCTGGTGTCTCTGGATGTTGTCTGTTGTCTTATGTGTCACACCACATCTGCTGGTGTCTCTGGATGATGTCTGTTGTCTTATGTGTCACACCACATCTGCTGGTGTCTCTGGATGATGTCTGTTGTCTTATTTGTCACACCACATCTGCTGGTGTCTCTGGATGTTGTCTGTTGTCTTATGTGTCACACCACACCTGCTGGTGTCTCTGGATGTTGTCTGTTGTCTTATTTGTCACACCACATCTGCTGGTGTCTCTGGATGTTGTCTGTTGTCTTATGTGTCACACCACATCTGCTGGTGTCTCTGGATGATGTCTGTTGTCTTATGTGTCACACCACATCTGCTGGTGTCTCTGGATGTTGTCTGTTGTCTTATGTGTCACACCACATCTGCTGGTGTCTCTGGATGTTGTCTGTTGTCTTATGTGTCACACCACATCTGCTGGTGTCTCTGGATGTTGTCTGTTGTCTTATTTGTCACACCACATCTGCTGGTGTCTCTGGATGTTGACTTCGTGGGATTTCGCTGACCTGAAACCTAAAGCTTTCATATCCTTACTTTTCCTAAACGAAGGCTATACTGTACATTGTGACTGGAACATTGGTCTTTGTGTAAGGACTGTGACATTACACCTCATGGTGGGTCTCTAGATATTGTGACACGATTGACTTTGGGGTGTCTAGTGATTGTCACATTGACCATGTCCTTACTGGTTGTGACCTTGATCTTGGCATGACTATTGTTTGCGACCTTGATCTGGGTGTGTCTCTACTGGTTGTGAACTTTATTGATTATTGGTTGTAATCTTGATCTTGGTGCATCTCTATTGGTTGTGACCTTGATCTTGGCATGTCTCTATTGGTTGTGACCTTGATCTTGGCATGTCTCTACTGGTTGTGACCTTGATCTTGGCATGTCTCCACTGGTTGCGACCTTGATCTTGGCATGTCTCTACTGGTTGCGACCTTGATCTTGGCATGTCTCTACTGGTTGCGACCTTGCTCCTTGTGTGAGGCTACTGGTTGTGACCTTGATCTTGACATGTCTCTACTGTTGTGACCTTGATCTTGGTGTGTCTCAACTGGTTGTGAACTTGATTAGTTACTGGTTGTGACCTTGATCTTGGTGAATCTCTACTGGATGTGACCTTGATTTTGGCATGTCTCTACTGGTTGTGACCAACCTACGATAAATTCCCAAGTCATTTTTTGGCTAAATTGATATTTTCGTCTAAGGATCAGCTCTGTACCATAAGAGTTACCTGTGGTAAACGTGCGATGTTTTATCTCCTGGGCAGGTGTGTAGGAATGTCATTGGAATAACTGCCTAACTCAAGGTGGGGACTTATTTCTTTGATTGGAGACAAACTCTCAAGTGATAAGTTGGAAAAAATACTACAATAACAGTTGAAGTGGATGTAAAACCCACAGGTTGAACTCATTGATATCATGCCCGAGTCATGGCTTTCTTAAATCAAATTGCCTTAGCCAGATAGAAAACTGTCCAAGTTGCATTTGAGTATTTGTCAAACTCCCCAAGTCATCTTGACCCGTTATGTAACACCAGTACAGTAGGCCTAAGACATATATTATCAATTGCATGTTCATTGTCATGTTTAAACATATTATTCTAGTAAGCTGCAAAATAAATTTGAAATAGTTAGGAAATTAATAAGTTTTTTTTTCATTTTGCTCAGTTAGAATTCCTAGAAAATATGACTTTGGGCAATTATTTTATGGGCTATTGAGGTTTACAGGATATCACAAAACCTGCCCTGTTTTTCTCGTAGAAATGCGCTAATCTGATATAATCATGCAATATATGCGACGACGCACGTGCTCTACTGTTTGAAAACCCCGCCCAAACTGCTCTGCGCTCCCGCGCAAATGTATTCCGCTAAGCGAACCTCCGAATTTCCCCACTTGAAAATTCACTAAAGGCTAGAAAAACACTCCCCAGTTCCTGGTAAAACCCATATCTATTTCAAGACCAAATAACAAACAGTTTTATTCGCTCCCAACAACAAAAACACCCCCACTATCTACTTGGAATCGCATAACTAATTTTAATGAGACTCGTTCCAGGCATGATTACTGGAACGCTTTGTTGTCATGGCGCATCACCTTGGAGGGCGGCCATATTTGCCAACCTGTCGTTTGGTGAGGCCAAGATGGCCGCCAAGCCTGATAACACAGAAATTATAACAGTCATGAAATATAGGTCATTCATATTTTCAGCGCATATGACCAAACTAAAGAAATCTGACGATATCATTTGATTGAAAATTATATGTTTATTAACTCTTATTGCAATTTTAATGTTTTGACGAATGCTAAAACTCGAAAACGATTAACTGACGCCATGATAAAATAGTTCCTTCTGCGTATGAACACAACACCTCATTGTGTACGGAGTCTGGCAACAGTTGCCGTAGGAATAAACGCCATAGACACCGTAGCTGTGACGACTGTTGACCCGCCAACAAGACTAAGGTGATTTTTACTTCCTATTTTGCTCTAACTTACACGCCTACTTTATCTTTACACTTTTAGTTGTAGTTTTGGTCAAATTTTGCTATGTTTGGTTGTAAAATAGCCCAGATATTTCGATCCAAGCCCCACAGTTGTTTCGTTGCGAAGTCGGGAACATGGCGTTCCAAATTTTTGCTGTTTTTCAGGGCCGGTTTGGGGGCGAAAATGCGTTCGTTATGCTATTTTGGAGCGGTACTTTTGAAAGGTGTCAATTTCTCTGGTTACCGTAATATGTGATTAAGTAATTGACTGGGTAAAATACCATCGGATTACAGTCGAAGTGGATAAAAGTTGCGAACTTTTGACCATGTTTATTTTGCATTTCGTCCACCGAATAAAGCGGCCTATTCAGGCTATTGAATAGTTGAATAGCCCATTGTGTTTGATTGCTGGGGCATGTGCAGACAGACACATCTGGCGTGTTGTTGACTGGGTAGTTACCTAGCACCCATGGCCATGTCCAAGAAATTCCTTTATAGTGTCATGTCAATATTGTCTTCACAAAATTTCATGATTTGAAATTAAAGTTTGAATTTAAATCAATCGGGAAATAGAGTGACTGTGAAAAAGAAATGATGAAATGAATATTGATTGAATGATTGATTAATGATTATGATTGTGGAGGGGCGGGGGCAGCTGGAAGTTTTTGGTGTCAAATCAATTCACCAGCTAGAAACTGAGGCAGTTCCATAATCCATAATCTCCCTCTCAGTCCTGAATAACAGAATAACCGGTTTCTTGAGTATGTCATCCCATCATGGTGCATTGCATTCATACTATTACTACTTACAAACCAGGTGTTCCCTCAATCCATTCCATGTATATGTAAGCTGCTTAAAGGGAGACTATGGTGGAAAATGTTCTGCGCATAAGCCAACTAACTATACTAATAACTATGACTATTGCCTCGAAGGAAAAAGAACTAAGAGATTTTAAAGGATGTAACTCTGCAGAAAAAAGGATTAATTGGCCTATAATTATTTGACACCAATTTTGAAATGTACAACTACAAGGCTTTAGGAAAATAAAAACAAACCTGTATTGTTTATTATTGTATTGTTAGTCTTTTGTGTTGCTGTCATTTAGTCTCTCAACAGGTTTTAAGTCAATAATTCTATAGTATTACTGTAGTGTAAGTTTAATCGTGTTACACTGTTACCGTCTTTTTCTTGTCACAGAGGACCTTTCATTCATTCTAGGTCTAGGAGCTTCATTTGGTGATTAAAATTTACTTAAAATCACATTGACGTTGGAGCCATTCTTAAAATCAGTGCACTGAACACATTCCTGACGGTCCCCTATTTCCTCAACATTGATTACCATCTACATACGGTTGATTTAGTAGATGAAGACTGAAAAGTATTGCCCAGTCAAGAAGCTGAATTGAAACAAATGAATTAATGCTCAGTTTGAAATTTAATCAATTTTGCATTCTCGTTTTCTCAGTGGTGCGTTTGGTTGCCTGTAACAACAATTCAGTGCAAAGTATTGGCCGTCTTTCAAGGTAGTTGGTGATCTAGGGAGTGATGCTAACTATATAAGCACAGTCATAAATATCTAGACTAGATCTGCATGTATCGGACTTTAAATCTGACCTTGAGGCGACTTAATATTGAAATTGTACATGTAATACATGTAATATTGCACTAGTGTAGGTTTTAAAAAAAGGAAGTTTCCGTCTTTTAAAACCTTTACACAACCACCACCCCACCATTGGAGGGTTCCAAAATAAGATGAGGGGATGATGTTGGTGAGGGCTATTGGTCTGGAGCACTAAAATGCATGACTTCACAGGCAATTGTACATAAAATCTTACGTATTTCTTAAACAAGAGAAATTTGACGGCCCAAGAACTCCTATGTAAATGCTATATATTTATATGTACATACTTTTGAGGCCAGACATAAGACCATGCCTGCCCATCCTGTTTCTAAAACCTGCACTGATGTTGAAATAAAATAAAATGTTGTTGAAGTTGAATGGGTAAAAAATTTGCTTGCCATCTACATCCTTCCTTTCCCGAATCCTCAGTTGTAATCTAATGGTAATGTACACTTGTAAACCAAGAAAAAGATATTGTATCTGGGAGGCTCAGTCAAATCGAACTGTGCTTAAGATTCACCATCCTATTTCCATGGAGACCAGCAAATGTATTGTGCTCGTGTAATGTCGTGGAAGGTTCCTTAGGCCTTTTAAATGGAAAAGCACAACGCCATTTCTCGTGTAGCGGTTCTTCTATGGAGATTACCAAAGCCTTAGACATTTAGAAACCTTGTTTTCTCTCAAAACAATTAAGGTCAAACAGTGTAGACACGATTTAAGTTTCACTTTCATTATATTGCATTGATTATTTCGTGGACAAATCTGATCATTATGTACTTTTAGATCTGTTTTTCTGGAAATAATTTAAAAGATTAGAATTTGGCTTTTGCAAAACCAACTCATCGTTAAGCAGATAGTTTGCTGCAATAGAGTATTGAACATGTTTTCACAGCCTAAAATCTAGAACACAAGGCATTGCCAACATGATTTGCAGCACTTGGTGCTGTAGATGTTGGGGCCAGGGGGGGGTTGCCCATCTAAAAATAGCCACACTGCTCTCAAGTTGGTCTGATATTGAGATAAATGGGTTAATATTTCAAACAGTAAATCCCTGTGTACAATATGGACTCCTGACTATGAAATACCTGAAGTGTAAAATTGTTTTATGGTGTTTAAATGCATGTTCAGTTACTCGGGTTTATTATATGGTAAACTATTTTCGATGGATTGGTTGGGCATCAAATTACAATGACTACTGACGTGTTAGACAAGGTGTATTAATGGGAATGAGTCTAATCAATCTAAAACGCTGTCCGTCAAATTCATGGCTGTGTGAAGTTCTATTGTCCCACCAGTGAAGCCAGGATTATATATCAATCACCTATTCTCATCCCAGGCTACATGAACATGTATCCCACCAGAAAGAATTCTGATCAGTATGCACGAGGATTGAATGATCATCGGAAATGGTTGTTGCCTAGGTAGCGCCATTGCTGTTTATTGGTTGCTATGGCCTGGGTATCTCTCATTGCTGTCAAACTGATTAATATCAGTTGTTCGCCCATTCTCTTTAGCAATATCTACCTCCAATGTCCTGGTGGGATTTCAGCTTCGATTGTCGCTGAATTGTGCAGCTGCACATGACTGCTTTTGTTTCATGGCACTAATGTATTGTGGTATAAAAATAGGTAATTGGGCGATTGCATGATAATTTGAATTATAAGTGACATTAAAAAGTTGGGCATGCCGCGGCTTAAGTATGAAAGTTGTTGTGTGACAGGCAATTTTTCTTGCAGCCACCGATGAGCTATGTTGTTGAGTGTGCTGTGTGCTGCAAAAAGCAATACAGTGCAGCTTTCAATTTCATATTAAAATATGTGAATAATTAGTTGTAGTCCGCAACCTTAGTCTCCAAAGGAAAGAGGACCCCTTATCCTTGCCCGTACTGTTGCAGGTCAGCTGATGTGGAAATGCTCAGTTCTTGGTATTAATTTGTGTACAGCTGTAATATGAGAAGGTCCTTCCATATGGAAATCCAATAAAGTAATGACATGCAAGAGGATAATTTTATAAAATGTTTGATCAGGTCCTTTCATGCTGGGAGCAGTTCTTAATGTATAATCGTCATTGATTTTGCATAATGTATCTTTTTAACGGGCATGCGTGCTTGTTCTGAATCTGATGCCTGAATAATGTTTTCGATTTTTAGGAAGAAACTGTGAACTTTCTTTTCAAAAAGATACATTTCCAGGCCAATTCAGGAGCAGTCCCCATGCTATTTCAGGAGAATTTGAAGATGCTGAGATCCCACTTCTCAAGTAAAAAAAAAATATGCTAAGATGAAGTGTACGAATGAGGGGTTGTTCTCTTCTTTCAGCTCACGAAGAAGACCGTCGCTTTATGGCTGATCAGACCTATGTCTCGGAAATGCAGGCAATTAGCGCTAATACAGTACAGGTAAGACAAGTCCAAATTCTGTTCTGCCTGTTTTATTATAAGCATCTTCAGATTTCGTAGAATGAAATTCAATTTCATGTGATTATTTTCGAGAATGGAAATGTTAGCAGTGTTCTGTAAGTGTAATGTGCTTGCATGACATGGTGTTGGCATAGTTCCCAAATGACATGAATCATTGAGATTTGAGGGTGTAAGTTTAATTTTATAGTGGATTAAAAAGCATTTTGCTTGTTGCATTTTATTAAGTAAGACTTGGAACAGAAAAAAATATTTTCAAAAATTTCATGTGGTCACCACAGATTGTTTCTGAGTAATGATGACGTTTATTTCAGTTAGAAATGTACATTATCTCGATTTCCTGCGCAGTGTCGTATAATTTTGTGCCTTTTGAATTTGATTACCAACTTTTGCAGTACATCTTATCTGGCACCAATGTTTGCGGTTGCTTTCAATTGACAATTTCATTATCATTCATACAAAATATTGTGCAATGTGGTATTACAACTGTTCGTGTAGTTGTTGCCTTTTTCACAATGCAGAACTTGGTATCAACCGCACTTTGTGGGTGTATTCACTGATGTATAGCGCACAGCCAATCAGCATTGTGTATATTGTGACTTGAATTATATGTGAAGTGAACTTCACAGAAAAAATTAAATACCAGGCATGCCAACCGAGAATGACAAAAATCCCAGTCTGACTTTCAGCAGTTTCCATTAACTTACTTAGTTCTGATTTTTAAGTTTGATTTTTTTTAAACCCCCAGTTTCAGAATGCATGCTTCCTATATTTTCAGTTAGGAATAGGATAGTCATAACATTTTAGGTGTATCATACTTTTGGAGATGTTGTTCGTGGAAGTCGAATTACTTGCTGTTACAAATATATGAATTATGAATTCTGGGTTGTGTCTAATGCATGTGCCATGTTTTGCAGCAATGGGTTGGGCATGAGGTAAAATGAAGTGTTCTCTACTTAACTTATTCCACTGATAGCCTATGACTTGAGTTGGCATGACCCCTGGCTTCTCGTTCAGCAAGCACGGGTCACCTCTTGAGAGGGTGCCCCATGTTGCCTACCAAATATGTACAATAAGCTGTCAGTGTGCAGCTAAAATACATTTGATAGAAAATTGGAACAGAGTGAAAATTGCTGTTCTGATCATGTTTGGAATTTGAAAATTTGACTTATCTTTCAATTTTCAAATGTCTTTTTAGAATATTCTTCGTAGTTCGTATGAAAAAAAATGTACATGTGGGTTGCATGGGAACATCCTTTTAACACTCGTTTCCTCCTCGGACGCACTTTTTCTACACGAATTGTTGACATTTTTGTTTTGACTGCGCGGTAAGGCAGGCTAATGTCTTGTTGGTATAGTTGCCATGGAAATGCTACAGTAAATCACAAAGGGCCGAAGTTTTAACAATTCGTCTCCCACTTTGCCACACTTACATGGTTGCAATGGTATTATGTCATACATGTGTCATGATTGAAGTCTGTTTGTGTCAAGTCCGATTACATACAGTACATGTTCATTCAGCTGTCGGTGGATTGTACCCCAGTTTCAGTGAATGTCGTCCCCGGGGCCATGGTACTTCATACACTTACTACATTCATACCCTAAACACCCTGCTAGAATTGTCCCTCTTGGCCTCTTTATACTAACCAACATCAGGACAACATGATTGACAAGATCAACTTGTTCTTAGAGAGCATATTGTTATTCAAAATCCTTTTGCTTGCGCCATCTTTTCCAATGGCAATATTTCACAAATGTAGGCCTTAGCATGGAGGGCCTGTCCTCTTTGAGACTGCTGGCAGGAAGTTTGTTCCATCTCCATGGTGACGCTGTGTGTTGGATGTTTATTTTCCTGTTAACTTTTCCAACTGAAAGACAAAGAAAAGGATGTGTCTTTTCAGCATTGGTGTAAATGATGTGGCAAAAAATGTTATTAAAAAAAATGATATTGTGTTCTCATTGCACGTGCACTCGAGGTCTGTTTGCTGCTCCTGCCAATCTCTCCTTCAGAGTTGCACCACAACAGGGTTTCCTTCTTCTCCCACCCCAACACTTGGACTCCTTTGAGCAATAGATGACGTCCATGTATACTTGTACATTCATTCATCATACCAAAAATAACCACCTTATCATGTATGATATTGGTGTTCCCAACATTTTTTTTCCCAGTACTCTGTTGTGCAGGAGGAAACCTTGTGAAGTTGCATGTTGTAACACCACCAGTAAAGCTCAAGTTTCAAAATTGGTGTGCATTATAAAAGTTGTGGTGTGATATAGCTGTTGTGCGTTCTGTGTTCAATCACCTTAAAATGACGAGTCGAAAGTGCAGTTTCCATGGCACTCTGCACTTGCGGACGTGTCTGCCTATCATTCTATTTTCCACGAAAGATACATTTGCATAAAGATTACAAAAATTGTCAATCTAAGAATAATTCTGATGTTTCTTTGTAGAAGATATTTATATATAGTCAAGCATGGAAAATATAACATGTCCCCCTCCAATGTAAGTCTCTCGCTGAGAGGCTTGAAGCATCAACTCAAGTCTTGGGGAAAGAAATCAGCCAATTCCATCATTTTTTTAAAATAACCATTTCTGGCAATGTAGAGTTTTTCATGTTTTCTGTTGTCAGAAACTCCAGTTCCACTCAAAACTTGTCAATTTATTAGACAACATGAATTTCTTCGTTCTCTACGTTCTCCTGTGTTGATCAAGGTGAAAGATTCCACTCTCATCATCTGTCTTCTATTTCAGACTACCAGTCAGTCGACTCCACAAACGACGACGCAAGTAGTCCAGAAATCCTCCAACCAATCACAGACTGCAACGATCATACAGTCGGCACATTCAGGGCAGCAGTTCATTGTTACCAGTAAGTCACACTACTCCCCCTGTAACACTGGCCCTGTATTAACACTGGTGTTGAAGAAAAGGGACTGATGAGTTTGTTGTCACTCTTGCAATACTCAGAGGTGGAATTTTGTTATCTTCAAAATCCATAATGTACAACCATTTTCTGTATATTTCATGATTTTGTAATTTGTGTGAAATGTTCACATAATTGTGGCAATTGGTCAAGTGATACATGAACAGGTGTGTCATCTTCACATAAAATGATTGCACAGTTGTGGATACATAGTCTTACTACAATACAAGTGATTGATTCCCAGTTAACTGTATTGTTAAAAAAGACCCCCTGCTAGGCATAAAGAGAGAGTGGATGTGGTAACTAATAAACACCTTCATAGAAACCAGATGTCAGAAACCTACGATTGCTTGGTGTGTGGCTGTGACGTGCATTGGGCAAAATGGACAAAGATGACGAAATGTTTAGATTATTACTGGTACTGGTAGAGGGGCAGTGATAACTAATCTCAGAACAACGGGTACCGGTACATGTATTTGCAAATTGAGATTGAGACAAATCCCTCTGACTTACGCCACAGATGGAATGATATCGAAAGTTCTTATTTGAAAATGCTCTTCCATCTTTCAGCAACAGTGCCTCCAGAAAATGAACAGAGTCAAGACACTGTGACCCTGCAGGCTGCTGGCCAGACAGCTGTATACCCAACTCATGTACAGTATGTAGAAAGCCCAGATTCTACCCTATATGCAGCGACAAATGGACAAATGTAAGTGAGATCTTGTCAATGAACAATGTGCCTATGAGACCACTTGTGTAAAGTGTACATGTATGATACTATGATCAGGCCACTCCAAATACATTATATGGGACGCACACTTCTTGCCTTATAATTAGGGCTTATTTTTCTGTGATTTCATCGTGCTCATGCCAAATGTCAGTCTTTCTCATAATCATGAGACTATCACTAACTTGAGGTGTGATATCTTTTCTAAAAGGTGTTCAGGAGCAGATTTGACCATTTTATTGCCAGAAAACACTTCAGGGGGGTGGCAAATACCAGAAAGAGCCAAATTAAGTTGGGCACCCCATTTAGTGCTTTAGGTGTGCACAATGTTAAAAGCGCTGTCTATTTGGTGCAATTGAGATACCTACATTGCAATGATGTTAATACTCCCTGGTACTAAGAAGAAGGAGCAGACTAAGTCTCACTTGTTCTTGCTGTGCTTCAGTAATGAGGATTTGTACTTATGTTCAAGAAGTTACTGCATGAACTTTGACTGCGGTTAATAGTGGTACTCGAGACGGCAGAAACATGAGTGCGAAAGCGTTTTTGGCACCTCGTATTCAGGAAAATGGAGATCAGTCGATCTCAAATACACCTCTTTAAGTCATTAGTAAGTAGGTTTCTGGTATCTGCCACATACTGTAAACTGCTAACCTAGAAGGTCACAAGCTCTTTCCAAGAAACTTAGTACAGACAAATATTCTGAGAATGGTGTGTCCTAGGAAAAGTGCAAAGAATACTGATAAGTGCTTAGTTAAAGCTAAGAGTTGGTCATAATTTTCTGGTGTTGTGGCCATACCTTACTTGATTATCCTGATTGAAGCAACACACAGGATTATCACTGGATTTAAATCTGTAAATGCATTTGAAATAAATGTTTTTTAAAAATTGTTTTTTTCAGGCAAAACTATCCAGAATACAGTCAGACAACAATGTACACTCCTGTGGGTAGTACGTACTATCAGACGTCTGGGACCCAGGTAAGGAGGGACAAAGTCAATGAAAACAATGGTGTCAATGCCTGGAATGATGTAAGGAGATTTTAATACTTGATCAGTGTTGTTGTCGTCCATGGAAGCACATCACTCCAAGCGTACACGCATTGTTGTTATTGTTGTTGGTTAACACTTGAGAGAACGCTCATTTCTTTGGACATTCACCAGTGATTCATCAAACCCATTTTCTTGTTGGAAAATGGAAAAGACTTCGAAAGATATTGACTTGAAATACAATGACGGCCTACTTTTACAATAGCTTATTCATGATTGCACTGAATTATTTTCTTGTTTAGACTTATGAGTGCTTTTAGTGGAGCTTCTGTTTTTGATGTCAATTATTTTGCCACTGCTGCGGCGAAGTATGCTTTGACGCTATGATATCCCACGATTGAAATTAAGATGTAATGAGTTGGTATGACCAACTTGCTTTTCCCATAAATGTTTGGTTTGATGGTTTCTTTTGAGCTGTGTCAAATTTGTAAATAAAACAATGGTTACAGTACTCCAAACTGGTATGCTGCCTTGCTGGTAGAAAAGAAACTAACTTGCAGAAGAACTGAAAAATATCTTTCAACAGGGAAAACTGGTGGAATATTAAATGAATGGCCAATATTTTAGTCTAAAACATGTAAAAGATTAAAGTGATGCTTTCTGCTTTTTGTCAAATATATAAGTATTGTTTTACTGTAGTCTGTACATTGTTAGATTAGGATAAATGTTGTCTTTGATGTGGTTCTGTTCTTTGGTTGCCTTTGGGTGTTCACAAACTGAATGCGTGTTATTCATTGTAATTGTTGACTTATCATGTTGTAAAATAAACTTCATAAGTCTTGGCTGTTTTCGAAATCTGTTTGAGCTGAAACTTGTCTGCATGTTATACATGCATGGTCTCTTTCTATCATTTGGTTAACTAAAGAGTCTTGAATGAAAAAAAGCTAGCTACTAAGTTTTATGACAACTTTAGAGTTTTTGTGATGACATTTTTTTTCCTTATTTTTAGTAGAAGTGAGAATATTTTCTCATTCTTTAAAAATCATTCAGTTTAAAGTTAGTTTGACGTGCTTGATTGTACATGTATGATGTGACTGTCTCATTTCAGATGAGTTCCACAGTCACCCCCATTGGCAGTGTGCAAGGCCTCCAACAACAGATCCTGACTCATTCAGGAGGCACATACTTAGTCCAAGGGGGTACTATGGATGGTGAGGGACACCCCCTGACACACACCACACGAGCATCGCCTGCGACAGTAAGTTGAAAATATGAATGGTTTACCGGTATGCTTACTTCGAACTTGTGAGTAGGAGGAATCTAATAATTCATATTTGCAGGCTGGTCTAGGTGTTGTTTGAAAAAAGATTCCAAAATGACAATCACTCAGCGAAGACCAATGTGTGATTTGACAACATTTTGCAAACCATCAGTAAAGCGGTTCTAATCTTGCACTTTAAAGAGATGGCATTTAGTGATTTCTTCATTACAAAGTAACATTGGTGAATCTATTTCGTATTATGAACCTTTCCTTATTCCACCCTTATGAACGTATGAGTCTGAGCGGATTTTTTCTGTTGTGTTCTGACCTCACAGGTCCAATGGCTTTTTGACAATTTTGAAGCAACTGATGGTGTCAGCCTTCCTCGTGGCACCCTGTACAACTTGTATTTACAACACTGTGCAGAAACTAAACAGGATGCGATGAATGCTGCATCATTTGGAAAACTGATCCGCTCAGTGTTCTTGGGCTTAAGGACCCGTCGTTTAGGGAAAAGGTAGCCAATTTCATATGTATCTTATCGTCTTTGTTTTGTGTATTGCTTTAGGTTCAGTGGTTAATTGATAATTACGAAAATGCTGAAGGAGTGAGTCTGCCCCGAAGTACCTTGTATAACCATTATCTGCGACACTGTCATGAACAAAAAATGGACCCAATGAACCCAGCATCATTTGGAAAACTTATACGCTCAGTATTTCTTGGCCTACGGACAAGGAGATTAGGCACAAGGTACTGGAGTTTTTGCTAATCAGTTGAGCTAGTGCCAGTATAGCTCTCATCAGACATGTATTAACCTCATTAACCAACCACACCCTGTTCTCGGGAATAGAACTAGCCATCACCTGTTAGGCTAACACAGGCTAACAAACCAGACCTGATCCTGACACAACCCGGGAGGAGGGCCTGCATGTATTACAGCAAAAGCTTGGCTATACTAGAAAAAGTCCACATAACCATCATATCACTTTCATGGACAGATGGCGTTATGGCTATACAAGCACAGTGAAATGACGCATCAAAATCTTGTTGAGGTCCATAGTGAGTTGGGATCCTAAGAATTTTAGGGCCTTCTCAACTTGTAGTACTTCTTCGTCGAGCAATGCAGCGCACCCAATGAAAATTGACCAGGATGGTCCTTACTCCTTTGGTTTTCATAGTGGTCATGTTCATTGTTGCATTTGTTTTCAAAATCTTGATATATCTTGTCCATGTCAAAGTGCATGAATTATGGACTTTAGAATCTAGATGATATTGTCATGCTAGCTCTGCAGTTCCTACCCTTGTCTGATGATATGTGCCTGGCTTAGACGTCGCATTTAGCAAGCTTGTTTTTACCCTATCGCTCTCTCAGCTGCTGCTTACTCTGTCTCCCAACTCCATCATATCTCAATCTCAGACTTCTGATCTTCCTATCACCTTCATTCACTTCACAGTAGTTTTTCAACCTTTCTCTTGGTGTTAGTATTTCACTCACTTCATTTCAGCGGGGCAGCCACTGCTGCGATTTGGCCTGTGGTATGCTGTGGTCATTCCTGTTGCTGATCACTGCTGGTCAACTGGGGGCTACCCTCAAGAGTGTATGGCCGCATCATTCAAATCTAAGTTCCATATCTGTTGGTGATGCACTCAACAAATTACACAAGTTTAACTTACCAGCAGTCTCTTGGAACATTTGACTTCCCTTCAATACCACAAGCACAAAAAGCAGTAGTGGATCCCTGCATTAGGTTGTTACATAACAGTAACACAAAATCTAAATGCAAATTTGTTTGTATTGAAATAAATTATCATAAATGTCAACACCTGCACTATCACTTGGGTTGAAGGTAAGGGGATTGTATTTCTCACCAATTGATCTGTAATCAGTTGGTAAATACTGTACAGTTCGTTCATAGTTATAACTTGAAGTAAAATAGTGACATTTTGATGTTTATGTCTTTTTAAGCAAATAGTGATGCCCTCTTTGTTGGGTCAAGAGAATTGTTTTTCTCTATTTAAAATCTCTCAAGATGCTTTGTGTTCGCAAGCCTTGCATTGTAGCCTAACCCATGACATGCAGAGGACTTCGATCAGTATGTGGCTCAGTTCAGATGTAAAAGCAGAAAAATGACTTGTCATGTAACCTCTGTGAGAACGTTGACATGATCATCGGGAATTTAGTTATTGTTCGACGATTATCGCTTTGACCGATTATTGTTTGTTTTTAACGACCAGCTCCTTGTATTTATGTATGTTTGCATTGCCTGGATTGACACTGCTTCTGGCTGTAATATAGAATTGGTTTCTTACACTAGCAATCTAGGGTGAAACACATTCTCGAACATCAGTCACAAAAAATCTGTCCTTGTGCTGTTTGGAGTCTTTATGATATCACCGATTTTCTTTCGTGATTCTGATAGTTACCACCAAAATCTATCCCATAGTTTTAGCTTCTGGACACAATGATGTCACTGTCATTGAGTCCTTAACACACACGGGTTTTCCGAAACATGTAGTGTGCCTAACCAACCCTAACCTTTTGTACATTTACCAATTTAGGAGCTCTGTTCTCCTACCCCGACCATCAATCTCAACTTAACGTGTTGCTTCATTTTTGAAACACCGTTTTCAGGGGTAATTCCAAGTATCATTATTACGGCATCCGAATCAAGGCAACATCACCACTGAATCAGTTTACTGATGATCAGACTATGGCCATGAGGCAGCAGCCAATCAGTCAAGGCAAAAGGTAATTAGAATTGATGAATTAATGAAATATTCCATTTTGACCCACCGTTTTCAGGGGTAATTCCAAGTATTATTATTACGGCATCCGAATCAAGGCAACATCTCCATTGAATCAATTTACTGATGATCAGACAATGGCCATGCGACAGCAGCCAATCAGCCAAGGCAAAAGGTAAATTTCATGCATGTTCAAAAATATCTCTACATAGTTTTAGAATATTTTTGAAGTTTCAATGCTCAGTGCCTTTTAAATCTTAATTTTTATCTGTACGTGTCTGCCTATATGTCTGCATTTATGTCCTAAACGCATGAATAAGAATTGCTGCAGTCAAGAGTCGGAAATCTTCCCATGATTTTCTTTGACTCTGTTGGATGGTCATGATGTGTATGTCCCATGTTGTAGAGTTGTGCTCTTACTCTCAGTTGAGTTCAAGTCCACTTGAAGATTGGTAGGCTCAGTGGATTTGTGTAACAAAAGAGCAGTCTAAATGTCTAGGGTGGTTCTCTTTAATCAAACCATGATTTTCTAGAGGCCATACTGTCTGTCTTATGTTGTACATCAAAAGTATATGCAATCAAAGAATTGATCAAAAGAGGGCTGAAAAACCCTTGAAATGGAAAAGAATTCAAAAAAATGTTCTGCTTACTGTATCTGTGCCGTTTGCATATATTGTTGGAGAAGTGAAATAACAAACTTTCAGTTTATCACAGTGCCAAGATATGGCATTCATTCAGCCAGTTTATTAGCAAATTCTTTTGGCGCTTTAATCAAGCGTATTGCTTTGACTCTAATTTGATTACAAGTGAAGGTAAATTGTAATCATTGCCGATTTGAAAACATCAGTTTTCGATTTAGTTGTCTTGCGTAAAATGTTTCCTGTACCCAATTACTGTTGTCCCCTTGACATGAGGTAAGATGTCACTTATGGAATGGAAGTGAATTCATTGTGATAGTTTGCATGTTAGATGTTGAACAATGGATGTTAAGATGTCAACTGAAGTAAAAGTGCTTTGTCAGATCATTGTGGTCTTTGGTACCTACATGATTAAAGTTGTAGAAATGTGTAAAGAAATCATGTAAAATTCTTGTTTTTCTTAGTAATAAAGTGATTGTTTAGTATTGGGCTTGGTGTTTAAACTAAATGCTCTACCTTGACTGTTAGGTCTAAGGAACTAAAAATGAAAGAGAATATTATAATCGGCAAAACTGAAGAAAAAAACAACATCTTATTGTGACTGTGAACGGAAAAATGGTTTCAAACGCCTTAGCAAAACAGTCACTATGAAGATAACGATGGATTAACTGAGATGCGTGTTATGAGAATGACTTAAATCATGTGTGTCGTCTTATCAGGTTCAAACAAGCCAATTGTAAAATGGAGGGCTCGGACGGTACAGAGAGTTCAACGACCTCGACAACTGGGTCACATGATTCCACGTCGTCACAGCAGCAGCATCAACAGTTCCTGGGCGATGCATCGGGAGCACTGCCAAACTTCTCTGAGATTGAGCCGTGTAATCCACTCCCCGATGGCATCTCGAAGAACGACCTGAAACTGTTGGAACAAATGTACAAGGATCATTGTGAGGTGAGTGTTGCAAAGTAGGAATGACTTTATAGTTCAATTTGTGTGAGAGAAATTCGACGAAACAGGCTGAAGATTTGATGATCCTATAAAAATGTGGCAGAAATCTATATTGGTGATGGATGATGTTGATGTATTTGTCCTTTCATGCAGTCCATGCATCACCTTGTACAGCACTCTATCATTGTGAGTATCATCATAAGATCGAAACTCGTACCAGCATAATTCTATAGCAATTTAATCACATCTCCTTGTTGTTTCAGGCTATGTTAGATGTTGTCGTGAATCTCCAGTTCACCCTCATTGAAAATTTGTGGAGAACATTTTGGAGGAATCCAGAGGAGCCCAATCACAAGTAAGTGTCCTTGTTCAGGCCTTTCAGTTCAATAAAGTTCACAGCAATTTACACTGTCATGAATACCCCTGTGCCAAAATTAGGGGTGGGGTCCCTCAATTATGCTCCCAAATGCCCAATGATACAATAAGAACTCATGAAAATAACTGGGCTTTTCAGACTTGTGATCTTCTGACGTTGCTTTTCTTGTGTTTCAGTGATGCGGCCATGGAGAAGCGACTAACGAAAGACAAGCTGTTCGCCATGTGTAAATATGAACCAGTGCAGAAGTTCATCAAGAAATCTGACTATGCTTTCTATCAGTCACTGGTGGAGGTGCTCATTCCAGATGTTCTCCGACCTATTCCAAGTTCTCTCACACAAGCCATCCGTAATTTTGCTAAAAGTCTAGAAGCCTGGTTGAAGAATGCCATGGAAGACTGTCCAGAGGAAATGTACAAAACAAAGGTAAATAGTCTCTGCTGGTATCATCGGGAGAAAGAAAACTGAACTAAAACCTGGGGAGATGTCACTCTGGAGAAGGACACTTCAAAAATGAACAAAACCACTGACTGAAGATGTTGGGTGGAAATTGCCCTCATCATGATATATGATGGCAGTAATGCTGTCAGTAAACTCTTCATAGGCAAGTAAAGGTTGTGTCCCCCGCTTCTGTTTTAAACCCAAGTACTTAAGTTGTGTTCTAAGTTGATTGATTTCCTTCCAGCTCGGGGCAGTGACAGCATTCGCTCAGACGCTGAGGCGCTACACGTCATTGAACCACTTGGCACAGGCTGCACGTGCAGTTCTACAGAACACGTCCCAGATCAATCAGATGTTGACTGATCTGAATAGAGTAGACTTTGGAAATGTACAGGTAAGCTTATCATTTCAAAGAACAAAAGCACACTTGGGATTAAGATTTGGTTTTCTTCTTTGTGCATATTCTTGAGCTTTCAGGGTGACGGTGACTGTAAAATCATGCATGTCTGCGAGGTAACCAACTCATGATTTATGTTCCAGGAACAAGCCTCTTGGGTATGTCAGTGCGACGATGGCATTGTGACGAGACTAGAACAAGACTTCAAAAAAACACTCCAGCAGCAGAACTCCTTGGAACAGTGGGCTGTGTGGCTTGAGGGAGTTGTCAATCAGGTCCTTAAACCACACGAAGGCAGTGCCACATTTGCCAAGGCAGCTAGACAATTTCTGCTGAAGTGGTCATTTTATAGGTGAGTAAACCACACAACAGAATCATCTTAATTGCTCTTGATTGTAATGAAGAACTTCATGTGAAGTAGTTCATGTGATACTTCTGTGAAATTGAGCATCAGAGTGACCAGTGGACCGAAGAACTTGAGAAGTATTCTGCAGTTACGAGTAGTGTGTTTTGTGCTTAGAAACTTCTGGGTTATGGGTGACACACATGAGTAAGTGTTGCTACCTTGAAAGTGAGACATCCTTTAGTAAGTGTTTCATGTTGTATTCCAGTTCGATGGTGATCCGTGACCTGACCCTCCGAAGCGCTGCCAGTTTTGGATCCTTCCATCTGATCCGGCTCCTTTACGACGAGTACATGTTTTACCTGGTGGAACACAAAGTAGCGGCAGCAACTGGAGATACACCCATTGCAGTTATGGGCGAAGTAAGACAGGTAACATTATCTTGGCCTCTAATCTCTTGATGGTTAGTAGGTTGCAGCAGATAGGACTTAAGATGTCCTCAGTAAGAAACTATTGGGTGTGCTGGTCGCAGATGGACTTAAGATGTCCTCAGTAAGAAACTATTGGGTGTGCTGGTCGCAGATGGACTTAAGGCAGTGACACACATCTCACCCAAGCAAAGCTATAGTCATCGAATGAACTCCAGCAACAGGAGCTCTTTGGGAATGACCTTGTTACAGCCAGTTGTGGTGAAACTTGCCCTTGGACAATGAACATACCAGAATGTTGCTATTGTGATATCTCTGAACAAATAAGAGCGATTATATATTACAACTTATGTTTTATGTATCATGCTGTAGAACCATGATTGATTATGACCTCACTTTCTTTCAGTGCATTGACTTCAGCACTCTCCTGACTATTGGTAGCATCGATAAAGTCAGTCCGCAGCCAAACACGCGCACTATCACATTGACCGGGGCTCAGGCTCTCGCCACCAGCCACATGACCAATGCGAGTGCCGCTGTTACTTCCACTAGCAATGCCTTCCCAATGACGCTGACCACCCAAGGTTCCTTAGGATCCAATCCCGGCACTGCCACTGTCACTGTCGTAGCCACAGGGGCCAGCACTCCAGGAACAAAGACAATAGTCGTGGTGCCTGTTTCTGCAACAGACCTCCACGCCAACAAGAAGTTGAAGACAACTTAGTGTTCCAAGTTGAAAACAACTTGATTTCCAAAGTTGTTTCATGAATGTTCTTTACTTGGAGAATTTGTACATGTTGTGTCTTTGCATGATAACGTTCCTATGGACTTGTTGAATATCTTTATAAGGGAAGAACTTGCAGTTTGTATGGCAGGTAACAGACTAGGAAAGTGCCATATCTAGATGTATTTGTGACCGTTTGATTTTGGAGGGAAAGTACTGCCATCCATGCAAAGACACAATTTGTGTAAAACCTTACTGCATCCCTTTCGATGCCGGTATCTTTTAAAAAGTCTTTTTCTTTACTGATTCATCAATTTGATGGATATTTGTAGGCTGTCAATCAAATTATTTGAAGTAGTTTGACAAAATGTTGTGTTTTGAAGAGAAATGAAGGAAATTGTTTTCTTCTCCGTAGCAGATTTCAGTTCTTCTTGCTTGTTAGCAAAATAATTGTCGCAAGTGCGCAAGTTTTTATTTTTTGAAGAGAAAAAAATAGTGAATCATTTGAGACTAGAATTATAGATAAGATTAAATTGATTGCTAGGGAATGCAAAGTTACTCGGCAAACATGACCAGGTTTGTTTTGATGCATTGGCATTTGTCTGACGTTTTATAGAGGTTAGTAAAAGAAGCAAAGATTGTCCGGTAGCATGTCAAAATTAGATATTGTTTTCATAAGTGCCGAGTGTTTATAAAAACATGGCTCTGCTGCAGGCGCAAATAACTTTTATATAAAATGATTGGCATACTGAAAGAGTAGCATCATAAACTAGCTCTGGGAATTTGTTTCATGTCTACCATAACACAATCCATCGTTGTTATTTCCGAATAGACAACTGAAAATAAGTTAACATGCATGTATTTCAATGAGACAGTTCCGGTTATTAAGTCATGTTTTTGTAAACACCCTGAATAAAACAAGATACTTTCATGTGGCATTGGAAGGGTTACAGTTGACCTTATTGTTGATTTCAGTGATGGTTTTACACATTCCGCCTACTCAGGTCTTTCATGAGCTATCAATCCCACCTTGCACCACTACCACAATTTATATTCAGTTCATTTATATAGTCTGTAAAAATAATGCTCACCAAGTAAATGAATTTGCCAGTGCTTCTTTATATTTCGTGAACACAAAAGACATCGCAACTTTGGTACCTCTTGAAGTCTGTAAATACTTCTGTATAGTACTGTACATAATCTTTTCTGGCTGATGTCTCTTCTATTCTGCACTTCTATCTAGTCTTCCCCTCATTATTGTACTTTAGTTTCGTTTGGCCATGATCAAATGCATGTTCTCATTTCTGTGGGATCATCACAGTGACAACATCACTGAGTTAGATATCTGAGTTTCATCAAAAGTTTTGTACTCTCTCAAATTTTCAGTTTGCTACAATTTGTCAGTGTAGATAATTGAAGAACAAAAGTATGTGTTTATTTTTCAAATCACATATGTCGATACTGAATAACAATGGTGGCTTATGTTATGGGGCTGACTCAGAATTCATATGATGCCCAAATGAAAAGGTATTTACACTGGATTTGATCATGAAATGAACTTAAATGGTTAAAATGAAAATGGGGTACTTCACCTCACAGTGTCGACATTTTGGCATCACATATTTGTGAGATGGTCACTTAGCTGCTGAGGTTATTTGTAAAGATGTGAAGTTTGGCACATCCTGATGTGAGGGACCGTGTCGCACCATCAACTCATTTATCAGTTGTCGGGGCTTCAGATAAAACCTTCAAAAGAACAGCTATCAATGTTTTCAAGAATATATTCATCTACATGTATATTCGATGGTAAAAATTGACACAATGAAATGGCCTCTAACATATTTTTGGAGGTATGAATGGGTATGATTGTTATAGTCTTTTTGGGATTAAATCATTCCTTACTCTGGTTATCTAAAGCCCTGGTGCTGCCATGAATGTGAAGAAAATTATCTTCTAGAAGGGTCTGTTAGTAAGACCTTGGTGAGGGAGACTAGGACTCGTTCTCATTTGAAGGTTGGGGCAAATGATCATTCAGCCAGCAATAATCTCTCGGAACTCTTTCTTTCTTTTGTGTCGAGTTTTGGAGACATTTAGTTCGCTGGACTGAATGACACTTGCGTGTTTACCAGATGTGCTCTTGTTAATGAAATCTGTTTCACTTCAATCTTATCTCAGACTCGTAGCCTCCCCTCTCCCCAAACAACCCACCAACACAACTCTGTTGTACAACATTCTATTCAGGAGCATAATCATTTGTGTGGGCCTTGAGTTTTGAAGTGAAATGGATTGGGGTACATGTAAGTGAAAGAGCAATGTTGGTATTCCAAAATACTCCCCTAGGCCAGCAGTTGACGACCTTGTGGATTGATAAACAACTGGAAGAGTAAAAATGACTTGTGAGTTATAACTCTTCTGCTTTGGTTGGTAGGTTTTTTGAGAGCATCTCGCCTCCACAATTCTGCAGTTGGAGTGTTTGTACTGTTCCCTTGATGAGAAAGTCAATGAGTAGCCTGAGGAAGTATCTCTTGGAGACCATATTTGCAAGTTGTTGAGCTTACTGGGGACCATTATACTGCTGTCATTTTAAAATGGGATTTTTTTTCCAAATCTTGTGATTTTGTGCCTATGATCTGTCGTTGTTACTGGCAACTGTCGTGAAGGAGGAATTTCTGAAATTATTTTGTGAGGAACCATGCCTTAAAATTAATGAATAATTGTTATTTGGAACAAATATGCTCATGAAGTTGTAAACATTTTAAAATTTAAACATGACTTAGTTCTCTTCATTACATCAAGAGTGGCAATATTATTGCATTATTTGCCTGTTTCTAGTTATTTTCTGGTTAAAAGATTGTCTTAGCTGATGAACTATTTGGCTGAGAATAGTCTTTATAAAAAATAGAAGAGATAAGATGCATTTATTTTCATAAAGTATCTGTCGGAAGTAATCGCAAGCCATGACAAGACAGACTGTAAAGATTGTAAATACTGAACTATTTTATTGATACTTAGTGATGTCTTCGAAGTAGAGTTCATTCTCAAGGATAGTTGTACATTGCATTTTATTTATTCATCTTCTCACGGTTCGTAAAAAACTTTGAATGGTATACAGAGTACTTTGTAAATTTGATGCCCAAGATCTATATTTATGTATTTGTAAAGTCAGTAGTGATGTCATAGGTGAAAATTGTAAGTTGTAAGTTTGTGAAAGGAGTCTCTTGTGCATACAAATTTTTCACGAAATGCTCTGCATGGCCTAGTTGTGTTGTCATCCGGTCAGATGAATTTGTCATTTTTTTTATCAATTAATCATTCCGTATTTGACCTACTGTGAAGAGTTTTTATTGGCAGGTTATCTTATGGTTGAACATATTCCTACAATGTTTATAGATGGATCATTATAATTCTTTAGAAAGCTTGTACCCTTTAGCAACAAGACAGCCAGGAAGTCTGTCATAGTAACTTTTCAGATTGGTGCCAAATCTACTCTCTAGGTGGCATGACAAAATGAGTAGATCGGTCATGCCTACCATTTTGAAACGATGAATGCATGTAGTGTTGATTGGTCAAGAGAAGTTAATAATTGTGGGCATGACCAATCTGCTCATTCCCTCTTGCATGTTGTGAGTAGATAGGTTACCGGCAAAGGTCACTTCAGTTCATTTCAGTTATAATTCAGTGAAAAAGTGGTGAATGAACTACAGTTGGTGGGACTATTTGGTTCTATATATGTACATGTATATGCTTCCTTTTCTTCCGTCCTTTTCTAGGTTGGCTGGGCTTGATCTGAACCAAAACTTGCTCAATTAAACAAGTCGACTCTTTCATGACTCATGCCTCTCTGGAGAGAAATGACTTATTTCTTCAGATATTCTCACTCCATTTGGCGTGAAAGTGTTGACTGAAGGTGCCATGTAACCATGGTTTTGACCACTTTTGATACATAATTAACATTCAATCTCGAGGGCTTTTCTGTTTTTGTACTCTTGTCTCTTCTACGGTAAAATGGGGACAGCTGTCCCTTTCATTGTGTTCTATTCACAGTTCTTGGGGGTGTGAGCAGAGAACCATGGCAGGGGGCTAGCTGTCCCCATTTACTTTATCTTCTGATTTGGATGAGAAATAAATGACTGATTTCATGGCTGTCTGCCTGTTGCTGAAGGGTATTTGAAATGAATTAATTCTTATGAATTATATGATATTCATTTTAGAATTTAAACCAGTTTAAGTGGGAAAAGAAAAACATTTGACATGAATTACTTTTACTTGCGAATTTTCCCCATAGTGGCTGTAACTTATGCTGGAAATCGCATAACATGGTCTTGGTGAAATATTTTTGCATTAAGGTAAATTCCATGATAATATTTGTTGCATGTTCGTACTCTATCCAATTTGTCAAAAGATGGAACTACCAGTTGTTTAGCAGATTTTCAAATGCTTCTTTCCGGATTTGAGATGTTAACTTTGGGGATGGAAAATCTTGACATTTTAACCATCTGTTCTCTTCCACTGACGTCGTCAATCTGTGAATGAAAACGAGCATAAAACCTAGGAAGAATCTTCGTACCCATCTACTGTTATCAGCCAAATTTTTGTGGGCGTTTCTACCTAAAAAAAAACCACGAGAAGCAACGCAAAAATAAAAAGGCACAAACATTTTGAGGTTGACAGTACTCAAGCTTGTTTAGCTTAAAAGGTATTGAATTTTGAAGAAGTTTTATAAGTCCGGAAAATAGCAGAGCGGTGAAGTATTCACTGTCACTGTTAATTCTTTGTGGTGTATGTGCATGACACACACATGTACAAGTGCTATATTGTCTTTGTGGGACCAGATCTTGTATTCGTGACATATGTTACTTTCCTATATATTTTCTGCAGTCTTTACCAAACAGGTGTCAAGAGTTTCTTGCACAAGTTAACAGCCCTGGAGGTCACAGCATTGTAAACTAGGTCTGTGGAGTAAAACACTTGGTTAGGATACATTCTTATAGGAAGTTATGCTGTGCTCATGCATTGTGAAAAGGTCTCCCTGCTCGTTACGTGCACACTTATAAAGTTTTGTCTTCAAAAGGAGAAGTAGTTCTAATTCTAACACGATTATGATATTAATCGGTCATTCCTTTCAAAAACAATGAAATAATAATGAAGGGATCATGAACTCTCAAGTCTGTATAGTGTTTACAGTTGCATGTAAAGCTCGGTGATAATTTGAACAATATTGGCTTATGAAACATTCTATTCTAACCCTGGAGGTAATATGCTATAGAGAGATTGCAAGATCATTGCTTGAGCAGGACAGGCTTGTGCTGACTTTGAACATTGATTTGTGATGAGCCACAGGGCAGCACTAGTTTACCTTTTAGTGTGTACGTAAGAAGCAGGGATTAATACCTTAAGGATAAGTGTCGCAAGATAATGACAGAACAGTAATAATGAAGTTTACATAGTTCCTGTGACGATGATGGTCGTATGGGATGCATCTACAAACCATTTGACGATACTCGGGGTTGTTCATGTATAAACAAACTCTGTAATTATGATAAGTGTCGACGTGGCATTATCTCGAGGCACTTCTCCTTTGACCAGTGTAGTTATGAAGACATTGACAATGTCTCTCACTTGCATTTATAGGCTGTTATGGTAATAGTCAGTGTTGTAAGCAGTGCATTGTAGATTAGGTTATCTTGTGTAATTCAGTACATTCTCTACACATCCATAAACATTCACACCCGCCTCTCACTCTCTGTCGCGATAAGTCTGTGGGCAGCTAAACTCGGTTAAGAGGAAGTCGTTAAAAGAAAATGATTCTGATCAATAACTCACTGAGAATTCAAAGTGTTCCGGTGGAGCTTTTGAGAAAAAAAATCTGTTGTAATGAATTTGAATATGTCACACTTAACCCCTTTGTTCTTGCTGGATGAACCGTTTCACCCCCATTTCCCTTTATAGACTCTTCCAGTTTAGTCTATCAAGAAAAGTGGAGGTATGATAGTCTAGTTTTGTGAAGCAATGACAAGTTATTGTTTCTGATGACAGGATTTGATCATCATTTTCTGTCATTAGAGACTCCTCACTGGACTGTCCATTGCTTCAGGCCTACAGACATTATTATATTCACGTCACTCCATGTGCAGTTGGTAGACATTTGTCTCTTGAGGACTTTGATAGATGCTACACTCGTAAAATAAAGTGAAAAATGAAGCAGCAGTTCCTTTCTGAAAGTACATTTTTAAACTGCAATGAAATGGAGCTTCTTGTTAAAATATTGCCAAAATTTGATAAGTTGCAATGTCCGCAAGGTTGTGATGCTGGATTCTATTCGGGTAGCAATGTACGATTATTTTATCAAATCATTGGAAAGTGCTGCCTACCAGCTATTGGTGTCGCGAACCAAGATACCTAAACAGAAATAATGTGAATGCTGTCATCTTCTGATGAGGCATTTTTGGGTCAGGTTAAACCTTTGATGGTGAGGTTGAATCAAAACTGAATATTTAAAAAGCAAAATGGGTTTCTTCTACTGTGCTATGAAAGTCTCCTATGAAGTCTAAAGTGCCAATGCATGCCATAGCGTTTACCAACATTATTACAGTGTAGTGTCATTTGCTATATAGCCGTACATTTTTCAGCAAATATTGCTTCACCGAAAAGAAATGTCCTGATATTAGAGTAGAGTTGAGCTGATATCATCAGGCTATCTCTGTCGGCCAGAGTACTGGCAAAAACCCTAGTGCATGGATGAAGTATCTACTCGAGGCATATTCCCTGTTGCTAATGATAAAGAACTCTAAAATATTATCAAGAAAGAGGCTGACTAATCTCTTCTGGTCCTGATATTGAATACATGTAATTCATATCCAAATGTGGCACGGATTTCAACTCCTGTGACTTGCATGCTTTATGGTACAACTGTGCAAACTTCTTATTCATTTCCATCCAGTTTGTGCTGTGGTGTTTTGTATGAATTGTAGGTTTTGGTGGAGTTAAGATATGTGAAAGTCTTGGTGATCTTTGAACTGATCCAACTCTTCAGCTATCTGCATCTCCGCTTGTAAACTACAGGGTCGTCTTCACCACAGCTGAAGTTTAGGTGGGGTCTTACAACACTTGTTGCCTACAGTACCTACCTTTCTATGCATTTAATAAATATGATGTTATAAAGTGGACATGTTCAAAGCTATTTTGATGAATCAAATGTGTATTTACATACCTAGAAGGCTATGTAGTTCTTATGTAACTTAGGCTGTTCATTGTGCAAGATGTGTATATTGTAAAAGAAAATCAATAAACCTTTTTCCACAGGATACGATTCTTTTTGTCATTGAAGAAAATGCAGGCATTGCAGCGTGCAATTGAATATCTCTCTATTAAACAGATCAGATGATCAGATGGGACATCCTGTAGACAAAGTACAACTAGAGACAAACTGGGCTGGCGCAGAGACATTGGACATCTAGCTAGCAGACAACCAGGTTTTCATCACCTCACAAATAGCAGAGTCCAAGCCATGATCAGATGGGACATCCTGTAGACAAAGTACAACTAGAGACAAACTGGGCTGGCGCAGAGACATTGGACATCCAGCTAGCTGACCACAAGGTTTTCATCCCCTCAGAAACGGCAGAATCCAAGCCATGATCAGATGGGACATCCTGTAGACAAAGTACAACTAGAGACAAACTGGGCTGGCGGAGAGACATTGGACATCTAGCTAGCTGACCACAAGGTTTTCATCCCCTCAGAAACGGCGGAATCCAAGCCATGATCAGATGGGACATCCTGTAGACAAAGTACAACTAGAGACAAACTGGGCTGGCGCAGAGACATGGGACATCAAGCTAGCTGACCACAAGGTTTTCATCCCCTCACAAACGGCAGAATCCAAGCCATGATCAGATGGGACATCCTGTAGACAAAGTACAACTAGAGACAAACTGGGCTGGCGCAGAGACATGGGGCATCTAGCTAGCTGACCACAAGGTTTTCATCCCCTCACAAACGGCAGAATCCAAGCCATGATCAGATGGGACATCCTGTAGACAAAGTACAACTAGAGACAAACTGGGCTGGCGCAGAGACATGGGACATCAAGCTAGCTGACCACAAGGTTTTCATCACCTCACAAACGGCAGAATCCAAGCCATGATCAGATGGGACATCCTGTAGACAAAGCACAACTAGAGACAAACTGGGCTGGCGCAGAGACATGGGACATCCAGCTAGCTGACCACAAGGTTTTCATCACCTCACAAATAGCAGAGTCCAAGCCAGGATCAGATGGGACATCCTGTAGACAAAGTACAACTAGAGACAAACTGGGCTGGCGCAGAGACATGGGACATCCAGCTAGCTGACCACAAGGTTTTCATCACCTCACAAATAGCAGAGTCCAAGCCATGATCAGATGGGACATCCTGTAGACAAAGTACAACTAGAGACAAACTGGGCTGGCGCAGAGACATTGGACATCAAGCTAGCTGACCACAAGGTTTTCATCACCTCACAAATAGCAGAGTCCAAGCCATGATCAGATGGGACATCCTGTAGACAGAAGACAAAGCACAAATAGAGACAAACTGGGCTGGCGCAGAGACATTGGACATCAAGCTAGCTGACCACAAGGTTTTCATCACCTCAGAAACGGCGGAGTCCAAGCCATGATCAGATGGGACATCCTGTAGACAAAGTACAACTAGAGACAAACTGGGCTGGCGCAGAGACATGGGACATCTAGCTAGCTGACCACAAGGTTTTCATCACCTCAGAAACGGCAGAATCCAAGCCATGATCAGATGGGACATCCTGTAGACAAAGTACAACTAGAGACAAACTGGGCTGGCGCAGAGACATTGGACATCTAGCTATCTGACCACAAGGTTTTCATCCCCTCAGAAACAGTGGAATCCAAGCCATGATCAGATGGGACATCCTGTAGACAAAGTACAACTAGAGACAAACTGGGCTGGCGCAGAGACATGGGGCATCTAGCTAGCTGACCACAAGGTTTTCATCACCTCAGAAACGGCGGAATCCAAGCCATGATCAGATGGGACATCCTGTAGACAAAGCACAACTAGAGACAAACTGGGCTGGCGCAGAGACATTGGACATCTAGCTAGCTGACCACAAGGTTTTCATCACCTCAGAAACGGCGGAGTCCAAGCCATGATCAGATGGGACATCCTGTAGACAAAGCACAACTAGAGACAAACTGGGCTGGCGCAGAGACATTGGACATCAAGCTAGCTGACCACAAGGTTTTCATCCCCTCAGAAACAGTGGAATCCAAGCCATGATCAGATGGGACATCCTGTAGACAAAGTACAACTGGAGACAAACTGGGCTGGCGCAGAAACATGGGGCATCTAGCTAGCAGACAACCAGGTTTTCATCACCTCAGAAACGGCGGAATCCAAGCCATGATCAGATGGGACATCCTGTAGACAAAGTACAACTAGAGACAAACTGGGCTGGCGCAGAGACATGGGACATCAAGCTGGCAGACAACCAGGTTTTCATCACCTCACAAATAGCAGAGTCCAAGCCATGATCAGATGGGACATCCTGTAGACAGTAGACAAAGCACAAATAGAGACAAACTGGGCTGGCGCAGAGACATTGGACATCTAGCTAGCTGACCACAAGCTTTTTATCACCTCAGAAACGGCGGAGTCCAAGCCATGATCAGATGGGACATCCTGTAGACAAAGCACAAATAGAGACAAACTGGGCTGGCGCAGAGACATTGGACATCTAGCTAGCTGACCACAAGGTTTTCATCACCTCAGAAACGGCGGAGTCCAAGCCATGATTAGATGGGACATCCTGTAGACAGAGGACAACTAGAGACAACCTGCGCTGCTCAAACACATGGGGTTTCTTGCCAGCTGACTGCCGTGTTCACATTCCCTCAATGGCAGCAGATTGTAAGCCACCAGATGGGGCATCCTGAAGCTAGACAGACAACCTGCTCCTAAATGGAACAACCCAGCTCATCGACTACTGCGTATTCATCCTCTCACAAACGAAAGGTTCTAAGCCATAATCAGATGGGACATCCTGTAGCCAAGAGACAGCCTGCGCAGAGACCTAGATAGCCGACAGCCATGCTTGCATTCCCTCACAATGACAGATTCCAAGCCTGGATCGACATGACACATCGAGTAGAGACATCACACCCATTAGAGATGCACATGCACTCGGAGACCTCCAGAACCCGAGACGCTCGAGTGACGACAGTCTCCTCCAAGTTGTGATTTCGTCCTGAAGACACCACCTCCTAAGTGGAGAGGAGTTGTGTGTCGGACCAATGTCCCAGCTAGGGTGGAAGGTGATAAGTAAGGTTATGAGCAAGCTCATGTGTACAACGCCACTTTTGGTCGCGTGTATGAAGTCTGAAGGAAACAACATATTTTCAATAAATTTTACCCTTTATTAAATTACTTCTTTAATTTACAAAAAGGTTAATTATTTACAATAGAATGATACAGGTTTCATGCAAGTATGAACTGCAACAATACATACATGTTCATGCATTGAATTGTATTCTGTAGGTGCTACAGGTACCGAGGTTCACATTATGGAGGTCCACATGTATCTAACTTATTCATCACCGACATCAAATAACTTATTGGTCCATTACATTGTAGATTGTGTATAAAGCACATGAAAGAAATTTCAGCCACTTGGCCCACTGAGGTGGGGTCCAAAGATCAGCACAGCTGGTGACGTTCTTGCAAGAAGTCATCAGAAGATTCGTTTGTAATCTGACCAGCTTTATGTGCTATATAGGATAGCAAACATTGTGTTTAAGCAAGGCCAGCAATTAGGTTCCAGTGGAGATCACAAGGTTTTGACAAAAGATTATTTAGCATGATCTATCAGTCACTACCGGTAATCCACTCAGTGAACATACACTTCTAAAAAGTGACATTGCACCTGAATGCTTCACATTCTAAAGTGAAGCCGTGGGATTGCCTACAAACGTCCAACTTCAACTAGCACACATTCATCACACGTCATGTTATAAAACAGCCCACCAGATCACAGAGCTGCATTGCCCATGCTTAAAAGTTTAACAATACTCCAAATAAAGCCTGACACACTACTGAGGCCATTTGGACCAGGTTAAACTCCCTTCCAATGAGAGTGCATGTTGTATAACATCATTGTGCAATTCTGACAAAAGCTGCCCCAAGAACTGAGATAAATCACATCTCTGCCAAATAAAAGTAAGGTCAGACTAAAATCACAGTGTTTCTACGAGACAATCACCATTAAGATCCAAACTCCTGCGTATCGGATGTGATTTCTTTGAATTCATACGCACCGCGGCCATCCATGTGAAGGTAATACTGCAAAATAGAAGTGAACAAATTCATATTTGCGGAATGGAGACTAGAATGTATTTGTAAACATCTCAACTTTGAACCTCTGTCTATCTAAGTGCCCTCCAGTGAACATTGAACCAATACTACTTCCTCTAAAACTAACTCAACAAGGACAAATACTGCCAAGGTACATGTACAACACTTCCTCTTTTACCCCAGGCTTTAATTCAGAACAAAGAAAACTTACAGCATGATGTTTCCAGAGTGACTTTCGATGGGAGACTGTGAAAAGTGTGATTCCAACCTGGAGAAGAAAAAATTCATCAGTTTTCAAGGAGTGATTCTAAACTTGTCTGCTCGCCCTCGACAACTGACTTACCAAACGAACTAGTTATTTTGGTTAAGTGGTTGTCCAGTGGACAAGAAGACATTTTTAAATTTTAGTACAAGACCTATTGCAGAGCAACCGACCAATTGCACTGGACCACAAGACACCTAATCTTTCCAACCAAGTCGCAACTAAAGTGGTTGAAAGCACAGCTGTTGTCATTGTATCGTGGACAACTGATCAACAATGGTGCTAGTGATGAACCATTAAATCTGGCCAAGAAGCGAAAGGAAAACTCATTATGAATCCTACCTCTCTACAATGCTGGTACATGTATCCCTCGACATCCACACTGACCGCACTGGTACACTCGTCAAGAATGGCAAACTGGGGCTTGTGGTAGAAGAGACGGGCCATCTGAAATTGGAGTGGAGAGACCATCAACTGAAAGCCTTGGCTTGGTTGTTCAAAACCATGTTAGCCTTATAGGAGTTGTCAGTCCTGATGTGGAAAGTTTTAATAGGGTTGACAGACAAAGATAACATCTTTAACGGTACTTAACATAAGGATACTTAACATAATGATACTTAACATAAGGATACTTAACATAAGGATACTTAACATAATGATACTTAACATAACCATTGGGAATAACGCATTGCATGTCAACTTACAGCGATCCTCTGCTTCTCTCCACCGCTGAGTACATCCATCCAGTCCTGGGTGGCATCCCAACCACCTTCCCTCTCCAAGATGTAGCCAAGCTGCACCTTGTCTAAGTATTCCTTCAGTTCGTCATCAGCGATGTTCTTGTTCTTCTGCTCCTTGTGATTGTCCGGGTAGATGACTTGGTCGCGCAGGGTGCCCAGGGTCATGTAGGGCCGCTGCAAATATACAGTTCACAAACACATAAGCATGACAGTAGTGTCATTGGTTAATGTAACTATCGAGAGGAAGAATAAGCAAATATGCTTACTTAGGGTATTCTATATAGTATGGTTAGTTGTCTGACGGAACAAAGAAAGTATTGAAGTAATATGCAAGGTCTCCACTAGCTTCAAGTTGACCCGAGGTATTTTATACATGAACTTATAATCCAACATCATGGAACCTACCCAAGGGTTGCTGACGAGATTAGCCAAAACTTGTGACCACAACCGACTCATGTTGGTCAGAATTCCATCCATTGGCATACTAAGAGCAACATACAGCATTTTTGTCTGTAAGAATTACTGCCAACCAAATAACACTTTGCAAAAAAACACTTTACCTGAGGTATATAGAAGAGATTGGTACCAGCAGGTTTCGTAAGCGTCCCTCCGAATAATGGCCAAAGCTGAAAGATATAAGGAAAATTAATGAGAAATTTAGTTTCACAGTGCAAAGTTGGACTGGACTGCTATAAAAAAAGATTCTAAAGTCACACAGTTTAGTGGCTATTAGCACAAGCAGTGCTTCCATGTACTGATCAGGCAACACTCTTTCCTTGCTGCAGACCCATACCACTGGACCAGCAGCTCTAGATGGCTAGTGTGTGCAGCAGACCCATACCACTGGACCAGCAGCTCTAGATGGCTAGTGTGTGCAGCAGACCCATACCACTGGACCAGCAGCTCTAGATGGCTAGTGTGCAGCAGACCCATACCACTGGACCAGCAGCTCTAGATGGCTAGTGTGTGGCAGCTCGGCCAACTCTAATGTCAATGCCTTCGCTGTCTCTGCCACATCAGACTTGAGAGTCCTTACAAGAGCAACCAGTGTTAACTCTGCTACAACACGACCCTGCATCAGAAAGGATATAATCACTTGCCGCTTACCTCTCCCAGAATCCTGAATAACGAGCTCTTTCCACACCCGTTAGGTCCACACACCAACACGTTAACACCAGACTTCACCTGAGACAAGAACAGATTGAAATTCAGAGCCTGGCAGATATGTCAATGTAATAAGGCATTTAAGGGATGGCTGCTCCCATGAACAAATCAACTATGAGCATGGATGCAGGGAACAATGGTTGAGAATCTCATAATTCTCGTAATTCCCTCTCTAGTTGAAATCCAATCGTTTGGTTTGTAGAGGTTGCTGGACATCCCACAAGCTGCTGTGGCGGCCGAGATTATGATCCTAAATAAGGGTACGTTCAGGGTTGGTCATATAGACCGTCCGACCTTACCTCAAAAGACATCTCATCAATGAGCACATCACCATTTGGAGTCACCAGAGGAACACGGTCAAAACTGAATAAAACAATAAAACAATATCATTAATTTGATAAATGACACAGCTGATTCAGCCAGCCAGTTTTCTCAGTCCATTATTTATAGTGATATACCAGGAGTATAAACCTGACAGGACCTACTTGCCGATTTACTTACTTGATGATATAGTCCTTAACATTGATCATTCCAGATCCTGGCTTCAATGAGGTTCTGTGGCTTACAACTGAAAATTGGGAGAAAAAGTTGAAAATTGGGAGAAAAAGTTGAGATGAACAAGAAAGGGTGTGTTGTGACAAAAACACATTTTAGATTTTCATGTTACGTGTCAAATGTCACAGTCAACAGTAGGTAACTCACCTGCCCCATCATCAGGTCTCCTGGAATCCGACACCATTGTCCGCTCATACTTCCCCTTGTTCAAGTCATCTAGCACCCGATTCAACTCCGTTATCCTCTGAGTGAAACTAAAATAAAACATGAAAGAACACACAGTGTCAAGAAATCTTGTCATTATGCCCCACCACCAATACCACCATTAGAAGCGACCCTTCACTGTCATCAAAATCGTTAGTTTGATGCAGTGCAATCATTGTTTTGACAACATAACTATCCGATACAGTTAACCGCATTCAATAACTGCTGTGAACTGCTTACCCAGCTAATCTTGTCATTTCCCTTCCAGCAAGGACCACACGCCCGATCGCCTCTGCCATCCGCACCAACATACGACCACTCTTGTAGTAATCCTAGAAGACGAGGAAAACCAGACATGAGTTGAGGACATAGATCGAAAAGAGACACTCTCAGGGAGTGACTTGGTCTCAGAATATTAGGCCTCTCACGTGATACTTGATTGGCAAATGATTTTGTATGATTGGTACTTTCCAGTTGTCTGATCAAGTCAGGAGACTTTGTATGTAAGGATCAGTTGGCGAGTGATTCATTGGGCGCTTTCACATCACGACATGTCTGGCAGCCAACATGTCATCACTCTGCACAACAACAGATAAAACATGAAATAACATGAAAACAAAACAAAAATCATGCACAAGCAGAGAAATACGTAGAAATGACATCAATGGCGTCAAGTCAACACAACACGAAAACGCCCGGCACTAACCTCTAATCGTTCAGTGTGTGAACTATTCATATGGCGAGGATGGGCAAGGTCCAAGAATGGTCGACTGACTGATATGTAACCCACCACCATCGCACAGTCTGAAAATCAGAATGGATGAATAACATGGTGAATATGTAAACTAACCTCTAATCGTTCACTGTGTGAGCTTGTCATGTGTCTGGGATCGGCCAGATTTAGAAACGGCCGACTCACAACCATGTAACCAACAACTGTTGCAATATCTGAAATGAACAAAGACAGACAATAACATTAGAGCTGGGACCAGAGGCATTCTCAACCACTGCTTGAGATAACATCAGATAGGAAGACAGGATCACCAGCAGAGACCAGTGGGAGAGAGGAAATCAGGAGCAGACCTGTAGGTCCTGCGATAGGAGTGGAACAGGCTCTGTCCTTCTCCAAGAGAGCTCTTAGTGCATAAGGTGCGGTCACCATGATCAGCTGCGGGAATATGCAATGGATGTATTTGGCTGTTGACTGGCATACTCACACTTTGCTACGAGGCTGTCCACCATTCCCATGTTGAACCGGAATGAAATGAAATCACGGAGATGTTTCACCTGGGAAATAGAGGAGAAAATAAGCATTCGCAATCCAGCCCCAAGGCCAAACATGATAAAATGCAACTCAGTTTTTGATACAAAACATCCAAGACACATGGGTAGGTTGTGGCTACATCAGACCATTTGGGTTTTTTCTAGGCTTTAAATGAACTAAGACACAGGACTTCAGCTATGTTATACTCACAAGTTTTGCAAATTCAGCAATAATGGTAGCCTTTTCTCTCTTCTGTCCTTGATAAAACGCGACTTCCTCACTGTTGGTGATCAGGCGAGAATTAACGTATCGGAACTCTCCCTCGAAGCGCTGCTCTTGTACCGTCATTTTACCAATCGGTCGGCGAACTCTGAAGATAAACACCTTAGAATAAGAAATACAAATATGCGGGGAGTTATTTTGGTATTGGAAGGAGTCCCCAGGTAACGGCATCAGACACTTCCGTACATTGATTTACATGAAGGCGTGGTACACTGCAGTTTCTATCTGAATCGTTTATGAGTCAGGCTTTTCTAGATTAGGTCGAGGCTGGTTTGCATCACCCCTTGTACAGGTTACTTAGCTTGCCTGGGCACACTCAGCTACTTGGCCTGTAAGATAAGAGCAGTGAATGCCATAGAGAGGGAGTAAATGTTTCCTCTCTGGCTTCTGGTTTCCTCCTGCATTAAAAGACTTACCTTGTCAGAATCAATCCAGAGACAGCTAAATATAACAACATCCAACCTGGACCCTGAAAGGAAGTAAACAATTCTGTAAGAGTTTGCTACTTGTCATAGGCTGCACGAAGGCATTGTAGGGGTGAGATTGATACTCCCGGTTTAACAACCTTTACCAACTCCAACAGATGAAGATATCTGGAACAAGTTTATAAAGATCTGTATACAAGTCAGCCTTTCCTTACCTGTGCACCTATCGCACCAGCCAGACGAACAGAATAGATGATGATATCTAGTATAGGTTTACTAAGATTTGAATAGAGGTCGGCGATACTGTTACAGAAACGTTCCACGTCTTGTGTCAGCAGTTGATCTGGGTTGGATATTCGGTTGTCTAGGTTACTCATTTTGTAATATGTAAAGCCACTGAAAGATAAACACAGGAGCACTTGTTAAAGAGAGACTATAGGCAGGGCACCTAGTGTCATGACTGTGCATACATGTTATAGTCAACAGGAGACCACAAAGTTGACCCTTAATCCTGCCTTTTAAAGACACTGAACAGTACATTACTACATTTACATTGAGAAATGGATTTCTTTCATAATCAGACATTGAAAAGTCAAGTAATAGGGAAAATATTCAAAACTTGACCATTGTAACTGAAACATAGGACTTACTTGAGGTATTTGTTGTAGAGATAGTATGTTAGTCTTGTCCTAAAGCGCAGCTTTAATTCATTCAGACCAAACTGAAATGGATCATAATGGGTCAATGAATATGTGTTTTTGCAGGGAGGGGGGTAAACATCCGATTTAGGATGAACCAGAAATGATAATGAGTGAATGGACGATAAGACATACCATCCTTCATCTTGGGCAGCTCAGTCTTAACTAGACCAACTGCCGCTTTTATATTGAGGATCGTCAAACCAAACACCATTGGGGATGTAAGAATCCGTCTCAATAAGGTGAGCCACTACGCAATTTCAATGATTCAACTTTTCAATATAAAGAAAACGCTTTTTTTATGGCAAAATGATGAAGCATTTGAAAAGATTAAACCTACTTACTTTCAACATATTATTTATGAGTGCAATCTGAAACAATGAAGCGGAAAGAATAAATAAAATAAAGCAAACAGCAACATTTGGTGGCAGCTCGTTGCAACAGATCGGGGAATATGACATTGAAGGAAATAAATTGATTTTTATTCTTAGATCTGGCTGCAGTCATCAGGTGCCGAGGTGTGGCACGATAAGGCCACAATAAAAGCACACATGTTCATCTCCAGCAAGGTGTGTATCAGATGTGTGTCAAACCAAGTTTTCATACTCATCATACAAGTACAAGAATATCAAAGATAACAATATGTGCACTTACTCCTGGCATGGCGTAGATGAACTTGAACAAATGCTTCTTGAACAAACTCATGTCTCTTCCAATGATGGCACTGAAAATAGACAATCAAGTTAGTTACCGGGTAAAACAATTCTAAGAGTAAATTCCAGGTTGTTTTAAATGATACCAACTTTGCTAGTGACTACATACATGTATCAGTAGCTAGAAGTTATCACTTTTTCGTTGCATGGATAGTAACATTTATAGTCAAATATTGTGTACCTCCAGCTTTTAAATTTCCACAAGGGTTTCCATGAGAGAATCTTGATGTTTTTTCAATGAAGTCATCCCAGAATAATCTGTATTGCAAACTCCCAGACAGGTTTGCCTCATAATCTCCTGTACTAGTCTAGTCCTTACCTTTCAATGGCAGTTCCATTCTGAATCATCCACACATCGCAATAGGTCCTAATAATAAGGGAGAGACCTACTAATGAGAGGAAGCCAGTCTGGAAGAACAAAAGCGGGATTACCAATGAACCACGTCAAAACACCCGATATCAAAATAGAGCAATACCTTTACATCAGGATGCAGGAAGTATGGCATTCACTTAGTTAAGTACAATACATAAAATTGACTATGCAATATGATACAGTTATTCCGTTAGAGAGAGATTTAAAAACTTGTTTATCACATACCTCTGGTGAGAAGAAGTTTGGAACAAGAATCTTGAGAATTGCGACTATTCTCCTGAAACAGACAAGAGAGTAACCAGCGTTGAAATTACATGCATTACAAAACAAGACAGGGGCTGTCATAACATATTCATCTGAAAAAGGCAACATTCTGTGCTTTCACTTTTTTAGTCACTTATCATGTTTCATCAAAAGATTTGCTTTGAAAATACATGTATAAATTATAATAATAAAAGATACTCACTTGAAAAATGTGGCATCCACAGCTGCCTTGTCTTTAAACCTTCGTTGTTTGTCCTGAAAAGCAAGGTGATAATAGACGGAGGTATGTAACAAATACATGAAAAACTAATCCTGTCTGAAGTGTCTCTCCAAACTTTCAGTATAAGTTGGGTGTACGCCTACAATTGACCAAAGTTGCCAGACAGACCAACAATCCACATAGTCTTATTAACTTATTTTAATCTAACCATCCTCCTGAACCCTTACCTCAGCAAGAACAACTTTGAATGCTGGTTCATCATCATCCCTGAAACGAAATTGAAAAGAACAACTAATCAATGCAATAAATGGAATGGAAAGAAACACATGTATTGAACAGGCTGTTCTTGGTTGTGACAATGTCCATGGTTGTGACAATGTCCATGGTCTGAACTAATCATTGTCCAGACGAGTCAATGCCAAAAGCAAGCCCCTCCAAAGTCCACGCCTCTCGGCCCTTGGACTCCCGTCCTCACTTGCCTTAGGCAAGTTGGGAAATTTACTTCTTCCACTCCCATCTCCAGACTTCTTTCATAAGACCATAGCAAGCATGCATGCAAGGCCGTGCTCGACCCAGGCCAGGACGGACAGGGATCTGGGATGACGTCATCTCACGTCTGTCGACATACATGCTTTGACAGGCTGTGTGTTTGAAACCAGCCCTCACTGGTAAGTCAGAAACTGACATGAGCATACAATCATACAATGCATGCCAGAACAGAAGCAAGCAGTGATTCAGCTAAGGCCTCAAGTCAGTGCCAGTGCATTTTTGCACACAGCACAGGCAAACCTGAAATTTCAGTCACTCTTTCAAGTTATTTTTTTGGTCATTGACATAAACTATATTTAAATAACACGTACTTAACAACCTTCCTTGGTTTTTTCTTAGTCTTCTGCAAAAGCCAATAAAACGCTACAACTCCACCTGCGGCGATAGCCGAGTTTTTGGGGGTGGCCTTCTCAACTATTTTGCTCAGAACAGCCATTTTTCACAGGTGAGAAATAGGTCAATTGAAATCTGGGTCAAGGGTCGAAAGCTAAAAATATCCATGTCACGTGACATACAAAGAAAATGGCTGCGCCCATGAAAATAAAAACCTCCCACGAAAAAATTGAAAAAGAGACAAAATCTCTTCTGCAGGCGTGCAAAGACGTTCACAAAACTATTGATTGTAAGTGTACATTGGCCTAGACCATGATAAACCATAAATAAACTTTATCGACTACCAAAATTGTGACAAAATGCTCAGCAAAGGAGGGTACATGCAGTACACTGATAAAGTATGATGAGTAGCGAGTCGATCGGCTGGCTGAGAAGGCAGTACTGGAGAGTATAGGCCTAGTAGGTATAGTTGCAAACACAGATAGATGAGGCCACTGTTGCAAATCTTGTGTGGTTTACCTCTAAAATATCATCATCTCCTACACTTAAAGATGAAGACCCCTTCCTGAAGAGATGTGAAGAAAATTGTGCAAGAGTGCTGAGAAGTGAAGGAAAGACAGACACAGATGTTGCTCAGCAACTAAAGGACTTTAGCCAGGTAATATTTTTGGTTGGTTTTATTGACAATACTCTTGACAGCCTTTTCATTTAGAAGTGGGCCAGGTAGCTGACTGAAATCTATAAAAATCAGGATTGGAAAAAGTGTGTCATCAAACAAGATGTACGTATATCACCCAGTGAACTCCAATTGATGTTTTGATGCTTACAAAAAACAGGATGCATCATTAACAGTAAGTAGTCACCACTGTATTGACTATTGTTTCCTATTCTGTGATCAGCTTTTCATCTTCAGAATGACTGTGATATGCTTTGTCATCTTTCAGGCATCCTTGGACCTGACATTCTATGAAGAGAACAACCTGGTAAATGAATCGTTTCCTGAGAAAGATGGAAAACAAAGGCTGCAAAAACTACTTGGTAAGCCCAGGTGTTCTAATTCATACGGTACATGAAATTGTTTTATGCTCCTTTAAATTCTGTGAAGAATGCCAACTGGACATTAACAGATGCATCAATAGTGACATCGGACTATTGACCTTGTGATGCTCTTTATTTCAGAGAGTTTGACAATGCCAGAAAAGTTGGTCGAAGATCTATTTCAAGGAGAGAAACAGGTAAATCATAGTTTTCCAGTAAATACTTATCATCTCAAGTTCTTTCATAGCTCAGTTGATTGCCTTTGGTCTGAGCCATGTGCCACCTATCAGTTGTTTCATGTTTCATCTGATGTATTTTCAGGCGAAAGATGTTTTAGGAGACGAGATATATGAGTGTTTATTATGGAGACGTGGTGCACTACTCTACATGTACTGTAGCATCATTCAGCCAAGGTCAAAGTCGGATCCTAATCAATACCGACAGGTAGGCCTCCGTTAAACATCTGCCCAACCATAACCGCTACTGTCAAAACGAGGCACAATGGGCCCATAGTGCATATACACTGTGAACTTTGGTTTATTGTAAGCAAGGTGTTCTAGAATATCTAGAATATATCGTATTCCTAAGGAATCATATGTTTATACCAAGTGATCAGCCAAGTTGTTGATACTAGACATTTGTCATCATTCTGTACAATTTATTGTCCTTGCAGAAATGACTTATTGATTATTTTTCTGCTTCAGTGTCTTGAAGATGGTGTTGACTATTTGATGAGGATGCTTAAGGTACGGACTCCGATATTGAAAGAGAGGCAGGATGTCACAACAAACGATGAGGCTGTTTATCAACTTTTACAAAAAGGTATGTCACTGAGGAGCAGTCGTTTTGATCAATCCCTCCTAGCGCTCGCCTTAGTTCCATCTCGCTGCACTCGATCACTACAGCATATATTGGACAAAATGCAAAGGAAAAGGCTATACTCACAACTAAATGATGACGTAATGTCAACATAAAGATGAACCAACTATACATTGTACTTACTTTTCCACTTGCAGGAATTTTCAGTGACACACATGTACTGGCCATGATGTATGCAGGCGAGATGTGTCATTGGCACTGGTCAGATCCTGCTCCATCTCAGTCAGACTTTGATGCTAGAAACATTGGCCGCAGTCTACTCAGCAAGTACATCGAACTGGTCAAAGGACCGCTCAAGACAATGGGCTGGAACTGTGAAAGAGCTGACCAACTCTTGAAAGATGCTGACAAATGAACAAGAAAATTCTTAATCAAATTTATAGTGCTCTTTTAATCTAAAAAAACGTTTTGGTAAAAGTGCATTTTGGAATTATTATTATCATCATGGTCACAACAGAATACTCTTGGCTTTCCTGGTCAAAGACCATCACTCTCATGTGCTGCCAACTGGTACTTGGGAAGGGAAGCGTGGTGGCACAGTGTCGGACCTGTGGGTTTGAGACTCCGGCCACTCAGAACTTTGTTATCTTCACTTTCCACAGGAAGTTTTCTGGAACTGGATCATACCCTCATCATTGTGGATCTTACTCTCATCATTGTGGATCTTACTCTCATCATTGTGGATCATACCCTCATCATTGTGGATCTTACTCTCATCATTGTGGATCATACCCTCATCATTGTGGATCTTACTCTCATCATTGTGGATCTTACTCTCATCATTGTGGATCTTACTCTCATCACTGTGGATCTTACTCTCATCACTGTGGATCTTACTCTCATCACTGTGGATCTTACTCTCATCACTGTGGATCTTACTCTCATCACTGTGGATCTTTCTTGTGGTTGAGAATATTCAGCAGCGAGAAAGGTTTAATTGATCACACAATATTACTGTTTATGAATGTAGTATCATATTCAATAGCAATAATAAACAATGAACTCTTATAGAACATTTTGTCTGAATCCATTTCATTTTGAAGGCTTTTGATAGAAGAAAGCTCTGTGCAACTACTACCCACAGCCATGGTGTCAGTGTTGGTCAACTCAAGTTATATGCTTAAAACTTGTATATCTAACTAAATCTTTATTCAAACTTTACAACTACAAGTAGATTTTTGACATCCAAGTCCACAAAATGATCTTTTCAAGCAATCAAAATGGTGACAATTACTCATATATGACTTCCATTTGAAGGAGACACGAAATTGAAATCAAAGAAAACCTAATTTTTGTTAAAAAATCTTGTCATGACTGAGTACCATCGCAACTTAGACATGATTCGAGGACTCTGACCATAACAAGATAAATATTTAACTAGACCCTTGAATAAACTAAATCTTCATGACATTTCACAGGAACATCTCCCTCCAATCTAATGAGACTAATGGGTATACTCGATTGGTGGCACAAGGAATCTACAGAAACATTGTCAAGACAAAACTTGGATTACATATAGCACCATAAAATCATGTTAATTTCTCGCGAGATTCAAATACAAAAATAAATAAACTGTACAATCATACATGTAAAATATGATTATAAATTTACAAAACAGACATGAGGAGTCATTGTACCAATCCGTAACTGCATGACTGCTGGATCAGAGAAGCACCTTTTGTTTTTGTTGAAGGAAGACTGTTTACAAAGTCTTCAGAATACTGCACAGGGTGTACCAAAAATGTAAACCAACTAGATCTATTGGCAAAAGTTAAAAGTATGAAAATAATATTTTGTAGAGTGGTGCATATAATATGAAAAGAATGTAGGCAACAGACTTCCTCTCTGTTGATAAGTCTCGCAACACACAGACATTAGGTCATACGGAATGGTTGTTTCCTGTATGTACCCATTTCACGGGCTTGATGCTGTATATTTTACAATTTGGCACATTAGGGATGTTCGTTATGTGTAAACATCTAGACCCATATATTCTCATGATAGTGAGATATTCATCAAAACATAAAAATCAGGAGTATTCATTGTAAAGTATAACGTTATATTTACAAAGTCATGGTATGCGATGCTAAAATCGACAAATCAAAGACTCTCCTTGAATGATTTAATCCCCTTAATCCACGACCAAATACTTAGCATCAAAATTTCTGCGGAGGCGTTTTCACTGACTTGATACAAGAACTTGATTACTGAAGGCATACAATAGCAGTCATGGCAAATAATGTTAACCATAGGAAATGTGAAATAACACTGATTCTCTTGAGTATAAGTTCCACTCATCCACATTAAGTGACCACAGAAATGTTAGTGGAAAACAGATTCTGAATATCAAATAACATTTGCCTCCAACTTTAATCTAGCTCTCTTCTTTGTTGAGTACCCTGGTGTAGTGTAAAAATAACACTTCGATGCAACACATGAAATCATTGGAAATTTGCATAGATGTCAAACTGTTTGAGATATTCAGCTACGATGTCATGGATAAACTTATACTGTTCATAAGACGAGATGAGTTGAGGCCGGTTCATTCTTGTGAGACGTGTGTACTGGAAGACATCGATGTCGTGTTCAACTTTGTTCTTCTCGATCACGGAGTAGGCCACACAGAAAACACCACTTTTGGACCCACCGTCCCTGAAATGACAAAGTCATGGTTTAGTATAGTAACATCAGGCTGTGATCTCTCAATGCCCAGGAGAGAAATGAGAGGGATGCGACCTGCAAGAAACTGTTAAGAAACTCGATCGCGTTTGATTTAGCATTGTCAAAACTGACACTGAAGACATGCCAAGAGGAGCAGGGAAACTTACATGCAGTGTACAAGGATCTTTCCATCTCCTGACTGCTGCTGCCACCTTTCCACAGCGTCAACTAATGATACGATCGACTTGGCAGACGATGGCACCACCTTGTCTTCTGGCCACGCATTGAACTGGAACTGCCGCACTAATCGCTCTAGCTTCTGATCACTCATCTGGAAGGGAGAAGAACTATCAGATTATGTATCTATCATCAATATCCTACATGATACCAATCCGAAACTTCAGCAAAATTAAACTTGCCACTACTATTCCTTGTGGTTGAAATGGTCTTTGACAATCAGTCCACCAACATGTATTACACATATGTCATCTTGGTAAACCCAGCAACAATTTTACCTGTAACTTTGATTTCCGCCCAAACTTGAAATCTCTTGTGGTGATGTCTGGGTCTGATGTGTCTTCTTTGAGGCTCTCGACCGAGAATGCATCATTGTCAAGCTTGTGCTTTGAGGTTGGCCAGTATATACTGTCGTGGTCAGACGATTCCAAGGAATTGAGCATGACGATGGATGTGACTCTGTGATCATAGACAAGCCGCCAGAGATCTATCACAGTGTGGGCTTGAGGCATCTCGCTCACGATAAATGTGTCACGTTTACTGTAACCCTGCAAGCAAGAAAGAGGAATACGATGATCCCAATTGTCCTTGCTGGTTGAGAAACGCATGTCGAGATTGCTTACTGGTGATTGCAAGGACACAGGTTTTCAAGTTTGGTAAGATCTGTTGAATGGATCATTAGGAAAATGGGCCCAGAGGCAAAGAGCTCACTAACAAAATTATTTTAAGTAGAATCTATGAATACAGCATCTACTTACATCTATGAATACAGCATTTATATAACTGGTGCCTCCCTCAACTGGTAAGGTAAGATATGGCCGACATCGGTCCTCAGGTATGATGTCTTTCGATCGATTTTTATGAATGTTTTGTTGCGCTAAACCACCAGCACAGTTTTTCATTTGTACTTCTGATGTGAATAAGGTCAACAGCTGAAAGAGAAAGAGAAGGCTTTTACAATATACTGATAATTGGTAACATATCGACTGTAGGGAAGGTCAGACAAGTTTGATTAGGAGGGATCACCCTCACTCTCAATCTCTACCAAATGTACTTCTCATTTTAAAGATACTTTACAAAATCAATGAAAAATTGCATTTTGAGCTTAACAATTTTGAACAATTTGGATAGTAGGCGCGGCCATACATAATGCAACACGTACCTTGAATTGTTGTTGCAGCCTGGACTTGGCTCCTTTCTTTTTGGGAATGACCATACTACCATAGCGATCACAGAACATCGAGCTCGGGAATGCCGTCAGTCCTACCCGAAAATGCTCTGCCAAAGCATCATGGAGGAACACGTATTGTTCCTGAAGAACAATAGAAATTCCTCAGAATTGCAAAAAGATATCAAGAAAGGTTTACTGATAATTCTTAAACCCAGCTATGTACGGGTCTAGACTTGAAAATTGTCCCCCCCCCAAATTGAGGTGTTCAAAGATTCTTAAGGAATTCCATGATCATGATTTCATCTGACAGTCTTTCTCAGATTATCTTTGTCACAGTACACCTGACCATATTCCACTCAATACAAACCTAGTGTCACAGTATTGTGCAATAGTGTTGTTACGACATGTATATTTTACACCTCAAAAAGCTGAAGTTTGCTTCATTCTTTGTCCACTGACTTTATGGTTATTTTTACCCAACCCTCCAATAAGTTTTGAAATAAAAACCTGACTAAAACATGGATGTGGCAATTCTTTCGGAATGTACTGTAAATCAACAGCTACTTACCCAAGTCTGCACCATTTTCGGCCGCGATAACCTCATCTGTCGCACGCACTCGTAAACATTCACCATCTTCTCGACGCTACCCTGTTGTATGAGGTAGTCGAGACCAATGAATGTCCCTGTCCTCCCCACACCCGCACTGCAGTGTACGTAAACTGGCCCGTATTGTTCACCGCTATATCCCGTCACCTCCCGCCAGAAATGTAACATGCTTGAAGCGAATTTTGGTGCGCCATGATCTGGCCAAACAGTGAAATAGAAGTGCTTTAATCGCCGTTCTTGCCCACCCTGAAATATGTAAAGTTCGGTGAAGTTTCCATCGTAGTGCAGTGGAGACTAAAACTGCACAGCAGGTCAAAATGGGATGATTAGTCGGGTGGGACAATCAATTTCCAAGTGATCCGTCTTCGAGGACACTAATACATTCCTGGACAATGTCCCAAAGGATAAATTGTTCCGAAGGACAATTCGTCCCAAGGGACAATTCATCGCCAGACAATTTCCCAGGTGTATGAAATCATTTAATGGGGATAAAATGTCTTTTAAGCTAATTTGGGAGGTACCGGTTATGTACAACAATATTCTTGTGTTTTTACCTTTGAGATTTTGAGAGCAGTGACAGTCATATCAGCAAACTTTTCTTCTGTCACCACTTCAACGGTGATCTCTCCATAAAGTTTGCTCCCTGACTCTGGCCAATACCGCTCACATTTGGCCTGAAATGGAACAGACAGCACTGTTACAATATGAGCCATGATATGCTCTTACCGCGCGACTCTTCACAGAAAACTTCAGACAATATAAAGTCATCATCAAGGTTGAGTTCAATACTGCCACTGCTTCAACACTGTGTTTGTTTAGAGTGTAATATCAGAGTTAGAGTTCGAAAGTTAAGTGATCTGCTTATAGTACCTGCTCTTATAACTTCCCTAAGAAGACTCCAAGATGCAGAAGCACTTTGAGAAATGATTCCGGCCTCAAAAGAATGTGTATATCCATTTTACATCAATCATGACCGCCTACCTTTCCCATTTCCACAAAGTTGGTGAGCATCACAATCTTCGGACATCTCTCCTGCCAAACCGCTCGCCATATATCGTTGATGGCCGCTTTCGTTGGACCTTGGGACGCGATGTATGCCTTCTTTTTCTTGTAGCCATCAATATAATTGGCGTTTATGTAATCAGTGCTTGAATTACTTTCTCCTACATCAAGGATCAGGCGACTATGGTCATCTGAAAGTGGAAGATGACCAACTTGTTAAGAGGAGCTGAAAATTGTCCCAAGTGGACCCCTGGCATAACTGATGTCCATCTGTTGGTTTCATCCCCAAATAAGTTACGGATACAACTCAGTAACAGTATCACAAAACATAAAAAGAAAACATCACAAGCAAAGGTGAACTTTTTTTGTTTGGGCGTATTAGAAGGCCTAAAAGCGTATAAATGACTTACATGGCACAATATTTTTGAATCTATTTTTTCCTTTGTTCTCCTCTTTCTTTGATTCATCATGAGGATGCTCCAACTCTGGTTTGAATTGCTGCAAATGAGGTAACATTCATTTGTAAGTAAAGTTAAATATAAAGGTAAAGGTAAAGGTAAAGGTAAAGGTAAAGGTAAAGGTAAAGGTAAAGGTAAAGTAACGATAAATGTACCATCTATTGTATCCGATTACACATGAGCATGAATGAATTCTTTGAGTTATTATTCATGCTCATGGGTGGAAAATTTGTTCCAACTTCCGCCGATCGTGGAATTAATTCAAAGTCCTCAAAGAAGTATTGACGTACCAGATACTCTGCTTTGAAGCCGCTACAGTTCTCCTTCTTCATGGCCGCAACAAACGATAAGATGTCATCAAGGAGTATGGCATGAGACTTGGGTTGGCTACGCCTGGCTGGCACGTTCTCGTAGAGATCTCCATCAGAGGCGTCAAGCCTGGTTTGGGCGATCAGATCTTCACAGCTGGCTGTAGCCTCCGTAGCTGGGGGGACGGCAATCAAAGCAGCTGTAATGAATGATAGTACCTTTTGTTAATCTATCACCATTCATTGGAAAGCACTTTATGATAGTACCATCAGTAAACCTTTTGTTGAAAAAACCTATTGACATGACCATTCATTGGGAAGCTCTTGATGGACACCATACACTGGTTCCATTAGTAATATTGACATGATTCACTGACAGCCCTTGATAAGCATGTTCTGGTGCCATGGTTGACCTGATCGTTTTTTAAATTTTTTTCAAAATAGACCCAGTCTAACAGCTAAATCATAAACATTTGTGACCTTACGATTAGCAACTCCATTGATTACTTTCATCTCTTCCGGACCCATCTTTTTCACATCGGTCAAACTCTCTGACTTGCACATGTATTTCAGACGGCGCCGCCTGAAACCATATAAGGTGATTACGCAACATATGTAGATAATCGATTCTTGTCGCAGGTAGCTGCAATGACTCCCTATAGACAAGTGATTTTTGCTGCATGCCTTTAAAGCAATAGAACTTGCTTGTGTGTGATTCAACTAACTTATAAAGATCTCTTGCCTAGAAACTAACCTTACGATACATTCAATGGTTTCAATCACACTCACAAAACACTGAAAATAAAGCAATGTACAATATTTCACGAAACCAGGAAGAGCATGATATTACCTGATGAAGAATGCAGCACCCAAGGCCACGAAGATCAACAGTATGATCAAGACAACAGCAACAACAATATACACCACAGGGCTACCAGACGGTGACTTATACTGGATCACTGGAACAAAACATATAACCATATTTCATAATAATGTTAAAGACGACAGATACTTCAATGTCATACTCACGGGTACCAGATGGCATCTTGTAAACAACTACCAGAACAAAAGAAAAAGATTGTTGTGTCTTTTCAAGTATATTCCACTGGTGTCTACCTGCTGCTTTGTTTCTTGTTTTTAATCACCATAACATTATACACGTGTGGTAACATCCCAAGCATTGTTGACAAAATAATTACTAAAACAAACAGACAATTTGCAGCATGAATGATTGATGATCTTTGCAATGTAACGTTATGTACAGCTGTGTTCAGTGTAAGATGGCACATCCAGAATGCATCAGAAATTGTACACAAACAGTTGGTAGAATACATAATCTGTATGCATCTTTACCTGTAACTTGATCAGATGTTTTTGCAAATTTCATCACCTTTTCCTGAAAGAACAAGAGCATTTACATGGCTTCATAGAGCTATTGAATTGCTACCACCTAATGATTGCTACCACATCTCTTGTCTCTCAAAAGGAGAACCACATGTGATGAGACTAGGGTCTCCCTTCTCCTCCTAAGAAACACTTAGAACCGCTCTATTAAGGACATACTTGGAACTGACAAATGCTGTGCTTAATAGGGAGGTATCACGATAACAGAGGTCAAATTGTTTGAAAACACCCTACAGTGGAACCCTGGTCGGCGACCACCCCGCTCTGACGACCAAGAATCGCCAGTCCTGAATGGTTTCCTCTCTAATTGCCATTACAAGGCCCCCAGTAACTCGACATTTTTCAGAATTTGAAAATTCAACAATGAATGATGAAAATTTTTCAGAATTTGAAAATTCAACTATGAATGTTGAAAATTTTTCAGAATTTTGAACTTATGAAAAAAATTAAATTGATTCTAGCAAACTTAGATAAAACTCACCCCATCAAGATCACTTACAACACCAAATATGACATTGTATTTATGCCCGGTTTCCAACTTGGGATTCGTGTATTTTCCATAGGTCTTTCCATCCCCGATTATGAATGGTCCGTTGTAGCCTTTGTCCAGTTCGGCTGCTATATACTGGTGGAGGCCACGTTGTTTAGCGGTGGTGTAATCAGTGAGGTTGTCTGTTGTGGAACTATCTATGGTTGCAATCCGTTTCTGACGTTGATTTGTCTTGTCCTCGACCCCAACGAAGAAGGAACTGAAGAGACAAACAAAGCAACTTTAAGGGCGATGCCATATATCTGTAGCCATAATTGAATTTCAGAACACATCGAGAAAAAGTTCTGCTCCTTTCATATCAGGGTGAAAGACTCCCTTAACATTGCTGATGTAAGATCTGTGAGACGTTGGCACTCTCTTCATCAACCGACAAAGAGCCTGGCCCACAATTGTACATGACGACTTGAGTAACATAATAGACAGAGGTGCCCAGGTGATGTGTGTGATTGAGGCCACACATGACGAGGATTGTCCTAATATCTTGGTTGTCTCTTGGAAGGATAAGACGAGACTGTCCTTAGGAACTGGATGAACCAACACAAAGACTAACCTGATTGGAGCAGCAAAGGTTTCAGCTGGAGGTATGTTGATGGTGATGGTATGATCTGTCATCTGATGGGTCTTGATCTGCACAAACTTCTCATCAGTCATCTCGAGTTCTGAAACATATCAAAGGTCAATTATGAAGGTCAATCACAAAGATGTTTACACTTACATTTGGTGACTTCAGGAGGATATAGTGACCTTGGCAATACAATGCCACCAGGCCCTGCCTCTTATTCACTTGATTGTTTTCTAACTAACGTCTCATAATCTCAAAGAAGACAATAAAAGTCTCATAAAACAATACAATATTTGTAAACTTACTTGGTCTGGTCCAAAACAAGTTGGATGCAGCTTTTCCATAGCCCTTGTTGCCTCGAGCCTGGATGCTGCAGTTATACTGGGTGGCCTGGTTCAAGCCCAAGACATGTTGGGTTGTTATCCATTCACTGAGAATGTATTCTTTCCGGTGTTTCAGTGCGTTGGCTGTGATATTTTTGTTGTAGGAAGACACAGGCTTGCATGTTATCTGAAATGAAGAAATGTATTAGATATGGCTAAGTCTTGATCTTGAAATAACTTCTGTCTTATATTGATCGGCATGACATCCTTTTTAATCTTCAAATGTCTTTGACTCTATAGAATAGACATGGTTCTCTCCCTATGTCTCTGCATCAGTTTTGATTCTGTGACTCACCTTACAACCAATCAGAACCACCGATGGTCTTGAAGGTGCCGCCCATGTCAACTTAAAACTCTCCGTAGATTTCTCACTCATTTTGAGGTATTCAGGAATTCCAGGCCCTAAATTTAAGAACGACATTTGAAGAAATGAAAAAATGTGCCACACCATCCTCTTGGGTGCCTTCGATCTGACAACAGACCGCAAGAGTGTCTCCATTCGTGCAAACCAGGGACACAATAAGCTGGCAGAGTGATTCTTCATACCCGGTATACCCAATCAAATTTTCAGAATCGTCCTTAAAGTCATGACTACCCGTACATCATCAATAGTAAATGCTATTCCTTTGCCATTACTGCATGCCAGCTATAGTGTTTCCCCATTACTGCATGCCAGCTATAGTGTTTCCCCATTACTGCATGCCAGCTATAGTGTTTCCCCATTACTGCATGCCAGCTAGTGTTTCCCCATTACTGCATGCCAGCTATAGTGTTTCCCCATTTCTGCATGTCAGCTATAGTGTTTCCCCATTACTGCCTGCCAGCTAGTGTTTCCCCATTACTGCCTGCCAGCTATAGTGTTTCCCCATTTGATACTCACAGTCTTCCTCTGTCAGCAATACCAGTTTCTTGCTCCAGTTACCCCAACCAATGCTGGTTTTCGCTTGTATCTAGAAGAGAGTGCAAGAACTGGTGATTAACAGCAGTGGTGAAGGACAGAAGGCAGTCTGCTTGGGCTCTCACCCAGTGTCAATCATCTCAAAAGGCCAGCATATATCCAAGGTTCTGCAGGAGTAAGTGACAAGGAGCATTGCTCCACCTGGACTGGATGCCAGTCTGTCAGGCTGATAAGGAATGTAACCCCTCCATACATCAAGTGTTAGGTGCCTTGCTCAAGGAAACAAACTTTCAAGTCTTGGTGATTCCATGAGTTGAACTCAGCATGGCTATCAACAGAACCATTAATAAGCCACGACCTCCCACCCTCACTTTCATCCCACTTTTGATTTTATAAAGAAACATACATACCATAAAGACATATGTGACATCGGTGGTCAAATCATCAAATATTTTACGCCCCTCTACACCATTGGAAATTGTGAGAAGATTCTTCGTTTCGTTATAGTCTGTCTGTTCCCAGTAACGCAGTTGGAACTCCAGGATCTTGCCAAACGGAGGATCAGGGGGATACCATGCAACCGTGATGGAGTCTGGAGAGATGGCGAGCTTTTCAAGTCTCGGTGGAGGAGGAACTGCAAGGGAAAAGTGTCAACTTGCTGAAAACATCCTGCGACGCCTGAGAAGTTCATGACAGGTCTTTCTCTTAGCTACGATTGGAGTAATATATCTGGTAAGTTTTGAGCAGGGGGTTATTGTATTCTCCATTTACAGTAGGACTAACTTTTGAAAAGAACTGAAATCTTGGACATGGCCCAGGGTAGAGATAGGGACTGGAGACTGCATTATACCTTCTTTATTCACACTCACCTTCTTCACGAGTCCGAAACTCAAACGTTTCATTTGGACTGGCTCCCTCGCTGTTGACAAACATAAACACCAAAGAATATCTTGTATAAGGGATAAGTCCAGTTACGACCTTCTGATAAACATTACCAAGTGGTATCGGATCCAAGGTTCTCACATTGTTACTATCTAAGTTGTTTAGCTGTATACTGTATGATCCGTTAGGTCCATTACGATCCTCACACGGGTACTCCCACCATTTGATACTAATACTTCTCGAGGTGAGCCTTCCTGTAACCACATGTGGCTTCCTCATCGGTACTGAAATAAATGGAAAATGTTGGGTAACCTTCACATCAGAATGTGCACTTTGGAATGGAGCAGACCTAGGTGTTGATGGTTGTGATATTGTCTTCACTTAACCTCCTCTTTCATATTGGTATCCTTGTTGTTTGACTCCTGTCCTGGCACAACTTATCTACACTTCCCCTCTTCAGTTGCTCATTCTTGATTATTTGGATATCACAGACTACTCATGTTTCTCCCTTTGATATGGTCCTGTGATTGCCACTCACACAGGCATCAGGTATAGGCAATCATAAACAATCTTGTACCGTCAAAGGACATGCCAATCAAAGTGAATTTACTTGCCAAATATCAGACCCGCGAGTTGGGCTTGTCTCAGAAGCATTTTTTTTATTATAAAAAGAAATGTTAAAGATACTTGGAGTTGGACTAAATATGATTGATGACAAGGAGAAAGGTGTTCTTAAGAAATACTGAGAAAGGCTCCTACCTCCTGGAGATGTGAATTCCTGCACTTCAACCTCCGTACCGTTTCCTCCACTAGTTTCAGCAAACACTTTAATCCTATACCTACAATACGGGCAGACATCTATCCATTCCACTTTGTGTGAAAACGTCGATTCAGAGAGATGCAAAATAGTGCCAGCTCCAGTTACATTTTTACACATGCCATAAGCCACTTGCTGCCACTGGATGTGATAGCCCTTGATGGTACCGTATGACTGCTGCGGTTTCTGCCACGTTACTTTCAGTTCGCTGTTTGGTAGTTTTTCCACGTGAAGGCTGCTCACATTGCCTGGTCCTGAATGATGGAAAAGAAAGAAATTGATAAGTGAAGTAGTTAAGCCTAAATGAGGGGTGTCCTGCTGGCAGAGGAAGGTTCCAGTGAACATGAATGATCTGTCCTATTGTCTGGTAACCTCCCTGACACTCATAACCCTTACACTGTCTTATTATCTGACAGTGTCTAACTCAACGTAGCAGGCTGAGACTGCAGCATCATCCTGCCATAGAACAGCTAGTATCTAGTATCCAAAGTGATAGAACGATAGAAGTTTTACTCACTTCCTTCCAATGTCTTGATCCCTTTCACCGTCCCATTCGTCTGGTAGCCCTCTGCATTCACGACTCCTACAACTATCTTGTATCCCATATTCGCAGCAAGACCAGTTAACTTGATGTTCGTATCCTTGGTAGAATCCTGTAACCATTCAGTGCTCCCTTCGTTATAATAGTAAACAATGTATGCCTTGAGACTTCTACAGTTGAGGCTTACCAATGGGATTGCCTAAAATGAAATGCACATGATATCGACTGTAAATCAAGCCTAAGAACGATGCAATTATATGTTTTATTTGTAGACAAGGAACAGAGGGACTGCTGACTGATGACCCTGCCATACACAATCACTGATTGTAGCCTGGGACTGTTGGCCTTGGAGTAAAGTGTTAAGTGTCTAACATCTTGGAACGAGCATGGCCATGCACATATGGTGGATGACAGGCCAAGTTGCAGTGTCAACTATCTTCAGGATGGCTGGTCACATATATCAGAGGAAAGGACAACAATTTTAGCAGACCAAGGGCTATAGGCTTTGATTTGTCTACTGACACATTTGTATCACAACTACCCTGTATCTACTACATCTGAACTTCAATCAAGACTTGGAGAAGATGTTGACCACAGTAACTTTATAATAACGTTTTACCTCAAAGGGTTAATGAGTCATATAGGTGCACTAAACAAGCAGCTTCACCTCCCCTACCCAAACACACTGTCTGCGCCTCTGAATGTTAAATTCCCTTGACTGTTTACAGACAAAACATACACCATTTTCATTTCCCCAGATAACATCTTCAGCCACACTTATTTGTTTACATTATCAATGAGGAGTCAACCTGCAGACCTTAATGATTTGGTAGCTATTTCACTAACAGCTACTGGTATTTGGGGTAATTATAGACTTTAACTCATGTCATACACAAAACCGAATTTTTCGTCGTGACAGAATTGAAGTTTAATGTGACATACAGTGGAACCCTGGTCGGCGACCACCCCGCTATGACGACCAAGAATCGCCGGTCCCTAATGGTTTCCTCTCTAATTACCATTACAAGGCCCCCCGTAACACGACCACCCCGGTACCCAGACCACGACCACTGGTCTCAATAACCAAATTCACCCCCCTAATCCGACCAAAGGGCCTAATTGCCGTAATCGGTCGTGACCGCATCTCCAATTAACCCACCAAATTTTTCAGAATTTTGAACTTATGAAAAAATTCAACTCTGAAGGATGAAAAAATTTCTAAGTCCAAATGTTTTTTTCATTTTTTTTTTCTGCTCAAAATGAAGAAACATCATCAGCCCCCAAAAAACTTACGTCCCATTTCAACTCCACAGTTATCTTCGATGGCCAAACCGACATGTCCTCAATACTACCTCGGTGAGATGTGATATTTGGTCCCAGACTGGGCTCTGAAAAGACTCGCGGAATTAGCGACACCAATTGGACTACCAAACATGCAATATGGCAATACAGAAGTTGCAGGTTACTCACGACTCCCACTCCGTTTACAAATTTGAGAGTGAATTATAGTCGTCTAACCACAACTTTGATTCAACCTCTCTACTGTCTCAAAGTTTACCAAATGAGATTACTATACCGCTAGGCCAAGGAAACTAACTCAGTTAGGCCCTATAGAGATGGGAACGTTGACACAATAATAGTTTCAATCTGCCAGAGTGGGGCGACTGACTGTACCTCTGAAATTGTCTTTGATGCCAAACATCATGAGGTTGAGAAGGTGACACTTTATGCTCTCTTTGTCTCTTACTTGGCAACAAAAAGATATCTTTTGATTACACCAGTAGTTATAAAACATCTTCAATCAAAGTGAAACGATACCAACCTATGCAGCTTGTCCGACTGGTTCCAACAGCTCCCACGCCAGGCTCCGGTCCAAATAAAACACTTGTTGCACTATCGCCTTGCCAACCAAGGATTATCCGAAAATCATAGAATGTAAACGAGTCTAATCCAGTCACAGTGAAATCAAAATTGTTTGAGAAAATCCCTGCATCCGTCCAAGATGATGTGCCACTTTCAGCATACTGTAGCTTATATTTGGTAACAGGACCTTTGCCATTGTCCATTTCTTGCTGCCAAACAGGCCAAGCAACAGTGATGGAGTTCCTTGTATAGTTGAGTCGGGTTGGCGGTCTCTTCATGCTGGGTAACTCTGAAAATTTAGATTCAAATTACCATTCGGTGAAAAGTTCGGACGATTGTGACCATTCCATCTTCTTAAAGACCAAAGTTGTTCGGGGCTCAGGTTCTAGTAGCAGCGAGGATGAAGGTGTATATGATCAGCTTATCGAAAGGTTTGAACTCAGGGAAGAAATTATCTGGCGTTGATTCGGCGCCGATTGAATGGTGACAATGTCGGCCAAAAAAATGATGAAGTCATAACCTACCAATCTGGCAGTTTTCTCCTGTATACTGGTCGTTGCAGCCAGACATTGAACACCTCCCCGTGATGATGTCACACTTCTCAGTCACATCTTGACACTGACACTTCAGGTTACAGTTTGGTCCATGTTCGAGGTACGGACAAGCTGAAATAGGAGAGAAATATCAAAATCAAATATCATATCATTATCCTCATTCAGTGATTCCATGTGTCCTTTTGCTGCCGTCATTTGCCTGTAGATAATGGCCACTGTCGAGAGCCAAAAGTTTTCAATGCTACAATAGGACGGCGATAACAGTTTTAACAGTATGTCTGATAATAATGACGTTTTTATCATGAGCTTCAGATTTCCAGAAATGTCTCACGCCAGACGACATATTATTGCCATATTGACCTAAACGGTGACAATGCGTGTGATGAGGCAATGTCTTCTGATGTTTGTTCATTACCTTTGTATTGATAAGCATGAATCTTCACTTCACAGAAGTCCAGGATGGCATTGTCATACTGTAGTTGAATGAAAAGATATCGTCCAATCACAGGCTTCGTACACTGTATCATCTGACTGCCGGCATCTGGAATGCTCCCCGCCAGGAAGTAACACAGGTCATCATCGGTGGGATATGTAATTCTTCTATCAGTCATCCAGATCTTTATTTCTTTCAATCGAGTTTCTTGAAAGAAGGAAAATCACATGTGACTTAATTGCCAAAACAAAGTCCCTAATTTCAAGTCCTTCTATCCATGGATGCATTCAGGTGGGATCAATCTTTGATGATCATATCGTATCAAAACCTTGAGCATCTCCCAATCTTACCTGGTGTATTAGGTCCTCCGCACTGTGAGCAATCTCTGTTGAAGATAGTAAGGCTGAAGAGGACATGGGGGTAACTCAGGTCCACCCTCCACCATGGCTTATCCATGGTTTTTGTATGGGAGCAATGGCCATTTGACAAGTCAGGGTCAGTGTTGTTGTCGACTGCTCTGCTGGCATCAAATGATTTATAGGTTGGAGACATCTGAACGTATGTGGAACTCTGCTCAGCAGTTTTTCCCAGAGCTCCATTTCCTAGAAACAAAAGTTGAAAACACAACCATGAGGTTACTGGTGACTAAAAGTTAGAAAGAATTGGAAAGGAAAGATGAAATCCATAGGTGCATTTTATCTTTTTGCTAAAATGTAATTGACACACCATATGGTTGCATACTGAGGGCTACTCTACTCAGATCCAGTGGTTTAAAAGGGGTTAACTACACTTGTGACCTTGGACAAGCTGCTTCACTCCGACTGCTATCCTCTAAATGTGATGTTCAACTAGATCTTTAGTGCCTGTATCTGTATGCCAAAGCAAGCAAGAACAGCCCAGCCATTCTCATGACTGAATGAGGCATTGCCATGACAACTGCATACCTATCTGACAAGCTTCTCCACTCCATCCGTAATCACACTCGTTAGGACATTTTCCAGTCGTTTTGTGACAGACCGCACCAGCCCGGCAGCGGCACGTGTATTCACAGTTGATACCAAATTTACCATCTTGACAACCTGAAGTAAGAAGAGAGTTTGTAACTTGGCGTAATCAATGCATAAACGTTGATGCTTGTATCTCTCCTCAATTTCTGACTCAGTGAAAGGAATAACCTGCTCTCTCATCTGCTATGAAAAACATGTGAAACCAAATGTATCAAGGCGTGCATTCTCCGGGACCAAGATACTTGGGACTTAGAAATTTGACCCGTCACAGCAAAACCAGGTGCTTGTTGCACAGAAGATGAGCCTGACACCAGGAGATAACGAAAGAAAATGATGTACTCTGATTTCACAAAAGGTAGACAATAGTGAAATGAACAACCAGTTTGCTCAACCTGCTAAGCTGAGAGCGACATGCACCTAGTTTTGCTGTGACGGGTCACAAATGTGGTTCCTACTTTGTCGTGGTTACAGATGTTTCCTAAACTGAGTAAAAATGATCAATCCATTCTTCAAGAGGGTTACCATCCTGAGATCAGACTTTTTTTACTCCTATGTCGTATACAAATTTGTTTGATGAAATATCGAGATGCGGAGTATACTGAAAACAACTGGTGCCAAGATGGAGGGTTACCTGCTAACAGAGCAGTTCACTCAAAGGAGGTTCCACTGCCATCTGGTTTAGAATTCTGACTTACTAGTTTTGCAGTGAGTACCAGTAACACCCTTCCAGCAGTGACCACTCCTTGGGCAAACTCCGCTCCTGCTATCGCACACTTCATCAACATCATAACATAAGCACTCGCTGTCGCAGTTTTCTCCAAAGCGATATCTCGGGCAAGCTGGTGAGGAGAAAAGACAAAATGAAAGAGAAATCAGGCCCACTGTAGACCATTGGGAATAGCAATGGCTTTATTTAGGTCTGACATTCACAATGGTGTGGTATCATGATGAATTGTGTTAAATGCTGGATCTATGACAGGGATTAATCAACAACACTCCATTCAAGGACCTATGACAGGGATTCTCCATCACAGCCCCATGGATGAACCCCGTCATCGATCCAAGGATGGACACTTTTGCCTGTGTATTATGTTGACTGTCCGTTGAAAATTACACTGGTAGCTGAACATATCCATCCCTCAGAGAGCAAGGATAAGATGTCGCCCGATATTTTGAGTACATTAAATCTTGATGTAGTAAGGGGACAACTTACCACAATCTCCGACACTGCAATATTTCCAACCCCCAGATGTTGTATAACACCAAGGTTTATTAGCATCATCTGTCTTTGGGTTTCGACAGTACTTCTTGGCATCAGAACGAGTGCCATCTAAGTGTCTGAAATCAGAATCAGGATAGTTTCCATGGTATTTCCACGGGTGGCAATTACCGTTTACAGATTGGCTCATTTTCCCAAGATAAGCCAATCCAGTACATGTGCCAGCCACGCCACCAACAACACAGATCTTCTCATCATTGTAACTGCAGGAAGAGCCTGAAATGAAAAAAACAACTTTCATCAAAGTAGAGACTCAAAATGCCTAGCTGACGGCCGAGCTCCATTCTTACCGCAGCAAACTAAAGCAGGTGCGCCTCTCAAACCATTTTAATTCACCAAATTAAGCTACACCTTGCAAAGGTCATTGTATTGGGCAGCAAACTATAAAAGCCACTATAACTATTATGTTTCATAACACACTGTCGGAAATACCAAAACTGAGGTGGCTTTCTTTATATCCACTGTAAATAGTACAACCAGTGTTAAAAATTATCTCTGGAGAGGCAGCTTGGGTATCAAGGAGGAACTCATACAATGCTCACCAGTGAAGGACAAAGTGACAAGCAGTCCAGATTCTAACCCACAACCCATGGAATGAGAGTCCATAAGGCTTTATGTTTGTTAAAGGATGAGTAGAGATACTTTAATACTTACTTAGCAGACAATGATCACCCCAGGAATCCCCAGCACATTCTCCTGATGGACAAATTCCAGTTGTCTTATCACAGCTTGCGGCTCTTTTACAGTTGCACTTGAAATGGCATGACCTTCCAAAGAAGCCATCTTGACTACAAGGGTGGTCACCTTCTGCAAACAAAACATTGTGAGATAAAATCTTGAAATGGAAACTCGCACTCTTCAAGCAAGCCAGAAAATATACACCTCAACACATCACACTAAACACTTTCTCTGGGCTTACTTTGGTATAAGTTTAGTATTATTGTTACTTATTCTGAGAAATCGTTCCCATTACCAATGCATCTCTACAGGACTCCAGGCTGGCATCACCACAGGATCCACTTTCCTTTCATCTTCAACTGAGTTATTCACATTATGATTAGACGCATGATGTTCTTGTCGGATATACAGTAGATCTCTATTAAGGACCCCCTCTGGACTGACAAGTTCTGTCCTTAATAGAGAGGTGTCCTTAGTAGAGAGGTCAAATTGAATGAAAACAACCAATTTGGGACCAAAGCTAGTGTCCTTAATAGAGAGGTTGTCCTTAATAGAGAGGTGTGTACGTTAAGGGAGGTTCCACTGCATATCCAACAAGTTCAGCAATATCACAGTCAGATCAGATATTCAAATTAGTTGGGTATTTAATGGCCATGATCCCATGGTGATATGCAACAATGACAATGATCTGCACAGTAATTACTATGTGTTTTTGTTACAAGCTGAATGTCACATATTTATGTGATAGAAATGACGTCCATAGAATGCAATTTATCTCTTGAGCGAACAGGAGCAGAAGCGTGCCACAGAGTAATGCTTCTTTCAAATAACGGGGTCCACCGAACAAGATGCAGTGTTGCATTCAGAACTCTCCCTTGAAGCTTTATAATCCACAAAAAATATCAAGTCAGAGGTGTGTATCTTCGCTGATGGGCCTGTATCCCTGATATTCAACAGGACAGTGGAGATCACATACAAGGCAGGTAACTCTGTGGATATGAGCAGAAATCAGAGGTGATGATGGATAGCTAGGAAGTGAAACCTTGAAATATGAGGATAAGAAATAGAAATGGTTCAAGTCAAGGTAGAGGTCTAATCGGACACTGATAATAAACTTATCCACTCCTTCACTCAAACACCGCATATGAAAATATTTTGCTTGTTTGTGAGATGCCCAATTAGGACAATGAATCCTCTAGGAACCTTGAATTCTCATGAGATCAACTATAAACATTTGCAAACTAGTGATGTAACAGTGGGTTAACCTTATAAATGGTCTATTGGTTTGCATCTAGCTCCATTCTTGGCCAATAAAAGTGAGTAATGCATGATCTCCTGATGATACTATGGAAGAAAATCCCACAATACTGTAATTCCTCACGATTCATGGCTCAATTACAGTAAACCACACCAGTCTGGGGAATCTACAAGTCACAGGAGGCATTACTGCAAGTTGTCAACACAGCATTATTCTGCCAAATAGACCACAATAGTACCAGAGGGCTGATGTGGGACTGTGTGCTCACCTGACAAGAGGGAATAGCAAAATACATGTAAAAATAACGTGACCGCACTGTAGACTTTTATGGATGCCTCTATAAAGTGATGTGATCCTCTTCCTAACCCGATGCTAGGTTCATGATGTTCATTTCTAAACAAATCAATTGTTTATTCTTCCAGTAGTGTTTGACCCCACCTTGCTAGGTTTGACTCAACTCAGGGTCAATCTTTTGATAATAAGCTTTCACCCATGCTAAATAATCACATGATGGTTGCTCATGAAAGTTTTACAGCTTATTCTGACATTTGGCATTTCAAAACAAAAGTTGTGACCAAGTAATGAGTGACAAAGGAAGTGGGTCATCAAAGTATGAACATCCCAATACTCTTGTATAATATTTTTCAAATTGAAACAGTACTGCAATATCATAATGATGACCAGAGAAACGCGAAGACCAAGTTGATTTGTTTCAGATGAATGGTTCCACTACTACTTCCACAAGGTGTGTTAGTTCAAATGAACATAGTTCTTGGTGATCAATGGCTTCATAGACCTGCAAGCGCAGGGGAGGCTTTCATTCTTAACACTTTAGATTTCCATTTTACACCACATAAGGTGTAATTTTATGGTATGCATTTAGCTAGGAAATGGTTAAAGTTGTGTCTAGCAACCTGAGTGCACACAAAGTAGGCCAACCACTCACTCCAGAAAGATGCCACAACCTGTATCTGGACTAAATCATGCAGAACATCAAACATGCCAAGGCAGAGATGTTTAAAAACATCAGACCATTTGAGTCATATTGGAAACAGATTGTTTGTTTCAGCTTCTTAATTAACTTCACAGCTCCAGACTCCATCCACAATCTAGAGAAACCATGGATCCAATTAAGGGTTGACCATAGGCACAATCATTTGGGCTAGAACTTGAAATCCTAAAGCAATTACAATGGAATCAGAACTGCTTCAAAATGAAGTGAATGCCAATTCTACTGAGATTTGCTAGGAGTGCCCAGTGCTGTTGAGTGGTGGTTGTCAATGAGGTCCTCATGCAGTATTCTGCTGTCAACCCTGATAGTCTTTCAGTTACCAAGAGCCAGGATGATAATGATGGCAGGCTGACGGGCCACACAATAAACACTTCATGAACCATAAACATGAATGCCTTTCCTAATAGCCTTGAAATTGACACCATGACCCAAACTGGTGAATAATGGCACCTATTATTTGTCAGCAGAGAATCTGTGTCAGCCAGCAGAAGCCAAGCAGGAGATCACATGCACTGAACTAAGATAGTCCTCAGCTTACCGCTACATGCATGAAATATGTCACCAGTCACAGCAAGTAAGATGAAGAGCATGTCGCACAGATGATGAGCCCAAATGACACCAGGAGATACAATGGAAGAAATTGATGAACTAAGATTTCAGAAAGGCAGACAAAAGTGAAATGAGCATCCAGTTCTTCCCAACATACCAAGCTAAGAGCATGAACAAGCACTTAGTTAAGGCCTATGATGGGTCACATAATTATGAGAATCATCAAGCTGGTTTGGCCAAAAGCTGAACAATGTTCTGAAAATTTTCAAGCCTGAAATCTATGATGATGATGATGATATATTACCACAGGTGCTTGTAGGAGGGTTAGGGTTGGGTAAGATAGGGTTAACCCTTTAACTGCCACCGTTGCAGAATTGCGACGAGCGCCTATGCGTTATTCATTGAGTTTCATTGAAAAGATCGTCAGCTACACAGTTTTCCCTCCCACTGATAGATGGCGCGTGCAGGTAGCAGATCGTTTCTATGGTGGTTTCTAGTAATCTAACTCTTCTCTGCTCCGTTTCGAGCTACAGTCTTCTAAAAACAGGTTATAGGAAAATAAAGAATTGAAGAAAAGAATTAATTCTGCAGTTAAAGGGTTAACGAAGGCCAAGACACGACAGACAAAAGCCAAAAAGGAGACTGGATAGACAAATATAGGCTTATATACTAGTATAAAGATAGACGTCAATCAGATGACGAGATGTGAGACAGACTGTCTCATATATCTATAGACAGAGGCTAAACACATCTAATAGAACAACATGCATCTACAATGTATCCAAGTACATGATGAGCAGTAGTTTTGAAAACAGGTCCAACTTTTCACTCATCTTCCATTTCTACCACTTTCACCATCATTTATTCCAAATTGAATAACCCGCCGACAGAACTCACCAACAGCAGCCGAACAATAGAATCCAAAGCACGAAAGGCTAATTAACAATAGCCTTGTAGTAAGTAAACTCCGACCACCGTCACTCCGTTCTGCCATTTCTCAATTCTATCTACCAACTCAAAACCCATGACTCATGTTGCCTGTGACCTGGCTACCGCTGTAGCTGATAAGGGGGCATCTCAAAAATAAGTTGAAACCATGTATTAGGTGGATTACTGAAGGCTTTGTTCACACCAGATCAGGACATTATAGGCACAACCATGGCAAACAAACAGAAACAAAGACAAAAACGCTCATATTCTGCGGACAAGTACGGGTGGGGTGGAAGTTCGCTTCTTGCTGACATCATCGGCGCCAACATCTATTTCTTTTGACCCTGCCGGAGCCATTCAAAACAATTGATTGGTTGACTCTGACCCTGCTGGCCTCGATTTTAAAAAAACTTAAAAAAAGGCCAATCAAACGTTAAAGCAACTGCAATGATAATCTTTTATATCACTGAGGTTTATAAATGCAATATGTTGAGAAAAATCTTAACAACTATCGCAATATACGATTACTTGGAACTATTTCGGCGAATCACTTTGCCACCTGCGCGACCTTGTCACTATTGTGGCGCGCTCGTTTGCATACCGCATATAAGAGGCGAATAAAATCTCCATTTCAATATGAAAGCTTTGACGGTTCAGCGCTGAAGGTGTTTGACTGTGGATCGGCAGGTCACGGGTTCGACCCCCGGTGAATCTGCCGAATTTTTTTTCTTTTTTCTTTTTCCTTGTCTTGTTATCTAATCATGCATGTACAGATGTAAACATTTTCATTATAATCATTATCATACCCCGCACCCAAACTTTTCAAACTGCAGCACGTACTGATTCCTGGCGTTCGCGAGTACTACCGTGGATGGTTGTTCGAATCGGCAGTTGGTATTTTCGAGGATACACTGGGGCACACAAGTATTAGTGTCGGATCGTGACTTTTCCAATCAGAATTAGTCAAAGGGTGTCCTAAACCTCAGGCTTTTTATACCCCTACGTCTTAATGAGACGCGGAGGATATTGAAAACCACTTGTACTTAGATGCCATATAGCGAATAAATAGCCGAGATGACCCCATGTTTTCACATCAAATAAAGAAACTAGATGCATTTGGGTATCTGAAAGTGGTGATGGCACTTCAGTGCAACCTGAATGTGCTCATGACGTGACGAGAGCAAATCTCACGGGTGGGGTGGAAGTTCGCTTCTTGCTGACATCATCGGCGCCAACATCTATTTCTTTTAACCCTGCCGGAGCCATTCAAAACAATTGATTGGTTGACTCTGACCCTGCTGGCCTCGATTTTTAAAAAAACTTTAAAAAAGGCCAATCAAACGTTAAAGCAACTGCAATGATAATCTTTTATATCACTGAGGTTTATAAATGCAATATGTTGAGAAAAATCTTAACAACTATCGCAATATACGATTACTTGGAACTATTTCGGCGAATCACTTTGCCACCTGCGCGACCTTGTCACTATTGTGGCGCGCTCGTTTGCATACCGCATATAAGAGGCGAATAAAATCTCCATTTCAATATGAAAGCTTTGACGGTTCAGCGCTGAAGGTGTTTGACTGTGGATCGGCAGGTCACGGGTTCGACCCCCGGTGAATCTGCCGAATTTATTTTCTTTTTCCTTGTCTTGTTATCTAATCATGCATGTACAGATGTAAACATTTTCATTATAATCATTATCATACCCCGCACCCAAACTTTTCAAACTGCAGCACGTACTGATTCCGGGCGTTCGCGAGTACTACCGAGGATGGTTGTTCGAATCGGCAGTTGGTATTTTCGAGGATACACTGGGGCACACAAGTATTAGTGTCGGATCGTGACTTTTCCAATCAGAATTAGTCAAAGGGTGTCCTAAACCTCAGGCTTTTTATACCCCTACGTCTTAATGAGACGCGGAGGATATTGAAAACCACTTGTACTTAGATGCCATATAGCGAATAAATAGCCGAGATGACCCCATGTTTTCACATCAAATAAAGAAACTAGATGCATTTGGGTATCTGAAAGTGGTGATGGCACTTCAGTGCAACCTGAATGTGCTCATGACGTGACGAGAGCAAATCTCACGGGTGGGGTGGAAGTTCGCTTCTTGCTGACATCATCGGCGCCAACATCTATTTCTTTTAACCCTGCCGGAGCCATTCAAAACAATTGATTGGTTGACTCTGACCCTGCTGGCCTCGATTTTTAAAAAAACTTTAAAAAAGGCCAATCAAACGTTAAAGCAACTGCAATGATAATCTTTTATATCACTGAGGTTTATAAATGCAATATGTTGAGAAAAATCTTAACAACTATCGCAATATACGATTACTTGGAACTATTTCGGCGAATCACTTTGCCACCTGCGCGACCTTGTCACTATTGTGGCGCGCTCGTTTGCATACCGCATATAAGAGGCGAATAAAATCTCCATTTCAATATGAAAGCTTTGACGGTTCAGCGCTGAAGGTGTTTGACTGTGGATCGGCAGGTCACGGGTTCGACCCCCGGTGAATCTGCCGAATTTTTTTTCTTTTTTCTTTTTCCTTGTCTTGTTATCTAATCATGCATGTACAGATGTAAACATTTTCATTATAATCATTATCATACCCCGCACCCAAACTTTTCAAACTGCAGCACGTACTGATTCCTGGCGTTCGCGAGTACTACCGAGGATGGTTGTTCGAATCGGCAGTTGGTATTTTCGAGGATACACTGGGGCACACAAGTATTAGTGTCGGATCGTGACTTTTCCAATCAGAATTAGTCAAAGGGTGTCCTAAACCTCAGGCTTTTTATACTCCTACGTCTTAATGAGACGCGGAGGATATTGAAAACCACTTGTACTTAGATGCCATATAGCGAATAAATAGCCGAGATGACCCCATGTTATCACATCAAATAAAGAAACTAGATGCATTTGGGTATCTGAAAGTGGTGATGGCACTTCAGTGCAACCTGAATGTGCTCATGACGTGACGAGAGCAAATCTCACGGGTGGGGTGGAAGTTCGCTTCTTGCTGACATCATCGGCGCCAACATCTATTTCTTTTGACCCTGCCGGAGCCATTCAAAACAATTGATTGGTTGACTCTGACCCTGCTGGCCTCGATTTTTAAAAAAACTTTTAAAAAGGCCAATCAAACGTTAAAGCAACTGCAATGATAATCTTTTATACCACTGAGGTTTATAAATGCAATATGTTGAGAAAAATCTTAACAACTATCGCAATATACGATTACTTGGAACTATTTCGGCGAATCACTTTGCCACCTGCGCGACCTTGTCACTATTGTGGCGCGCTCGTTTGCATACCGCATATAAGAGGCGAATAAAATCTCCATTTCAATATGAAAGCTTTGACGGTTCAGCGCTGAAGGTGTTTGACTGTGGATCGGCAGGTCACGGGTTCGACCCCCGGTGAATCTGCCGAATTTTTTTCTTTTTTCTTTTTCCTTGTCTTGTTATCTAATCATGCATGTACAGATGTAAACATTTTCATTATAATCATTATCATACCCCGCACCCAAACTTTTCAAACTGCAGCACGTACTGATTCCGGGCGTTCGCGAGTACTACCGAGGATGGTTGTTCGAATCGGCAGTTGGTATTTTCGAGGATACACTGGGGCACACAAGTATTAGTGTCGGATCGTGACTTTTCCAATCAGAATTAGTCAAAGGGTGTCCTAAACCTCAGGCTTTTTATACTCCTACGTCTTAATGAGACGCGGAGGATATTGAAAACCACTTGTACTTAGATGCCATATAGCGAATAAATAGCCGAGATGACCCCATGTTTTCACATCAAATAAAGAAACTAGATGCATTTGGGTATCTGAAAGTGGTGATGGCACTTCAGTGCAACCTGAATGTGCTCATGACGTGACGAGAGCAAATCTCACGGGTGGGGTGGAAGTTCGCTTCTTGCTGACATCATCGGCGCCAACATCTATTTCTTTTGACCCTGCCGGAGCCATTCAAAACAATTGATTGGTTGACTCTGACCCTGCTGGCCTCGATTTTTAAAAAAACTTTAAAAAAGGCCAATCAAACGTTAAAGCAACTGCAATGATAATCTTTTATATCACTGAGGTTTATAAATGCAATATGTTGAGAAAAATCTTAACAACTATCGCAATATACGATTACTTGGAACTATTTCGGCGAATCACTTTGCCACCTGCGCGACCTTGTCACTATTGTGGCGCGCTCGTTTGCATACCGCATATAAGAGGCGAATAAAATCTCCATTTTAATATGAAAGCTTTGACGGTTCAGCGCTGAAGGTGTTTGACTGTGGATCGGCAGGTCACGGGTTCGACCCCCGGTGAATCTGCCGAATTTTTTTCTTTTTTCTTTTTCCTTGTCTTGTTATCTAATCATGCATGTACAGATGTAAACATTTTCATTATAATCATTATCATACCCCGCACCCAAACTTTTCAAACTGCAGCACATACTGATTCCGGGCGTTCGCGAGTACTACCGAGGATGGTTGTTCGAATCGGCAGTTGGTATTTTCGAGGATACACTGGGGCACACAAGTATTAGTGTCGGATCGTGACTTTTCCAATCAGAATTAGTCAAAGGGTGTCCTAAACCTCAGGCTTTTTATACTCCTACGTCTTAATGAGACGCGGAGGATATTGAAAACCACTTGTACTTAGATGCCATATAGCGAATAAATAGCCGAAATGACCCCATGTTTTCACATCAAATAAAGAAACTAGATGCATTTGGGTATCTGAAAGTGGTGATGGCACTTCAGTGCAACCTGAATGTGCTCATGACGTGACGAGAGCAAATCTCACGGGTGGGGTGGAAGTTCGCTTCTTGCTGACATCATCGGCGCCAACATCTATTTCTTTTGACCCTGCCGGAGCCATTCAAAACAATTGATTGGTTGACTCTGACCCTGCTGGCCTCGATTTTTAAAAAAACTTTAAAAAAGGCCAATCAAACGTTAAAGCAACTGCAATGATAATCTTTTATATCACTGAGGTTTATAAATGCAATATGTTGAGAAAAATCTTAACAACTATCGCAATATACGATTACTTGGAACTATTTCGGCGAATCACTTTGCCACCTGCGCCACCTTGTCACTATTGTGGCGCGCTCGTTTGCATACCGCATATAAGAGGCGAATAAAATCTCCATTTCAATATGAAAGCTTTGACGGTTCAGCGCTGAAGGTGTTTGACTGTGGATCGGCAGGTCACGGGTTCGACCCCCGGTGAATCTGCCGAGTTTTATTCTTTTTTCTTTTTCCTTGTCTTGTTATCTAATCATGCATGTACAGATGTAAACATTTTCATTATAATCATTATCATACCCCGCACCCAAACTTTTCAAACTGCAGCACATACTGATTCCGGGCGTTCGCGAGTACTACCGAGGATGGTTGTTCGAATCGGCAGTTGGTATTTTCGAGGATACACTGGGGCACACAAGTATTAGTGTCGGATCGTGACTTTTCCAATCAGAATTAGTCAAAGGGTGTCCTAAACCTCAGGCTTTTTATACCCCTACGTCTTAATGAGACGCGGAGGATATTGAAAACCACTTGTACTTAGATGCCATATATCGAATAAATAGCCGAGATGACCCCATGTTTTCACATCAAATAAAGAAACTAGATGCATTTGGGTATCTGAAAGTGGTGATGGCACTTCAGTGCAACCTGAATGTGCTCATGACGTGACGAGAGCAAATCTCACGTCGACAATATACTGAAAATGAAACTTTTATTTATTAGCAAAAAACACAAAGTGTTACAATGTTATAGCCTACAGTATATGATAAAATGAGACTTTTTATACATCTTGTACAAATTAAGTTGAATTTCAGATTTGTTCCTTGGGGCATTTCTATCTTTCAGTGTCAATTCATCAAATAACTTGACCACCATGAAAACGCTAATAAAACAATTTAGAATCATTGGAACTTTTTCAAATTCACCTATGACATTGACAAGATATAGGACTACACTTCTGCAAAGTTTGATGAAACAACCAGCATTGATTTTTTTTAAATCACGAAAATGTATGTATACAGAATGAACGCGGAGCCTATCGCAGATTCAATTGCGTCCGGAGCCCGCTCCTGGCTCCCCTGTCGTTGGCCATTCATACTACATAGTACGCACATGAAACGTCCAGTAATGCCGCGAGAATTTGCACTGCATATAAGGGTCAAGTAAGTAAGTTTGGAATAAAGAAAAGCTGTGATCGGCAACGGTTGTCAGTACCATGTTAGGGGTTCATGGAATAACTCGTCCCCCGTTTACCATGACCTGACGATCGCAGATACTGTCACAACCAGACCTGGCGAGATAACAAATGCTGTTACACCCAGAACCAAGGGCAGCACGAGCAGATCCACACTTGATAATCCATCTCAAAGCAGACCACTGAACGAGCTCGATAGCCAAGATTACAAGGCAAATCAGGTATCTCGTCTTCCTGGATGAGAGAATGCCACTTTCCCAATTTCCTTCTCTGCCACTTATTCTCTACCTCACCATGACTAGAATCGTTCAACGAATTTATCTTAGCATGGATGGACAATTTGTTAGCAAGCATTGTTCAAAAGCCCTGCTCTCTCCAGCAAAGGGAATGGGTTTTTCTGTTGGTGGACTTCATTGATTTCTCACACCAGCTAGTAAAACTCCCAGGCATCACTTGCATTAAAAACTTCATATTTGCTTGAATTGCCATTGACTAAAATGATATCTGAGATGCCCCCTTAGTCCAGTAGTTCTTGTCACAGGTACTAGGAAATGATGATCCCGACGCGAACTTCCTTGTTCATAGCGATAGCAATGTGAACTTCCTTGTTCATAGCGATAGCAATGTAGGCCGAATATGAAATATCTGTCCAAGAGATCAATGTTCTAGAGCTTACTGTTTATATATATTTTTAAGATAAGAACTTTAATCGCCTGGTCTGGTTCATACCAGGATTATAAAACTATGGTAGTTATATTGGCTGGTTCAGTTGTAGAGCCTTGTCATTTGTACTGCACTGATGATGTTACTGGTGATAGGCCGGTCAAGAGTGTCTTCACTAATCAGAATCCAATGGCGTTCCAGTGGAGATCCAGTGTGTTTGAGAGGAGTTGCATCTTCCCAGAAGAGTTCCAGGGGCACTCATTAAAGAAATAAAAGAACATGCCAATTTTGCCAGCAAGACAACCTTTATTATTAAGCTGATGTAAAGAATTCACAAAATTCCGATTAGATAACAAGCTCTGTCAGTCTGTGTATAAAAATAGAACCCTTCCTATGTAATATCATAAGTACATTTATATAAACAACAATGGACGAAAAACATGACTTATATTCTTGACCAAAACACCATGGTCAAACAGCAAAAGTTTAGTCCCTAAGATCTACTGGTTGTCTTTCTTCTCAATTTGGTGGTGTTGGTAATATTCAATGCTTTATCCACAACAATCTCTACAGATATGTCCCGGCTTTTCAGTTGTGAACGAGGAAGCTGAGAAGTCCTGAGACTGAGAGTGGCAGGGCGCCCTGGTCAATTTCCCTAACTTTGTGGAATGTGAGAGGTGCACGCGCTCCCCTGAGGAGCACCACCTGGATCCGCCACTGGCTTTCATTGTGTTTTTGTCAGAATACAAGTGCTTGAAGGCTTACAATGACAATCGAATATAATATGTTTCTCTAGTCTGCATTAAAATTCAATTATTTCTTGCCAGATCCAGAGAAAAACTATTGCTGTTTGCCCAGACACAGGATTTAAAAGAGTTAGGAGTCATGTCATTTGGAGCACATTAATAAACTATGCACGATATCGTCTGCTTGCATTTTATTTACAATTTTCTTTTGGCTGATCATAACATTTTTAATAAATAATCTTACATCATATTATTTTCTAAATAATACCAGGCAAATGACTGAACCAATATACTCCCTCAAGGTCACTTCAGATATAGTGCAAAATGCCAAACTTTGGCAAGTTTTCAAGAATTTCATCTTTCCTGATACCAGAATAACAATTCCAATTTTCCTGGTGAAACTATCATACAGTACCTTTGCCTAGTACCACAGAATAACAGTAAATCTTCACTAGGACTATCACAATACTATCACATTTTGAGTACCATACATACATTTTTATACTCCGGTAGTTTTTACTGAAAAAAATTTAATAGCAATTAACGCGACAAGTTATTTGTCTATTTTGGTTCAACATGGCGTCATATCACCATAAATCTTGACAAAACATGCATATCTGACAATTATATCGTTGATGTCAATTACGCTGGTATTCAGACAGACAAGTCAACCCTTGCCGTATTCCTGGTATAACTTTTACCCAAAAATGGTAGTGAGAAATGTAATGGGCTGATGGCATTGTCATATTGGTTATTGGTGTTCCCTCATCCTCAACAGGAACCATGTATTTCTCACAAGGCAGGCAGGCATTATCTTGAGATACTCATTCTTCAACAAAAACCAAAGGAAACATTTCAAGTCTGAGTACAGAATGTTGGTGTCATTATATCAATGCCTATAATCAGATCACGATCAAAGAATCAACTAGAGGTCACCAATCATGATTATAAACACATGGTCAAAATCAAAACAGTGACCTCTTCATATCACACCATTGCAGCGCACTTCCTCATACAGTCATATAAAGCAAGCAGAATAACATGACCCATCCTGACTCTCGTGTGATTGCGTCACCACTATCGGGATCCACAAGTGAGTGACTTAACCATCTCATTGCGGGTCAAGATGAACATGACCCAACACAGACAGTAGAAATTATGATGAAATTTCTCATGATGGAATTCTAGACACAGGAAGGGTAATCTGGAGTGACACTACAGTCAACTAACAAAATGAAAAAGTCACTTCAAGTGGCCTCTTGAGGAAACACCGGGCTGCACCACTTCCTCATGTCCTGTCACTATTCTAGGCAGCCATAAATATGACCCGACTTTCCTGGGAAATTAGGTTGAAATTTCTGACGAGGATCTGCCCAATATGACTGGAATACATGATCAGCAATTGAAATGACACAGTAACACAGGAAATGAGATCGGTATTTCAGCAGTCTACAAAAACGTATTTTAAAAAATCAGTAGTATTCAAAATAGTCGCCCTTAAACATCTTTGGACTTTGTTTATAGGAATCATGAAAGAGATGTTCAGCTGGCAACTGAGACACAACTGAAAATAATTTGAGCGAAAAATGAAAGAGCATCTCCTCATCGTGGTTTTCAAAAGGTGTCACCAAACATCCCGAGTTCGGGCCATCCAAAACCCAGACAAGCAGCAATCAAGAAATACCAGGACTGCCACTGCTCAATAGCACAGTCACACATGTACATGTAATGACTGGTCAGCAAGTTTCACCTTGTGACCTCTCAATTGGCCAAAAACTAAACATAACTAAACATTTTCTCATAACAAACTGGATGCAAAGCCGTGAGTTTTGGTCAGCCCTGATCTCTTAACAAAGCTATGGCATGACACCTTTTGTTCACCAATGAGGAGGTGACAAGTAAACAATCTAATTTGAGAAGTCAGTGATTTCACTACTTTTTTCCATCGAAGCTGCACACTGACTGACTTCGATGTCTCCTGTGAAAGATTTCAATCACTTTTTTTCTGCAAGCGTATCCAAAGGATTGTTGACGGTAGCAATATACATAATTGAACTATCACATGATTAAATCAACCAATCACAACCTGATCGGTACTAAAGTCTATCCTATGGTACATATCATAATTTATATATGACTCCAGTCAGAATGTACCAGTTTGATTGGCTGCACTAAGATCGAGGACTAATGGCCGCCGGTCGTGGGGTATAAACATCCTGGGAACTACCTAACGCTGCTAATTTTTGTGATCTCGTCAAAGTCACATTGATTTTTTTCTGAGTGAGCTCCGCCCGCAAAGCTCGTAATTCAGCTTCGGCTTGGTTTCGCAGCTGAAAGGGAAGAAGAGGATTTAGTAAGATCCACTTTGGGTTGGAAATGTGGTCAAAAGAGCATGGTGGTCCACTGATTAGGATGTCGGATTCTTAATCTCCGAGTCCTTGGTTCAACCTCCCGGGCCGAGGGTAAGGGATGCACTACAGGAACAACTCCTTCATACCACCAAGTGCCTTCGACAAATAAGGACTTGATTTCCCCAGTTCTTGTAATCATGACACTGCTGCCTCAAATTCTAAGCTGAATATTACCTTCACTTCCCCTGTTAATTTCATTTTTGCATCATCAACCCTCCGCTGGAGTTCTTCTATTTCATGATGGAGCTTCGTTGCTTGGATGCGCAGATTACTCTGAAATAAAGAAGACCAATAAGAAAGTTGAAAATGGTCTCCATGTGAAGCAATTGACAACCACATGTGATGATGGTACCATATGCCAGGATCTCAAATCGACACTGATACTGGGGGGAAATGCTTAGATTCAGACATGAGTAGTGATTGCATAATCTTACCTGCTCTGAAGGCCTATTTTCTCCTTTTTCCACCTTGAACAGTTCCCTGCCTTTCCCTCCTTCCATCTGACCCACAATCTTCCGATGAAGAAGTTCAAGTTCCTGCCGCAGACGGTTGCATTTATCCTCGTAAGGCGGAGTCTTCTTTTTCTCTTCAAAATATTTCTTTTTCCACATGTCACGAGCTAAAGAGAGAAACAAATAAAAGTTTTGAGTAAAAAGAAATTGGTGAGGTTTACAACTGACACCATAAGTCTCCCCAAGGCCTCCTCATACTATGCTCACTTGAACACGTTGAACCTGCACTTTAGGGTACCAAGGAGCCAAATTCACGGTGCTGCACATACTGTGCTCACTTGAACTCATCCGGTGAAGGACAAAAGTGGTGACCAGACTGTGATTTGACCTCATCACCCCTAGACTTTAACCACTACGCTTGCTCGCCTAATCCTTCTGCTGCTGTGTCATATCAAGGGTGCCCATCCTCACCTTGGTTTCGACGACTCTGTGTTTTGGCTTGGAGTTGTTTGGCTTTACGAACAAGATCCTCCCGGCGAGCTTCGATCTCCCGCCTTCGCTGTCTCGTCGCCTCGAGTTCGGCTAAAAGTTGTTTTTCTGAAACAGAAACCCAGTTATGTTAAGAAAAGAAGAATTTTGTTGAAACAAGGTACCTTGGACTACTTAATTGCAATCAAACTGATTTCAGTAATTACTGAATACTAATAAACCTTCAACTCAATCCAAATTTCTTTTTCCTGGTGAAAACTTCATCACATCCCCTAAGCTTTGAAACTGATTTAAAAGGCTCTGAAAACTCTGAATGGATGGCATGCAGGCTCTGAAAACTCTGAATGGATGGCATGCAGGTTTTTGGAGTACAAACTTGACAGGAACCAATGGAAAGCATCCAGGTTAGGGGCCTACAGGACAGGTTAACACTATATCGGAGCATCACTGGTCTGCGACTTGTTTATGTCAGAACCCTACATGTATCTAGATTGTAAAAAGAAAATATGGTTATCGATCTAACTAAATATTCTGCTGAAATTAATATGGTCAATTATTCATTATGTATCATTGGATCATAAGTTGGCAAGGGGAGAGTATTGCACTACAAAATTAGCTGAAATAAATGCAAAGATTACAACAAAGCAGAGGCATTCAACTATATCATGATTAAAATGCTAACTGGGAAATTTTTACAGCTTGAAAAGTTTGCGAATGTCAAAACTTTTATTTTGGAGCTTTCCTTTGAGATGACCAAGAAGTCAGTGCAAAGTTCACATATTTCTGCAATGTTTGCAATGCTACACTACTTGTTTTGCTTCGTATAATGTTTGACCATGTTCATGTTTTATATCCGTTTGTAAAAATGTCTCAGTTGCAATATTGTGCAAGCTCTAGGTGTAAGCAGGGAGAGTCAGTGCATGAAATGATTACGAGTCTTCATGCGGTACTCAGTGGCTTGTTTCGGTTGCGATCTGCTTGGTATCATTGTTCCAATAACGGGCGGGTCTTCACTCGATTCAGTTGGCTTCTCTTCTCGCGGACTTTTGATTTCTTTGTTCCGGGAACCTTGTGATTGTTTTCCCCCATATCTGGATGAATTCTCTCCAGAAGGTTTCAGTTTTTCCCGATGGGACGTACGTTGGAACTCTTTAGCTCCACGTTCATATTGCTTCTTCGATCGTGAGGACCCTTCCAATCCTTGACGTTTATGCCTTTGCGTCGATTTATTTTCACCATATCTGTCTTTTCCATATCGGAATTTTACTACATCATCAGAATCACTTTCTGAAACTATAAATGTTCTAATGCAAAACACGTTTCCTTGTTTCAATGAAAACATCACAAACTCCTCTCTCTGAATATCAGATTCAGAAAATGTGACATTTTTGTTGACCTTTTCTTCTTCAAAATCTGAACTGAAATGGCTATGACTACAAAAAAAGAAAAGAGGTCAAGAAACATGGAAGAGAAAAGTAATCCCTATGAAAAAGAATCGAAGTCTTTTACCATGATTGGAGACGTACTGCTGTTTTTAACAAAGGCTGACCTCAAAGCTTGGTGAATTTCGGCCAATCCACTGCTTGCTAGACTGATCTGGAAGGAGGTGAATTCATTCAAGGAAAAGTGTTTTTCAGATAGATCTGATCATATTTACTTGGCTGACCTCTTGTCACTAATCTGTAATAGTATGATCACAAAAAGTGATGTTACACAACCCTGAGCAGCCAGCTTTAGTTGACGCCGTGAAAGAGCTATACTCTGTTCTTCAGTATTAGTTCACCCTACCTTACCGATATCCAGTGTTGTACAACACCACTATCTTTTGGTAAATGTGATCTTGTCACAATGAGCACCTTTGACCAGAACAATGTGAAAAACACTTTGAAACATGGTAGAATGCAACATGGTAAGAGAAGAAACAGGTGGCCTTACTTTCTTCAGCAGGGTCCATATAACTTGTCACAGTGAGCGGCGGAGGTGACGGGAAGTCTTTACGCCTCTGCTCCTCCTCCCGCCTCCGCCTTTCCTCCTCCTCACGTTTACGTTGCTCCTCCTCCAGCAAGTGCTGCTCTTCCTCTTTCCGCCTCCGCTCCTCCTCCAAGTGTGCCTCTTCTGCAGCCCTCCGAGCCTCCTCAGCCCTCCGAGCCTCCTCAGCAAGACGAGCTTCTTCAGCGCGGCGAGCCTCTTCAGCGCGGCGAGTTTCTTCACCTTGCCGCCATGCCTCTTCTGCTCGGCGACGAGCCTCTTCCTCCCGGCGTAACTTCTCCTCCTCTTCCTGTTGTTTCCTCTTCATGAACTCCTCGCTGAAGAAGAGAAATCATCAGTTTCTTCACCTCAATTTGACTGGGAATTACTGCACGTTTATGTACATAGACAAGTGTGAACTGTTTTATTTATGAGAGTGAACTCTCAGTAACTCTTGATATAATTTTCTGACGAAATCACAGAGGTCAAATAGAACAGAATCGGTGCATCAGAATGAACATTGGCTATTTAGTATTTTCTTCCCCTTCTAAGTCACAGAGCTTGGTGCCTTGCCAAGGGAAACAAATATGCATATCATTAACCAATTCTTGAATGGACCATCAGCTTCAGTTGTTTCCCCCCCCCCCCCCCGCCTTACTTGAGAAACAGACAATGAGTTTTATGGAAAAACTGGATGCTCCTTGGATGCCCCCGGTTTCTCTGAGGTGCGCCCTCTTTCTGAGACTCCTGGAATCGCTTCTGCGAAGCTTAAAGGGCTCATGATTGCAGGTCGCAGCGATCAAAATTCCTCGTTTGCAGCCGCACGCTTTAAGCACCATGCAGCTAGCTATGCAATTCTACCAACTGTGCAAGAGGCAGGTGCATCATTCAACAGGTATGCTGGCTGGTGCAATATGGCACTGAAGGATAATCAATCCAGGTAACAGAACCCATCAAGTTTATCAGCCAGGTAATCCAAGATTGCTGGCTGCCTGATGACATCCTTCAAATCATGATATGCTCCATGTCATAAACTGCCGATTATTGTGTGCAGAACCATCGAAAGTATTGTTTACCAACAACACACATTCTGTTTCTCAGTCTGATTGACCTTCGAATAAAGATGTGTCATTTCTTGTGAAGACGAGAAACCAATGGTTGGTTGACAGCAGTATTCTCCAGGCCCGCAACCATCCATGCTGTCACAAACAGGATCTATAACCAGAGTGTAAGTAGGTATCGAGTGAAATGGCCGTTAAGTTGGGACTCAGCCATCAAGCGATAGTTACTTTTTGGTTTCCAAATGACTGGCGGTGCTACTTTACTTGGACCTCATAAACAGCAGCCACAGAGACCTACATGTAGTCCATGTTTCATGCAGTTAAGACCTTTTTTACATTGGTATTTTTCTCTTCTTTTTCAAAAACACCGTTTTGCACTTGTCTAAAAACTTGGCCCTGTACACACGCTAACAGGCCTACTTGGCATGATGTGATAGACACTGAGATAAAAATTCCATCACGTCACATATAAGTGCATAATCTGGCCATAATTGAACACCACTTCACATAATGAATGATGTTAGAAGCGTGCTGGACTGCCGCAATAGAGAGACACTCCTGACCCAGTGGCTCAAGGTCAATGTGCATTTTGTCTGACCTAATTGATATCTATCATCATTAGTTGTAATTGATGAAGACACAGACATGATAATACTGCCAGTACAACACAACACATCCATGTACTGTTAACCCCGAAAGGCTTCCATGTTTATTTTCATGCTAACAGACAAGCGGGGAAAATGTGACTCGCTCTACCAAAACTAGGCGCTTGTCACATCTGAACTCGACAGGTTGATACGGACTTCACAAAAGGTCTACAATAGGGAAATGAACAACAAGTCCGTATCAACCTGTCAAGTTCAGATGCGACAAGTGCCTAGTTTTGGTAGAGCGGGTCACAAATATCCTGTGACTGTTCTATTTGACCTCTGTGATCTGGACACGGGCCCTTTTGGAAGGACACTTTCAATCATACAAAATTTTAAGCCGACGCGATTTATCATGTTGGAGCTGCTCAGCCAGGTACTGAAGTTGATTACAATCACTTGATATGAACTCCAAACTTCTGACCCAGAGGCTATCTGTCGGCCAAGAAATGACAGTTTGCCCAGAAATGACAACCAATTTCAGAACAAAGAATTGAATAGAAATTGGGTATAATTGAAGTAATGCATTAATCAAAGAATGACACCAACAGCTGAAATTCAGACAATACATTGTTAGAACAAATAACAATGATGCATGCAATAGTTAGGAACACCAACATGCGTTAGTTTCCACAAAACGTTGTCAGTTGTGTAAGGGTCAATCCACGTCAGTGCCAAATCCGTTATGGTGATTTGGCAACGTCATCAATGAAATGGTGAAGCATATGGAAGACGCTTATGCAGGAGTCTTGAAAAGTACATGGTCAATTTCTCTGCATCCCGCTATGTCCAGCACGGTATGAAAAACATAGATGTGGTCCACTGAAATCAAATCAAACACCAATAATCAGGCGTGGATTGAGGATTCAGAGAAACAGACATGTTCATTTTCAAAAATTATTTTCAAAATATCAAAATTTCATCGTCAATTTCAAATGTTTTGCTGAAGTAAAAAGACCCAAGAATTCATGTTTAGATTTCCTCATGCATCATTTCATTGCTGACAGATGTGAGCATGCGTGTGTTCTGTGCGATGTGCTGATCATGCTGATTTCAACTACTGTAAAAATTGCAAGAGTTAAATGAAAATATCAAGGTTTTGAGATACAAATAGGTACCAGTAAGTTTAAGTAAAATTTGAATGTGAAAGTTGACTTAATGAAAAGGGAGGGAACAAAATTTAAACTGTGAATGGAAGTGTGAAAATAAACACATTGTTTGACAATCTAAATCAAAAAGGTGAAACGACTTCGATTCGAATGCCACACAGGGATATTTATTGTGGGATTGGCATAAGGGTATTGTAGTATGACCAACATTATATGTTCTTGAGTAAAATGTTCACTACACTCCTTCTTTGTGAAGTATGCTATGAAACTAAGCTAAAACCGGCCAGGAGTCAGAGGAGATCACATTTTACATATACTTATTAGTTACAAGCAAGGAAGGAGACATTCAATATCACAGGGGCTCACAGATCTAGAGGTGAAACATTGCAATGAAACATTTAGAAGAGAGGGACCTGTCTCAAACAAGCTCATAAGTGAATCACTCATTTTGTCAATCAAATTAAGTTGACCCAAATACAATATGTTTTTGGTTGTCCTGCATGAACACATCAGGACAATTGGCAATGGAATCCACCCTCAAACCAGCAGGTCAAATGACTAGCTGGCAGAAGTTCGGTAGTACAATGTGCCTCATCAGCCAAATCTAGTTGGAACTTACCGTCATGGCAAGCTGATAATAAACAAGGAAGTGCATGCCATGAAGAACTTGTTTCAGACATTACATGCGATTAATGAGGGAAGTATAAAACTTGACATCTAATCAGACTGATAAGAAATTGATATAATCGGAGATCAACTCAATGATTCATGAAGGAAGTATTTGACAATGTGCTCAGAGTTACCAATGAGACCTCCAACATCGTCCATGAAGTTTGTTCTGGCATAAATGAGAAGTAAACATGTATTTTCTTCAAAAGAACCTCCTTCAAGATCAAACCAGTCGTGATCACAGATGATTACAAATAGTCAATCAAAAGGTAACATAATAAAACCCTTAGAGGGATAAACATGCTCATCAAAGGGGTGACAAATTCAGCATTCTCCATGGAAAAATTCCGACTGACAATTTACACAACAAATCAAAGACTATGGTAAGAAAATGGGAGCAAAAAACAGGGCAGAACTTGACTCCACATCAAAATTTGTTGTTTCAATTTCAAGGAATTCACTCAAAAGTATGTTTAAGATGATAATGTGATTCTGTTGACATCATGGAGAACACTGCTTTTGTTCAAATGTTAGTTTAACAAACACAACAGGGATGACTGGCACTCAGATGAGAGGTGTGCACAGAGTTAGCCTGGAATTAGACAAGTTGTAAGAGTGACAAAAACCCACATGTGTTGGCAACACAAGCAAAGCCGTGGAAGTGCTGCAGTATCGTGTCACTCGAAGCGCGTGCTTACCTGCCTAACGGGGCGTTATCACTATGTGACAGTGGACCTGGAGGCTGGCTGTCACCAGGGGGCAGACCGTGATAGGGCTCGGATCGATGGCGCTGGTCATAAAAGGGGGCATCTGGCCCTGGGGGTGGCATAAGCTGCAGATCCCCGATGATATGGCCATCATTACCGGGTTGTTGGTATTGGCCATATGGAACCAGAGCCTGGTTCTGGCCAGGGGCATCACCCTGGCCATTCTGACCTCCATGCTGACTGGGAGCCTGGTGCTGGCCATATTGACCTGAGGCCTGGTTCTGGTTATGACCAGAGGTCTCAGCTTGGCCATTCAGACCTGGAGCCTGGTTCTGGCCATACTGGCTGGGAGCCTGGTGCTGGCCATATTGACCTGAGGCCTGGTTCTGGTTATGACCAGAGGTCTCAGCTTGGCCATTCAGACCTGGAACCTGGTTCTGGCCATACTGGCTGGGAGCCTGGTGCTGGCCATATTGACCTGAGGCCTGGTTCTGGTTATGACCAGAGGTCTCAGCTTGGCCATTCAGACCTGGAGCCTGGTTCTGGCCATACTGGCTGGGAGCCTGCTGCTGGCCATATTGACCTGGGGCCTGGCTCTGGTACTGCCCATCAAATGTCTGCCCCTCATTCGGACCTCTGCCAGGTACTACTCCTCCACCACCATTCCTGGTGAATTGATCATCATCATACCGTCCCTCCCCACCACCTTCATGCTTGTTAAGATCCCTTCCTCCAGCTCTATCATAACCAGGGCCCGGTGCATCACCTTCGGGCCTGCCTTCACTCCGCCCAGCTCTATCATAAGGGGCCTGTGCGTCCTTGGGCCTTCCACCTACATCCTGAACATGATTTGCTCTATCCTCAGACACTACATACCCTGGGCCGCCATTTTGACTGTGTGTATTTGACTGTTGATCATTTCCTCTTCGGTCATCAGTGTTGCCACCTGGGAGCCCGTCTCTTGCATTGTACGGAGGGTTTTGACCCTCGTCTATTGCAAACCCTTGACTACCAATTGGGGGCAGTTGATTATGAGCGCGGTAGGTCTGACTGTCCACTCTATTCCCCTGATCATCACCTAGCACATTTTTATTGTTCTCCTGGTAAGCGTGATTGTCCGGGTTCCGATGACTATTCTGCAGTGATTGTCGGTAGTGCCCAATGTGTGAATATCCTGGCTGACTTTGCTCTCTGGTCGGTTTGCACGAATCTTGACTGTCCGTAGATTGCCCATCTTGGTTTTGTTTTCGTCTACATAACAAAATTAAAAGAGAGGATGTGAAAGATGAAGACTATTTACAAAGGAGGTCAAAGGTCAAGGTCACCATGAAGAAGAAGCCATGACGACCTGGATTGGGGACGGTTGGACACAATCGATGTATGGAGTGATAGAGGTAAGAGGATTAAACTAGAAGGAAATGTATTCTCGGAGAGATATGATTGTTCATTGTTATTCTACAACCGATCCTAGGACAGCTAACCTAAACATTTTGGCTGATCACCTTCACTAGGGATGCACCTACTGTGCAACTTGGAATGCCCTATTCAGCAATGTGTGTATTTGAAAACTATTAAAATGAAGAAACAAGAGAAATTTAGATTGAATTGAGACAAACTTCAATGGATAGGTTTCATTACTTTAGGTTAGCTTTCAAAGGATTACAAGCACTGAAGTATGGCAAATCTAAAGCATGATTACAACATCTAACAGAGCATAGCAATTACACGTTTAACACAATAACTGGCAATCAACAGGTACTATTCATTTCAAAACATGTTACAAAGACATCTGGGGGATTAAAATATAGTGAGTCGACAGGAGGGGACTAATTGACATGTACTATGAGGGCCTTTTCCTTACCAAAACCAAACAATGCAGTCATTTGAACTGTAGACGTTGGGGATGCCAATTACATAATCATACATTATGGGGAATCGCTCTGAACTTGGAAATCCATGCAAGTGTACTGGTGTTTTTATAACTGTTCAGCAAGAATTTGAAACCGTTTGGGTAATATAAATATATTCAAAATCATTCAAATGGGTGTAAAATATGAATACGTCTCAGTATGTCTATCAAACTAATACAACCAAAACAGACAATCAAACTACTGGTGACGGGATGTAAAGTGTGGAATCAACCTATCTCAGAATGCAGATGTTTGGAACACAAACACAATGGACAAAACATGAAAACTATATGGTTGAGCAAGTGCACATCGGGACAGGTTAATTTGAACTCATTTAAAAAAATATGAGGAAGATTGGCTTCAAGCAGATGGAGAAGTGATGTTATTGGCAAAGAATGTGAAAGATATGTAAACACTTCGTTATGTCTTGAAAACAGAAGGACCAAGGTTGAATCTAGAATTACGAGAGAGGCTCGTCAATACCTGCTCCACAGAAGTCACAGCCTTCTTTTCCATGAGAAGATTTCTTATATTCAACTTCTAAAGGTTCAACTCGGCTCAATATATGTACTGTGAGACTTTCTTCCATAAGTTACACAGAGTCAAGAATGATGTGTTTCCCAGATCACCTCTTATCAACCTTGGTCCTTTAAGTTAGGTTTAGGTTGACCCCAGAGAATGTTAGAGAGCTAGAATGCTTCACAGCCAACTGTGAAACACAAAGGGGGTGTAATATCACATTTTGGATGCAGTTGCTTCTTTATATCAATTTAAATCTCATGAAGAAGATGAGTTTGCTTGCATTCTCTGAGGTGATGCTTCATGTCAGTGCAAATCTAAGCAAATGTTAACATGATGTGTTATGTCTAGAAAGCACTGGCACCTTACCCCAGACTACTATGGCTACCTCCAGTTACAGTGTTATCCAGAGGTCCATTAGTGGAGTGCTGTGTTGGTGAGTCCCGCTGTGGTTGGTGGTGTGATTGTGATGTGGCGTTATTCGTGGATGTAGACAGTGCAGAGATGGCTGGGTTAGTTGGGCGTTTCATGTCTTGTCCATGATTAGTGTTCTGAACTAACTGTTGACTGGTTACACTATGAGAAGCCCCGGGCACTGGATTAACATTTGTCAGCACAGGGGTCACGTTATATTCCGTTCCATGATTAGGAGTTGGGTTTGGAACTGTCTCCTGTTGAGAACCGATGTTTGAGGATGTCCGGTACAATGACTGACCAGTATTCTGAGGCGCACTGACTTGGCCTTGAGGAGGATTTGGAACACTGTTGGTATTTTGGATACTTGGTGAAACATCACCTTGAGAAAACTGCTCAATTGCACCAGTTGGGGTCACCACATGTTCTTGAAAGTTTGGTGTCGGCTGTACTGAACCGTGAGAAGACGTCTGCTGAACTGCACCCATTGGTGACATCTGCTGAACTGCACCCTGAGGCGAGGTTTGCTGTGCACCCAGTGGTGACGTCTGCTGAACTTCATCCATTGGTAACACCTGCTGCACTCCACCCTGAGGTGACGTCTGCTGTACTGCAGCTTGAGGTGATGTCTGCTGCACATCAACCACTCCATATGACAATGCAGTTTCAGAATTTGTCTGCATTACAGCAGAATTGGTTGAAGAAGGATTGCCCTGATTCTGAGACGGCCCTCGAACAAAAGTTGCAGACTGTGCAGGATTACTCATTTTAGAAGCATTTCGTAGTTCACCTTGACCAAGTATTTCTGTGCTCCCACCTGGCATGCCAGGGGCAGGAGTGGTAGGAGGATCTACCTGTTGCTTCTGTGATTGTGTCCTGGCAGCATCAACACTTGGACTCTGTCCCACTTTTTTCCCTCCAGGATCTATGACTTGTGTCTTCCCATTTACCCTCGGAGTAATCACTGGCACATTTTTTAAGCTTCCGTTGTGGTTGAGTATATAACTCGACTCTGGGTTTAAGGTATAAGTGGATGGACGTGTGACCGGACGTGAGTCTTGGTGATCATTCAAGTCATGCACATGTGCGCCATCTTTTGGTGAAATCATGCCACGTTCATTTCGGCTATCAAAACCTTCAAGCTGACCTACTCTATTGTCTTTTATTCTCTTTGGACTTCTTTTTGAATCAAGGTTTCTTAAAGCACTATTAACAGCCAAGGGATCCATCTCTCTTGATATTGTTGGTGATGTCCAGGCCTCTAGAGACTCGGAATGCAATTTGTCCTTCTGTTTTTGCCTCTGGTTTGTCTGCCATCCTGAACTATCAGGCATGCTCAGTAAATCTAAAGTATCCGCTGCACTACTATGGCTTGAAAAAGGGAAAATGTTAGAGGCATTGAATTCAAACAAAGTTTCATTAAAAACCATATGCTACTCTGGGCCACTTTAATGGACGATTTCGACAAAGTTTGTTTGGGCGCTGACTAGTCATGCGTTCCCCCTGGAACAAAGATCACAGTTGCTCATGGCATTGGCTTAGGTCTTCACAGATGTGCGAATTGGTTTTGTTTTGGGATCTGGTTTGTCTTAGTCGAAATCGTTCATAGATGTGTTCTGGATGTCAAAAGTACACAGATTTGGATACAACCAGGCATTGAAATTACCCAACTACGATCAAATGGGTAAGTTGCACCCAAAAACCTTCGTAAAATACTAATTTTACGAAGTTAAAAACCCAAACATCAAACTCAGACCCATCTGTTTCGTGCGCGACCCCCTTTAACTCAGGCTCATTTCAAGTTTAGAAACAGTACATTAAGAGCACATAATACTTGAAAAGATTTTCATTGCTATCCTAGTCAGGCTAGTGAAATGGATCCATGATGTTTACCATTCTTATGATTCGTTCAATTAGTGTTCAATTAGTGTTCAATTAGTGTTCATTAACCGACATCCTTCAACACCTGACAGCTCCAGAGGTACTCATATCTGCCCTTGATGAAGGCCACTTGTTCCAGCAGTAGGGAACACAACAGGTCTGCTATACACCATTTAATGAAAAAAAAATAACACTCTGATTTTTGAAGATTTTGCCCATAAACTGAAATATTTGAACAAAATTTACATTTCATCTGAAAGTTCAGAAAAGTTGAAATACTTATTTTGAATGAACATGAATGATAATGGTTGTACTATCATTTCATCAATACTGCTCAAGACATGATTGTAAGGTTAATCCCTTTGCTGAAAGTAACATTTAGAATAGGACGGACTACATGAAATCTACTGGTATGCAGCATGCACTCTCACACTAAGACCTCGCACTTCATCAAGCTACTTTATATAGGGAAAGATATAAACAAGCCATCTAACTCACAGCAGACCAAGCTTACTTGTTTTAGGGGAACATCTCAGTGTGATGAAACAAAAACAGACATCACCAACCCCAGTTTATGCAGTTAGAAAAGAAGAAGGAATATTGGAGACCATGAACAATTTAAAACTTCAAGTAATAGTTGCTCCTGATATTCATTCTGCAACACATCATCACACATCATAAAAGCATGTTTTTAACATTTCAAAAGGAAATCAACATTTTAAGTGATGTTACATTTCGCTTGGCATATTATAATGAACAAAGAATCATTTATGACCATTAAATCCTTAATTTATAATCCCTCAGGCCACTTTATATAGTAATGTACACATGCCGACTTCTTGATCATTTATTGTCCCCAAGGTGGCAAACAATGGCATTATTGAATTCACACAGTAAATACATGTACTGGTATGTCCTTCCAAGGTCAGTGTATTGTATCACCCCATGCTTTTGTTCCACGAGAGGGAGAATGAAGGGATGTCAAAAACCCTGGTGGTCAGGATGAGAGTGAAAAATGTCTCAACAAATGCCTTCACAGAGACTTCCTCAAGTTCAAATTCACTTTTCTTCACTGGTCACTACAAAGTCAAGGTGCCCAGTGACTGGCCTTTTTCATGTTTTGAGATGTTCCCCTCAATCACAGGTAACACTGGTAACACTGGTAACACTGGTGTTGCAGGTGTGCATAATGAAATGTTGATTCTCCAGAAATGAGAACCATCCCAGTTAAATGGAGAAATAAGGTCCATCAAGGTCAACATAGGCCTATATGGACTTGGAACCTCCAAAATCATTAAACCATTTCCCTGTTCTTGCATACTCATGCCTACATGTATACAAGCTGATTGTCTGAAATGAAGCTACATTAGTATTCCCAACATCCTTGCGTGATATCTGCTGATCCATCAACCATTATCAAGGGATTGTGTTTAGTACAATATCCAGGATAATTTCACGATTTAGGCAACATGTTGGAAACTAATCATCATGAATCATGCCACTTGGCAGGATTAACATCTCATCAAATACAAATTGTATAGCTTGAGGGAGGTTTGCGAAAAAAATGTCCCAACTGAGTCCACTGAGAAAACAATGAACCAGACACAAGGACACGAAGGCTGATGTGACCAGTCACAACAAAACCAGGCAAATGTCACACAGAGGAAGAGGGAAGAAATTGATGTACCGAGATTTCGCAAATGGCAGACAACCGTACAGTGAAAGGACTAACCAGTCATCTCATGCAGAGCAACACGTGCCTGGTTTTGCTGTGATGGGTCGTTTTTTCCCCCAATGGCAATAAGTCCATCCCCACATTGATAACAGTCAAGCCTATAGAGCTTGCATCAAGTAGACTTTGAGATCTGGGAGTCTGGTGTCTTGATCTCAAGAACGTATGTTTGGTGACAACTACAATTTACAACATACAGGTCTCAGGTGTCTGAGTCTAGACATCCACAATCACAACCAGGTGACAGAAAAAGCAACCAAGACCACATCACAGAATCTCTACAGCTCAACTTTATGCAGCTCACTCTTCTTTTATCAACAAGAAAAGATTGGTCTGAATCTGTTGCTGTTTTACAGACTGTAATTGTAGAGCTGCACCTATTTTCACAACACCCACTAGTTTTCAAAACCAAATCAATCCGCTTTGTCAAAATGAACAAAACATAACTCGACAGACATGATTCAAGCTGAACAAACAAATAAAGTGGTTCGAAGACGCCTACCCAGTTTCCCAAAAGTTCCGTCTTCTGCAAATTTATGTTGAGACAATTAAATTGAGGAGAATGCAAGTGAGACAGTTTCTCTATTTAGGAAAACCTTCCAAATTCATACCTTGACGAACAAAGGGATGCAAACTTAGAAGTTGTTGATACTGATATTTTGCCTGTAGCTGGCCTTCAGGTCTATGGGTTGAGGGAGAGTTCGAAGAGCTCTCAGAGGTGTAACACTTCTCTTGGAAGATATCCTCACGGAATAGAGCATAGCACTTTGTCTCTGAACTCCCCCTCCCCAACCCTGCTAGCCATCTGGCCCTGCAAGATGACAAATACATGGATTAGAAGCCTTTTGAGAGAATGTCAACTTACCGATCCCAGACGGTGATGTCGCCGTTGTGGCCTTGATGTTGGCCCTTGTTGTAGAAGCGATCTGCAGCAGAATTAGGAGGGGTTGCACTATATAACATGTTATCTCGATCAACATTATCATTATCGTCCCCAGCATCACCAGCCCGTTCCGTATCTTGGCCGCTTTCACCTAACGTGTTGTTAGACGATGTCATATCTTGCAAATGCGGCAATCGTAACTCGTCCGAATCGTTATCCACATCGTGTGCATGGTTGTCGTTGGGAGTGTACGGTTTGGAGTGTACGCCTTGTAGGGGTTCGTCTAAAGGCAAGTCAGGAAAAGGACAAACAGTTAGTCAAACGCACAACATCATACAAGATTAACTGCAGAAAACAGACTGTCCAATCAGAGCAAAGAGGATGATCGATACTGGATGTGTCTGAAATCTTCAAGAGAACAACAAATCAAACAAGTTCCATGGGGTTTACTAATACCAATGAGCTTGTATTGCTGGGAAGCCCCCTCCTTGATCCTCAATCGAAACTGGACTCTCCTTTGTTTAAAGGAGTTCAGTTACTGGTAATACTGAGTTAGCTCAGTGGTTGTCTAATCAACACTGCTGGGGTAGACCAAACCTGAAGCACCAGTCCAGGGGTTTGGACATATTTTGTGGTCGAACTGAGCAATGCTGATTGGTCAACCAAACCAGCTCGATTTCTATTCTTAAAAGGTTCATGGTAAACAACTGCCGTCAATGAATGTTGATATCCTGTGAACAAAGTCTCAGAATACATGCAAAAGACAAAATTGACAGGCACACTTCACCTCTTTGCTCTTATGGGACAAAGCTAAGTGCTAACACTGACAGGACAACACAGCACTGAAAATGGAGAGTAAAGCTCAAGGCAACAACCACAGTCATCCATTTCTGATGTGCTTGTGGTGGACAGAGGACACAAATGGAACAATAATCAAACTGCTGAATTTGCATTATATTTATTCAAGATTTCTCAATCATTTTCCTCAAGAATCGTTCTTTCCTTTTTCACTTTTTCTCCTGACAAGTGTCTACTTTTACCAGGGCAGGCCACAGGGGCTTTTTGTGTCAATTATTTCAAAACATCGTTGGAATTCTCTTTCTTCTTCTTGAAACAAGTGATTTTGATGATGCACCGGCAGAAAATTAGACACTCATGATTTTGAGATTAGCAAGAAGGACTGAAAGGATGGCCAAGAAACTCTGATTGATATCTTATTGGCCACATTGACTTCTGCAAGGAAGGAAGTGGCAGAGAGGAAGGAAACATGTAGAGTTCACCAAAGCAGACGCAGGACAACAGAGACAAAGTCTGATTAATTAAATTAATAGGGGACGCGCCACATTCGTCCAAGGCCATTATGTTTTTGGACCAATGAACTTCTAGCACACGTGACAAATCAATTGTTGCATGATGTCAAAGGTGTTGTTATGTTGTTCAAGACATATTTGATATCACTCATGCAACACTTGATTTGTCAAGTGGCACAACTTACTGGTCTCGAAAACATTTTGTGGTCAAGCACTAACACTGGGCCTTGAACGAATTTGACAAGCCCCTATGAAAGAGTTTTTTCTAGAATGTGCCTGCATGCTCTGGTTCAAATGGTTGTTTCCTCTTTCTGAGGAGCACTCACAATAGAAATCTAGGTCAAGTTGATGCGCAGCAAGAATAACTGATTGCTTGATGAGAAAGAAAGCACTGAAAAACATTTGCTGAGTTTCAATGGCTTTTTTACTGTCTTTCATTCAATATTCCATCAACACAGCTTACTGTTATCTAATTAAGAACACATCTCGTTGATTAAGAATTAATTAGTTAAAAGCCATCAACATTTAAAATTAGATTTTTAGGCATGAATCTATGGACCATCTCAGAATCTGGGATACTAAAACTGCAACCAATATTCAAAGTGTGTATTTCTGTCTTTCTACTTACAGTTAGGAACCATTCAAAATACACTGATGCCAAAAAGTCCTGAACTGGTTTAGTTTGTGGGACAAATTTCTAATCTGAAACCCGAATTGTCCTTCAGTTCATGATAACTCATCAACAAATAAGTTTGTTATGCCAAATGCTGATCTCATTTTTATTCCTTTTTTTCAGAGGGGGGGGGGGGGCTAGGACGCTTGGTTCAGTTTTGGTATCATTGTACATTGAGATGGTCCAATTTATTAGGGTGAGTACCTGTTAGATAGGTGATGAAGGAGTCGTGGACAACACACACACACGGACATGGATCACGGATAGGGACACGGATCACGGATAGGGACACGGATCACGGATAGCTCGACACTCTCATTGGCTGATGCATGCTGGGGCGGGTGCTGGTGCAGCGTAAAACACTTCAACCCAAAATTGGACTGCTCTAGGTGTACCATTTGTTCAAAGTTAATGTACATGTAGCCTCCAACTCTCAGACTGATTAATACTGCTGTGGTTGATCAGTAATGAGCTGGAGCCAATCATGATTATACTATCTGATCAAATATAACTTCACATTTTAAAACTTCTCTACAAGATCATAGAGCAGTCCAATTTTCAATTGAAAAATAAGTAAAAGCAAGAAGCATTAAAAATATCCATAACAACATTGGCAATATCAACGACCTAAAACAGGATGAATAACATAATAACAGACAATATGAAAACTCCAAATGCATTTTTTACTCCAGGGAATAGAGAACTAGTGACATCTGTGAATTTCACCCACAAACTACTTGGTACACTAGAAGTATCGGCAGAGCAACGAGGACAAGAAGCAAAATATTCAATTTTAACTTCCTATATTTTTGGAGAATTAATTGCCAAATATGTTGTTTTTGAGCCAAAATTAGACAATGCCAAATCATCAATTGTGGCACAGAGGGTTAACTCAAATTGGTGCACCCAAACATGCTTAGTATTCTGTCTGCTTCCAGCTGGGTCATAACCCCACTAGGTGAAGCCGTGCTTACTAAATAGGAAGTAAACAGTTGTAAATTGATGGGACCTATTTCAAAGTAGGCAGAGTCTCATAAGCAACAGGAAAGCTGGCCGCCACAACCCCGTACCACTCTTTAGTTTCCTGCAACAGTTTTTAGGTCCAATGCTTTTTAGAATAAATATTTCTGGAAGTAGTGTACCAGATATGACAACATAATGGGAACCTCTCTATTACAAACAATACCTGTCTTGCATGTATAAGAGAGGTGTCATAATACAGAGGTCCTATTTGAACAATTAAACTACCAGATTATTGCTTCAATTCAATTTGATCCCATTTCTGTCTTTACAGCAGATCATGTATACATTGTCACATTAATGGGGTTTAAGTCAATTACACAATGGTGCCACCGTAGAGCCTTTGTCTTTCTTATAGGGGGCAGCAGTTTACAGTTAGACAGCTGGCCAAGAATAACCCATTCTAAAGTCATTTTGGGTTTCAATCCAACTTAGCTCCCTCAAAGTCAGACGAAACCTGGAATGTGAGCCAGATCAGGCTGGAGTTTATCTGTAACATCTAAAGCATCCAGGAGCATAACCTCCCTGATAAGATGTCTGGTCAACTCCCAGTCAAGACTGGTAAGGCAACTCATTTATGCTCCAGGTGGAAATAAGCATAGCATGAGGTGTCTTGACCAAGGACATGGAGATAAAACATCAGTAGGCTTTATCCTTTGGAGAGTCGAACTCATGACCTCCTGATTATAAGCTGGGCTTTTTAACTACAATGCCACTGATCCTTCAGTTAAGTGCACAGTGTTAAATTGTGGAATGTTTACAATGCATACGCAACAATTAGACCCAATATTTACAAAGCCACCACCAACAATAGACCAATATATGACACCATCGACAACGTAAATTCTTACATTTAGAAAATGATCGTCTCCCAAACCTTGAATCATAGTCATAACCTATTTGTAGGGGAACTAAAAGAAAACACAACTTCTAAATGTCGCATTTCAAGCAAAGGTGGAGAAATTTGAGGTCAATTTTAATCATCTTGACCACCAAGGTTTATACACCTTATCAATTACAGAAAGCCTTTTTTTATATCACCTGTCATTTTGGAAATATCGGCAGTTTTAGATCTCAAATTGTATTGTTACAACAAGGCCTTGATATTCAAGGAGTATAAAAGTGTGAGTCAGGAAAGCTTAGGCATGTTGACCACTTGGAGTCAGTCTAATTTGGATCTTGACCAAGACCTACGACCGGCAAGTTGAAGCCAAAATTCGAAGTCAACTTAGGGCTATCATTCTCCAAACCCTGATTCGACAAAGTTCAAATTTCTCTACCCTTGCTTGAAATTGGGATTTATAACAGATCATGCAATTAAATTCCTAACAGATGGTACTCGGACGTAGCCTATAATTCAGTAGGATCTAGGTAGGCCATGCAAGTCATGCAGACAGGGACTGGACTGAGCAACTAAATGTCTTTGTAACATTTCTCAGCTAACTTTTTCCAAATTACCCAAGCATCCCCAGCAGACTCATTTTGCTACTGTACAAGGATGCTATTGGTTCGACCAAGGGTGTTTGGGATTGTAACCAGGGGACCTTCATAATGGACTTTCTCATGGTTAAAAATGTCCCACCATACAGTGCTGCCACTGTGTGGTGAAGCACATTAACTAGATGAACTTTCATAAGATTTGTGTGCCAGAACTTTCAAATCTGAAGATGGTATTTATTGACAATGGCTCAAATCCTCAGTTTATTCCATGGCATGCACTTTGATAAAATGTTGATATTTCCTTACCATCAGTATAGAAAAAGTCATAATCACGCCCTGAAGTTTAAATTATTACACATTATCTCCGAGACAAGAGACCAACCCAACACCCCAAGGGCACTGAGATACTACTGTTAATCTGATGTTAGCTACCCACCTCACACGAAAGAATCCTGTACAGCCCCATGCAGTTTTTATCGCATTTCGCCCAGCTCCATATTATTTACCCCAACCAGTGACAAAAGTGTGAAGAAAATGAAAATGAAAATCTCAGTAAATTTTACCTTCAAGCAACTGATCCCCAAGATAGATGAAATACTTAACTGTGAAACACCAACAAGTCTTTAGCTATAAGTTCTTTACCCTTTCGAAATGAGTTTCCTATTCCAACCATTCTTTTCATAAAATTAAACAAATCTGCAAACTCTGTTCAATTTGTCAATTTCTTGGTTCAAAAACATCCACCAGCATAACTTGATTAGTAATCATCCTGAGTCTAAGCCACCACCCGTGCAGTCGATCAAATAGCCTAGAACTAGAAAACAAAAATGAAACACAAGAAATCCAGCAAAAACAAAAGGTTGAGAAGAAGGTAGTCCAACATTATTTCCCAAATCAATGCAGAGTTGAGGAAAAGACGGCTCTGCCAAATCAACTACTACACACGCTTTCACTTCCATTGATTTTTGGTATGATGCTGTTGGACAGGGTGTGGGGGCTCAGACCTGGGGGGGGGGGGGAGTGGGATTATCCAGAAGTTGAGCGTTTTTTCCTCCAGTCAAATAGTAGTTGGCAAGTGAGAGTGACGACATCTTGCGATACTCTTATCTTTCATCCATCAAGGTAAGGAATGGCAGCCTCTATTCCAAGTCCAATTCTGAACTTATTTGGAAAATAATGTTGGGCGGTTTTTACAGCCGTATTTTAATATTTGTTTACCTCTAGCACCAGGTTCTTGATCAATGGCACGTCTGCCACCTATACTTCTCCTGCCAGGAGACGAATTGTAGGAAGAACTGTCGTCTGATGACATCAACCCTCTCATCTGTGGTGTCGGTTCCAGCAGGAAGATTTCGGGGGAGTAGGCCTGTAATTGAGGAGGGCGGAGTGAGACATGGATACCATCAACACAAATCATCCAACTTCGGGGATAATCTGATACACGACAGCACTTCGAATTATGCTGCTGTGATGACGACATATTGCCATGTTTACATCATGTGGCCAAATCCCCAAATATAAACACTCATACCAGTTTCTTTGCGCGGATTGTGTGTTAAATTGTCAAACAAGTGGTTTTATCTATTCCAGTAGGGTTAAGTGCTGCCTAAGCTTGAGTATTGTAACAATAGAACTCTGTACCGTTATCAAATATTTTTTCATTGTTTGACATAAAAATGTCCTGATACATTTTGTTGATACCCATTAAAAAACCATGGGACACTTTGACTATCAACAGTAAGGTTAGAAACCTGCCCTTTGGGATCAAATAAGGCCTACAAGGAGTTTATAAGCTGGCCACTTCAGGAAGGGTTATGGGTTATCACTGTTTGCCTTTCAAGCTAGAATCTACATTGGATTACCAAGAATAGAATACAATCAAACATACTACCCTCACTTTTATTTATATTAACGTCCAATAAATATTGGGTTGTATTGTACTACTGGGTCTATAAATATATTTTGGGAAAGCGTTTCGGTAAATATGCATTTCTTGTGGTCCGTGGTGACGGTTTGTTGGTGACAACCTCGACACAGATCCCGTCCTGGTCATCTGAACAGAGTGAAATATGCATCTGTGCCAATAGTGCGATCATTTATTAGTATGCCAATGTCACTTCAACACCTTCAATATAGGTAAAAAGCAAACTGCACGAGTCACACGCTTTTTGAAAATCAAGAATTTTATCTTCTACATCATCATTGATACGACTGGATTAGCCTACTCTTTTTCACAAAATGTCATAGACTCATTGGTAAGGAAACAATTCCATAATACACATTGCCAAAAACGTATTGTTTTTAATATTGCTCTCACAAACCCTTAGCAACAAGGATACCAATGGAATTTTCATCTCTAATTTGACTCTCACTCGTCAATGCAAGTTCAAATTGGCCATCTGTAGAAATCTATCGCAAATATTTCACAAAGATGATGTTATAATGCACTCGGATCAGATAACATTACTCAGTGTTTTCATATCTCAATTATTCCTTTCACCTGACCTGAATGCGAGAGTAAACTAGAGAGATTCCGGTCACGCCTCATGGAGACATCCAGGACATGAATGAAAGAAGGAAGGCAAGCCATTTGGCAAACTTCACAAAGAATGAATTCAATGATCGACATATGTATCATATCGGCAAAGGAAGGGGTGGAAGAGGTGAATACACTTAGAACATGGAAGGCTGAATATGTCTCGGATTTCTAACCTTAATGTCGTTAATCAAACTTTATATTCATTTTTTTATAACCATGCAAGTAAAAATGCCAGACTGAATAGAAAGGCTCATCCCATATGTCTATGATTAGTGTGTTGTGCTGTGCCTTAAGTTATACTTTAATTGAACTGATGGTATAATACTAGACGGAAGGATGTAAGGAAGATGATGTCAGCCCTGTTTTGCAGCATGGAGGTCCTCAGCTCAACACATGTAACACCTACTCCAACAGTAATATATTACAGGGTGAACTCCTACTCTTTCACAGACACCATTCGTATCTTTCTCAAATTACATTCAGTTTGGCCCGATTTTGAGTCGGCAAACTTACATGTGGAGGCAGGAAATGCTTGACTTTCATCTGGAGTTCTTGTTTTGGTTTTACCTGAAATGAGAATCGATTATACAAATGTACTGATATGAACACAATATTCCATAGAAGACAAATCTACCATGCAGTTTAGGGAATAAATCTTTCCAGCATATAAAACTTTATGAAAGAACTGAATAAATCATGAAGTGGCTGTGCTAGTGTTATCCCAGTCAATGATAAACCCATACACTTCGATTTACTCTTTGAAGCACTGGACACCTCAATGGACTTCAGCGCGAAAAAAGTGCTTGATAATTTATTCATGGAATGAACCAAATACTGTATAACATTCTTCAACTTCTTTGTCAAATAAAGTTTTTAAGTACATTCGCTTAAAAAAGCGTTTAATGTGAATGTTGTTTCTTCCAAAATAGGCATTGCAATATTAAATATAGCTGAAGCCCAAGGATAAAATTAATGTTCATAGCCATAGCCCCAATTTCTAACTACATGTAGGTAGTAAACTACACCAGGTACGACTGAATTTATGAAATCATATTAGCAAGATATTCCCTTAGGCCTAAATAAGTACGAAAAACTTTTTTACGTTTTGGCAAGTTATTTCCAAGTGGATAGACTTTGACAAAGCTTCTGATAAACCGTCTATATTAAGTTGATTAAAATAGCACTGCTAAAAGAACAGTTTTGAGGCAAGTCTGACGATAATCCAGCAGAATTGGGAAATGTAGTATTAGCAAGCTAATACAAACAGTGTTTCTCTGATGATAAAGGTCAGAATAACAGCAGTGACGGGCACTTCTTGGCCAATTAACTTTTGCCACAGACCCTGAGCCAGCAAGGGGTTCATAATAATCTCTTTGGTTCACTATCTGTTCAAAACCAGCTTGTTGCAAGCAACTTAGCAAGATTATTACACATCAGCAGACAACCTTTGCACTTGCACCACAAGTACTAAAGTACATTTTTCAAACCAAAGTCAATTTCAACCACCGCCAAGTAACAAATCATTGTCGCAGTATGGTTTAACATCTCAGCATCATATATTCCAGCGCAATAAAGTCATTCGCAACGACCATATTGTTATCGGTGAAAACAGGATTGTTGCTTAGCAGGGCGACCTAATCACATTCATCATCACTGAGAGTGTAATATCGTGAGGTGGAATGATTGAATCGAAATTAGACTGAATGTCACATTGTGGCTATGAAATTGCTTCTCATTCTTGAGAGTTGTTTCGGATCGTGGTCTTGTGAGTTTTGACCTGTTGGAAGTTCCAACAAATATTTGTGTCAAATGCTGTGCAACAACATGTGTGCCTCTATACTGCTCATGATGACTATCGTAGAGATTGACAAAACTGTCCTAATAGTAAAATAAAGATTGTAAGTTTCTCACACCATAACCTCTCCATCATATCATCCATGTTGTTCTTGAATGAAAACAGGGGAACAATACCTCAAGGCATCGAAATTTCCATCTGCTCTTCATTCGTCCTTCTCCTGTAGTATTCTGTGATCAGTCAATAAGTGTAGGAAGAATTCAATGACTGCCCCCATGGCAATCTATATGTACCCCTGGTAACAGATCCTTTCTCCATCCCTGATATTCCACAAAGGGATATTTTGAGTGGGAGGCGGGATGCTAATAGATTTCTCATCAAAATGTATTCATTGATTGATTTCAGTATTGATAAGGCACATATACACCAGTAAAGGTATTATCAGTAAAGGTATTATCGCAGAGGCCTGCATTATCAGGTGATTGGTGATTGGGGTTTTTGATTTGATCAAAAACATTGGAAACACCGTGCTACAATTTCTTAACCCCATATTTCCCACATAATGTGACGACCAACCGCATCCAATCCATTTCCAAATTCGTGCCAATTATAATTTATATCACTAAATCGGTGTATAGAATTAGATTTGAGACTTTAAGCCGAGTTTTGGCCGTTATACGCCACATACTTCACCCTAGGCCTATGTTACAACAACATGTTTCAGTTGCCAAACACACTGAGAGTACGGCATATAGCACATTGTTAAATATGATGAATAACACAATGAGTGATTGTGAAAGGCTTTTAATGGGCCTGTGTTGGCTGAGCCTTTAGGATAGTGGTCAACCTGGACAGTCTTCAATCTAGCAAATAAATCGGTATCAAAATATTTTCTTAATTCTTTCTAACTATTAGAATACACTGTCTCAAATGTCAAATGATTGAAAGAGAAACCAGACACTTGTGTTTTCAGGTCCAATGGACTTTCGATGACGTGAAGAACTAACTGTTGACACCATGGGTTATGTAAGACGTCACTATCGAGGTGCGACGTGTCTGACATCACTTGTGATGTCAAGCAAAACTGGATTTGTCGCATGATCGGAACTATTTTTTGACCTGAAAACATGATTTTTTGGGCACAAACTGTCAGTGAGCGCAGTCATCAGGCCTTGAACACAAGCAGGAAGTCCCATATTGAAATTGACATTTGAGTTAGCAATGTTCGATAGTTCGCTCTCAAAGTACGACTTCCAAAGTTCAATACTCTATGATGACCATTATCCACCCATCAGTCTGTTATTGAGACGTGTGTCCCACCTTTTCTGTAAACATCATGTACGTTTTGTTGTTTGACAATTAGATTGACCCTCCCTGTCTGTCCTAAACCTTGTAATGACAGGATAACATGTTTGCAGATAATTGCTCTGTGGTGCACCAGTTTATCCACTACAATGTCACATTTAATCCTGTCTCAATAAGCTCTTCATTTAGCTCAATGGTTTTGTTAAACTAGTGGACATCATTTGAAAGGTCTCATAGAATATGAATGTTCGATTGATGTGCTATGTTCAGCTGGTTCGGTCATACCTGGTTGGGCTGATCATTGAAGGGGTGTTAATTCATATTTTAAACTGATCGGAGTCTTGTCACTCAAAGTCCAATAACTAGAAGTTCAGATAAGCATACATGTAGCTTTTAAAAAAGTGTGTCTGACTCTGAGCCCACCTTGAGAATATTACAACCCTTCCACCAGCACACAAGTTTTGTCCACTGGTTTTTTAAGTAGTTTCTATGGCACAGTTGGAAGTTGTAAATCCAGACACCCACCATGCGGTGAGGTGAATGGAGACAGAGTTCTCGTGGTTGATTTAAAGTTCAAATCACCACTTCAATCGTAAAAAATTAATAATCAGCCCCGGTATGATTACTCTGAAGAAAGGCCCAGGGTGCCATGTGCATTTACATGGAACTTCTGACATCGTATCCTAGTTTTTGAATGGGGTAAGTTATAAGTCTCATTACAACCATACCTTAGCTCATTTCGGCCCCCAAGTGATATTGACCTAGGTGGATTACCAAGCTTTTATATGTGCTCCTACCAAGAAAGGCCTCTACAAATACTCTATCATAAAAAACCATTCAATTCATAGGTTTTTGATATTGCAACTACACAACAGTGTTCAGAAAACATTACTGGTATCTGGTATTTGGTAAGTTGGTATTTTGATGACGACATAACAATTAAAACTTGAGATAAAAAGACTCACCCGCGTAAGACATCTTCCAACGCTTTTCAAGAACACATAATCACGTGGAATAATTTCTAAGCCTATCTGGCGACTAAGTTCTTCCCGTAATCCACAGACAGTGGTCTCTGGTAAAACCCTGAAAATAAACAAAATATCGCGTAGAGACATAGAATTTGCCACATCCAATGAGACCAAATCTGACAACGGGTGATCATTTTCAAAATCTAACCATAATCATATAGATCTCTCCGAAAAAGGAACTACAGCTGTAACTTATATCCATGGCAACGGTCTTGGATTCAAGAATGACAGTTGTAACCATGGCGACATCCATTCTGGATACAAGTCAACGACAACCACTTAATCCACTGGTTAAAATCTCAGTCTTGGATGCAGGGATTGATGCTGTATCCAAGGTGACCTCAAACATGGATACAAAATATGTCTACTTAATCCTTTGCTCCTTGCATCCATCCACTTTCAAAACTCAGACAGAACAGTCACATTACTCATGTGGTCATCTGGGCTGAAACCAGTCAAAACTGTGAACTCACCGTACAAATCCCGCTGACACTGTGTCATCTACAATCTGATTTAAAGCACTGTTGAGGCGGTCCTGCCATAGGTCTTGTGGGACGATATAGATATGAAGATCCACAAGCTGAAACGACAGGAGGGACTCAATCAATCAATGCAGAGTAAAGTCCATGAAAAATGAAAATGTCAACAAGATCAAGTTTTTTGCAAACAATTCACTGAATTTCATCGTATCATACTGACCCTCCTATGAGAACAGACTACTGACCTTCAAGCGTCTTTCAACTGGGACTCCCACCCACTCCTCGGGAGTTGCAGGGTGTGAACTGGGACCATACATGTTGAGGTGAGAAGGCAAATGTATCCCTTTTTTGTGTTTTGTTGATATTAATCCACGTTGTTAAGGAAATTTCCAGAGTGTCAATTTCCAGAACGTCCGAATGTTACTGACTGGTTACTCATACGTCAACATGTATGCCACCTTGAATGCATTATGTTTATTTCTAGATATCCCCTGAAACCAAGACAGTATATACCATCCAACAACGCATTATGCCCAACCAAAGGATAAACCAAGCACAAAAGATTGTCCCAAAGGGATAAACCGCCGTCATTAGAGACACTCGACAGATTTACATTTCATTTCGTCATAAGAAAGTGAAATCCTATTGAACATGTTGAATAAGATGAGTCCGAAACACAAAATCTGCAAGTGATTATTGTCAAAATATTGTACAAATTAGGCCCTAAGGAATTAAGTGCAATACGCCTTGGGTCTGTTTATCATAGCTTAAAAGTAAGAGCCATTTCAATAAGATTTCAATCAAAATTTGAATACCACTTGCCATGGTTGTGATATTTCGGTTTGTTGGAATTTGCCAATCATAAATTGAGATGCATTTGTAATTTCACACTTGATTGGCCTTTATGTTCATAATTCTGTGTGACAATCGTAGATGAAAACTGAACTAGATAGGCCTTTTAATGGAATCATGACATGGAAATGCAAAGTCACTTGGGACCGATTTTATAAAATCAGATTTAGCGCCGACAACATTCACGTCAAACAACATGTGTGTCGCGGTGCCTTGAGCTCAAGACAACTCGATCATGGCACTCGGGGCAAGGATCGAGACATCAGATGGTAATATTGTAAGTCATCATGCATTATTCAGCATCCATACTTCTAACTCAATAACCCACACTTTTGTTATTGATTGCCATAAGAATTGAATTTTCACTTCGAAGGCGGTTGGCATCTTCCATGGAAGTTGAACTAGGGGAAGGCAGTTTTTTGTTGGGCTACAAAAATGTACTTGCTTCTGGAATTTGAATGTCATAAAGTATAAAATCTCTATTAGCAAAGACTCCCTTATCAACACAGTAAAATCTGAAGTCTTGGTTCACTCAACTAACTAGTCATTTCAGCTAAACCTTTTGGATATCCCAAATGTTTTTAACAGATTTTTGATCATAAAAATGTGTTGGATATATTTGTGTATGGACGTTACCAGGGGGATATAACATATACCCCCTGACATTACTGGTATAGGTCTCATCAAAAAGATAAAAGGTAAGTCTAGTATAAAGTAGTAGTACATACATTACATACATGGCCAACACAACCGCAATGTTTTAACCAGATTATCCTATCTTAACAACCAACAACAAAGCTAGTGCATTATGAAAGTAGGAGTGACAAGCCAGGCATGCCAGGAGTCATGATCTAACCTGGATAGAGTATGATACCATTACAACGTTATGTTTACATTGTAAGTTCCGTAATCTTAAATGACTTATTTACCAAAGCAAGCACTATTGATTTTATTCTTTTTTGAAAAAAAACTGAGGTAGTCGCTGATCGTTCATGATATTACAAAGACTGGCATGAGAATTTAGTGTATTCATGACCCAACCTGTGCTTCAGTTGACACTTCTGGCACGTTCAAACCCTGGAAACCTCTTGCCTTTGATACTGTTTTGGTACATGCATACTGCAAATCACAAGCATATCTATAACCTGATGCTGATGCATGTTTGTTAAAATGCCACTGACTTTCACAAACATTCCAATCCATACAAAAAAGCCATCTTTTATGGTCAATGATTAATAAGTTATATTGATTAACCAATTAGTAATACAAATACTGGTGTAACATGTTGAATATATACAACCCCACGGGGCCCATAAAGAATACAATCAATGACAACCACACAATGGTTTTGCCTCGATTTTGATTGCTCAGTCAGTTTCCATTGTTCTATTGTCCAATGAGCTGTTTCACTTTCAGAGATCAACTGCCAACATTGAACATTGTTTGAAGAGCTCTATAGTTTAACTTTAAATTTCTTTCTGACATGTGTGACACTACTAGCCGGCATTTTCTACTTCAGAAAACAGTATGACAACATTGCCTTGGATACACTTTTAAAATCAATCTCTCCTAAAAGACAGGTGAAAAATCTCTTTCCTCAAGTCTGCTCTAGGTCCATTTTCAGACATTCATGTTTTACTGTAAAAAGTTTTTGAAATTTAAAAAAAAACCTACAAGGAGTGTTTTTTGGGTTACACTACAGAACCAACTACTGGGCAGAATTCCAAAGCTGAACCAGAAGTAGAATAGAAGAAAGGACACCCCCCTTGCCAGCAACAACAAACAAACTGTTTGTGTTTGTATACCTATAAGGTTGGAATTCTGTAAAATGTGTTCGTGAAGGCCTAAAAAGAAAATACCAGGTAGTCCTGTGCCATGTGTGCAGTGGTTTTCAATCAAATCAAAGCCAATATCAAATACACAGAGGCTCTTACTTGTCATTTACAGATTTAGGCCGCGCGGTCCTCACTGAGTGTTTAGAGGCCACCTTTGAGGGTTCATTCCCCTCATGCAAATATGTCCTTCTCAAGTCTAGTAATAACAGGCCTAGGTCAGCCAATAAAAGCAACATGACCTCTGTTGAGATGGGTTGTGTGGCACAGAGATAGATTCAGTTGTGATTGGTTATAACATCTTTCATTCCAAGTCAGTGACCTTTCACAGGGCAGAGTCACAACCTGAATGACGTTATACGATCACTTTTTAGCATGACAGCCAGGGGATTAGAACATGTGATTTATTCACCACATTGTTGATTCCATTACTTCCCATGACTATACACACATACACACATCAATGGGGTTTCGTTTGCTTTAAAGTAGTTGTTTAAACATAAATCAACCAAGTAAGGTTAGAACAGGATGTCACACTCCACTCATAAATCATACTGCAATTGACGAAGTAGGCAATAAACACAAGATTAGAATCTTGATGTGAATTTATTTAGTTTTTGTACTTGTTTGATGGTCTGACTGTGCAAATTAAAATTGGATAAGATAAGTGTTGAAATTGACATATAATATTTAGTTTTTGTTTCATTTGACCTTTGACCTGGGCTGTCACTTTGGACTGCAAAGGAAGGCGGTCAATTACTCATTTCTGACCACCCCAGTATGTTTTTAAAGATTTGTTATCAGCAATAAGACTCACTATACTGCCAAATGGGGATAGTAAAGAACCCAGATTAAAGAAGCCCTGAAACATATTCTCAAGTCAAAACTACTTTAATCAGACCAATGTATGGATTGCTCAATGGTGGTCATCAGCTTTGTGCTTCTCCTGGGCTTGCCTGGAATGCTGCCTGCATCTTCGGTCATCTGCAATTAATCTTTGAATGGGGGGGGGGGGGGCTGTAACATGTCATTACTTTCAATTTATGTAGGATGTCAGTGGACAGACATTCGAATAACAACAATATGGCCCTTTTAAATTCAATTCAACAATCTCATATCCAACAGGGACACCAGACAGTGCCTGACAAATGATCTGAAGTCAGTGAAGAAAGAAACAATCAACAACACTGAAATAGACAGCCACAGGCACCACTGAGATGTCATTGTCAATGACATTGACGGTGGAACAATTAAAATGACACCCTATAAAATTTTAACACGTTCCGTTGAATCAATCAACGATCAACCCTACGTTGAGAGCATGACCATATTGTTTGACAGATTTGGTCGATTGGATTGTTTGGAAAAATCAATACAAACCTGTTCAGAGTGAGGACGCTCGAATCTTGAACTGTGCCGATTCATTTCACTCGTAGTCATTTAAGTATCCTTTTACTACATTAATTGGATTATAAACATGACTTCAAATCAGAAAAGGCAGACAAATGGGCTCAATATCAATCACATTCATATCATTATTCACATGAAAATCACCAATGCATGCAACTCTTTTGGGTTTCCAATGACTCAAATGACGTCACGAAAGCTACGCGTCAATTTGCAGCGCGCGGTCCCTTTCAGCGATAAAATTCTAAAAATGAATTATACTGAAGTCTTATGTACTCATATAACTAAAAGTACACGTTTAAGGTCACATCCATTCCTTGAATTAGTGTAAAATATTTTTAAAGGCGATAAGAAATTATTTGTGTGATACGAATCGGTTTTATTAAGTGATCGGGTAGTTTTAGTATCAAACGCTAGGGGGCACAGAACCATGAACAATTTCTTCAAAATTTTCTATATTTTTGTCAATTTTATCATCGTCAACTTTGCATCAAACCCAGAATGGGATCCAAGTGGTTACATTATATATTGTCCATGCATGGGTAATGTCAAATAAACATGACACTTGTTTGCAATGGTCAGATTTCTCTCTTTCAGTTGACATCATCACTCAGTCTCGCTACACTAGTCTACTAACTATAGGCTAGGCCTACCAGTCACACTGACTCAGTGACTGCTTAAATCGATGGACATGGTGGATGGGCCATGATGGCATGATTGGTTATGTCATGATGTTGATTGATTAGAAAAGTGAAAAACAAACAAGATTGAGAAGGAAGATCCAGCATCTCGGTCACTTTGAACATGATCAACCAATATCATTTCATGGCACTGCCAGCGATTAATGTGATTGTGGTAGATGCAATGCCCACATCAGCTCAATCACAATTTAAACTTTTCATATCTTGAGCTGAGAAGTAAGTTGTCACTGCCTACTAAGTACCCCACCAGTATATGCGGTACAGTTTTGAGGGTATCGGCCATCTCGTCATTCATCATCACCATCCTGACCTTTAGTGATGGTTCATGTGCTGACATTTAGCCATCAGTGAAAGCCACCACTCTCATGTTCAAGTAAACTAAATTTCTTGGGGGATGTGTTAACCTTGCTGAGATTATTGATTTTCAGGGAGATTTGGAAACCAAGCTGATCACTTCCTTGGATCTCTTGGATTTGCAAAGTCTTTGAACAGAACTTTGATTCTTCCACCTTGGAGAACCTATGTAAGTCAAACAATTTGAGAGAACAACCGAATAGTACCTTTTTTATTTTGTGAAAACAGCAGCACCAGCCTCAGCCAAAATACCACACAAATGAACTGGTCAGGGAAAAGGGACTTAGAGCTCACTGTCTTCCAGCCAAGAACTGACATTTCTCACAAACAATTAATATGATCAAATTTCCTGTTTCCAGAAAAATGTTCCATTTGATGACTTCTTCCAAGTCAAGCCACTCCGAGAGTATCACAAAGTGATCTTGGCAGAAGACTTCATGGCGTCTCTGGCTCCCGAATACTGGCCCCCTGGTGAGAGAAGTGGATGGTGCGTTCACTTGCCTGGCAGACCAAAGGAGTGCACCATGAAAGAAGGTAATTCATATTCACTAATTCCTTGGTTCTGGAACTTTGGCCACATTTTTCCAAATGTTGAGTGGATACTTGTGCACTCGCATGTTTTACAAGTCTTTTTATTAGAATTGTTCCACTCCTTCATTGAGAAGTAGCCTGGCCTGGTTGTAACTAAGTTCATAGTTTACTTGATTAATCTTTTCCAGGTAATCCATTTGGACCTTTCTGGGATGGTCTAAATGTTGACTTTGACTCCTACGTCTATTTTGATATCTTTTTCTCATCACAGAACATACCACAGTGGCAAGAAAGGTAAGAGTTATAACCCTCTACAAGAAGATCCTTTGAACAGATCCACTGCCTTGCAGATAGTATTCATGAAGTCACCAACATCGGGATCTAAGAAATCAGATGTCAGATATATTGTCGGTAACCATCTCAATTTTTTCAATAAAGTTCAGCTTGACAGGTTGCTGTAAATAAGTTATGCCACAGTGATTTGATTTCAGATTCCCGCCTGAGAAGTTTCCAGTGTATGCCTTCAAGGGTGCCCCAGCTCACTTCCCTGTTGAACCCCGATACGTACAGCTTCATAAGTACTTGAGGTGGTCAGATAAGATCATGGATGAAGCGCAAACATATATTGACAAGAATTTCAAGGACAAGAAATTCATAGGCATCCATCTTAGAAATGCAATGGACTGGGTAAGTAAAAAGGATTTCTGTGGCACATGTTCTATCCAGCAATAAAAAAATCTTCAAATGAACTCCCGGGAACCTGACTAAATGATCTTATCAGAGCAAACCATGTCCACTACTTTGGAGTGGTTGTGTTTTCTGCCATTTAAACTGATTACAAGTTACTAAGTGAGTATTCAGCTGTATGATTATTTTCCAGGAGAATGTCTGTTCCAGTGCTGTTGGAGAACTCACCTACATGTCCTCCCCTCAATGTCTTGGTTACCATAACAACAAGAAAAATATCACCCAGAACATGTGTCTTCCTGATGAAAGTGAGGTGCTAAGGTGAGGCAAACCAGAACCATTGGCAACCCAATAGGTTTTTCGAAAAATGAGATTTTTGCTCACATTTTGTTAGTATGGTGCTAACTGATGTTATTTTATCTCCTTTCTTCCAGATTACTCAAGAATGTGGTGCTAAAAACAAAAACAAAAGTTTTATTTGTAGCAACGGATAGATATCCCATGATTAAACAAATAGAAGACTACCTGAAGCCTCAAAAAGTAAGTTATGCTCACTACACTAAAAGAATGCAACAACCTTGGGCTGAACTCTGAACTGGTTGAAGGAACATCCTGGCAATCACTGATCACTCCCACATGCATTTACTGTCATGTTGGTCAAGGTTCATCATGAATTCAAACTGGATTGTGATGCTGCCATTGTAGAAAATGTCACAAGCTCATTTCCCAATAATGCATGAAAAATCCCTGGTCGAATCCACCCGATATCACCTGCTGATGGTCTGGCCCACTATGGTGCAGGATTGATATCCATGATTCCATTTGCTGTGACCAACCTATAACATCAGTTTGCTTAAATTTCTTGCTAGATCAACAGATCAAGTAGTCACGAGAAATTTCAAGGATTATACCATCTTTCCTTGCTGTTGTGTCCTCAACTTACTTTCCATTTCTTTATAATTTCTCAAGGTATCCGCCTTCCATATGGACCCCTGGCTTCCGCAAGTCGATCTCGCTATTCTTGGAAAATCAGACTACTTCATCGGGAACTGTTTGTCATCATTCTCAGCATTTGTGATCAGGGAACGAATGGTCAACAAAAAACAATCTTATTTTTGGGGAATTGATTGAGATTCTTCATTGAATGAGACAGTTTGGACTGATAATTGAACTGATTGTTTACTCAGTTTCCTTCATTGTTGTGCTATTTCTTAAGACAGTGTAGTATAACCTCTCTATTAAGGACCCCGTTGAGGTCAATTTGAATGGGAATGATAGCTTTGGGATGAAACATGTGTCCTTTATAGAGAGGTGTGTGTTCGCTTGGAAAGGTTCCGCAGTATATTTTTTCAATAAAGTTCATACCGTATTTTGAAAAGAGCAAGTTTTGTTTTATTATGATCCTTTATGAGACTTTTGACTGTCTGTTCAAATGTTCATTTGAACAGACAAATGGACATTAGACTGTTCAATGTCTGAACTTGTTAACGTCAATTCGGGGGAGGCGGGGAAGTCCATGGTTGCATCATCCGTTTGGCTCAGACTTATTGCTGCCTCATCACACAGTGGCTTACCACCCTTAGAAAGATTTGATCAGGAAGCAGTGAAGACCCTGTGTCCCAAGTATACAACAGCCCAGCTAAGATGGGACCATTTGTGCCAAGACAATAGAGTCGGGCTCCACTGAGATGACATCTGTCCTCAACAGCTGAATGTTGTGGGAGATTGGACAACAGAGAGGTTGTACACCGTCCTTCTCTGTGACCTCCGATTGATGTCTCACTTGTTCGGAGTGAGAGACTTGTCACCTATATCAACTCGGTTCCTTGAGATTGTGTCCAACCTGCTTTTCAATGGTCTTTTTTCTCAAAGCCAGTGCCATGTCGACCTGCGGTGGGTGTGGGATGGTGGACAATCTGTCCTTATGGGATCATGCAGGAGGGTGGATTCAGATCAATCTGCTCATTCTATATTTGTCTAAATTGGCCGGCTTAATTAAGAACATAGAATACAAATTTTATAAATAATGCTCGTGTATTCACAAATCACTAAAAACAAAATCAGATTTTGTATAAAAGTCGAGTACTAAAAGATGGCAGTGCATTACAATAGAAAGAAAAACAATCGAAAACCCTCTGAAGAATTTTCAATCTTTGAGATCAAATTCTAATGATCAGACGCTCTGTATGAAATACTGATAATAAATTACAGTTAAAATTCTGCATTATCATTACTAATTCTAAACTACATGTTATGATAAAATACATTACTGTTTACATAATTTACAGTGTTAAAACATAAAACATCAGTCATCTTCTATGCAAACTCAATCAGTTCTGGGTTGAGCAAATCAACAATGTTCACCAGAACTGATCAGAGATGTGGTATGCTGTGCTAGAACTTGGTGAACAGGGAAATTTCAATGGCTTCACAAGTTGGCAATATTTGGCCGCTCGTGTAGTATGTGCTTCATGCCTAGAACATTCAAGCAACTTACTAATGTAGGCAATGCACTTATACTTCCCCAAAACGACAGCAAGAACACCACAGATAATGTCACCATGTCAACAGTCTCAGGCAAAGTCTAAAAGCTTAGTTTGTCGTGGGACACATTCAGAATTGTCCTCCTGAATTTCAGCATAGAATCTGAGTACGTCTGGATGAGCACGCACATATTTCCGATCAAAATCCAAAACTCGTAATCCCTCTAGGCTCCTGGCACGAGAGAGAGCGACGTACGCCTGTCCACTTTCAAACACACGTGACAGTGACATTTCGACGCAGTCAAGGGACATGCCCTGGAAAGATGAGAAAAGAATACATCAAGAGCACGCTCCACACCAAACTGTTCCATAAAATTGATGTGCCATCTGTTGAGATAAATGCCTCAACAAGATTCACTTACAATACATTGACTTATTGGTATTTGACCAGAGAAAGACACAGTATTCTTTGAAGCAAAGACAGGCTGCCATCAATGGTCAACTTCTCGCCCAATAGAAGCGACGAATCAACAGCATTGTGACAAAGTTCCACACTCACCTGGCTTTTGTGGATAGAAATCGCCCACGCTAACTTGAGAGGTAGCTGTCGCCGGGTCAGGTAAATGCCCCCGGAGATCTTGAAGGTCCATCTCTCTGGCTTGATTGTCTCCTTAGCACCACACAGAAACTTTACAATCGGAAGCCCTGAAAGGTTATGGAAGTAGGAGTATGACTTTCTGGGTTGGAAATGTTTTATTGCTAAAGCAAATTTAACAGGCCAAGATGAAATTCCCCACCAAAACAAAGTGAAATGGGAGTCATTCTTGGAAGATGTGAGTTTGTAGTTTAAGAGATATTTGAGTTGAATTACACTTTAGACAGTGGACAGGTTGTTCATGACAAGTATTAAGTGTTTAGTGTCCATAAGACAGCATCAAACCGCTTCTGCCAAATATTAGTCAAAAAAGCTTCCAAACATTTGATGTAACGGGCTCCATGCTGTGGCAACGCTAGAGAGACTACTCATACAGCAGAACACTTACCATAATCTCCCATCTCAAACCCAACAACCACACCTCTTGCTCCATTAACAAGACCTTTCTGTACGTCAAGATTCTTGGCCAACATCACCTGAGCGCCCTCTTTCAACTCGAGACACGCATTAACTGGACTAAGGTTATCAATCACCTTGAGGTACTCTGCATCACTGTCAGAGGAGTTGAACTTGCGACTTGGAGCTTTAAAAAGTAATGATTTTTAATGAGATGAATCAAGAAAATAAGACGCTTCATGGAATTCATTATTTTTGCCGGCTGAGCCAACTACGTTGAACCTTGCGGATAAACAATCTCCATAAACTGTTGTGGGAACTCAACTGCTGAAGTAAGATCGTCTTCACAACTTACTTGTGAGTTTATCAATGTTAATTTGATTGATATGGTTGACGTCCTCTTTGTGCGTGCACAGCCTCGTCGCCTTGATGCCGTCTCTGTCAATCGTGTGTCTCGATGTGGCAAGGAGGATCTTACTGATCGTCTCTGTACACCTAAAATAGCAATTATGAAACGATAAAATATCGTACTCAGTTCAGTTATTATTCGTTTCAGAAGGCTGTGGAGTTCATTTCCTGCAGTGACTTCGCTGCTTGTCAACTTGGACATGACAACTCGTCCGACATCTGTAGAATCAGATATAATACAGGTTGAAAATGCAACTCCATGATGGTCTCTTCATCCATCAGCACTAGAGAACATCCAGCATGCAGGAGTGACTGTGAAAAGGAAGTGAGGAAGAGAGACCACAATAGAGCACACCTTTTGGCTAGGGCAAAGACTAAGGGTTAGCATTGACATGGCAGAAACACCATCAGTACTACTGTCTCACCTTCCCACTCGGATGTTCTGTAGGATGGAGATGAATGATTTGTCTGATTGTCTTTTAACATCGGTCAGCTCCATGTTGATTGATATGCATTTTCTCCAAGCACGCGACTGAAAAAACAGGCAACACATGAAAACCGAACACAGCTTACATGAAACGTATGCTTAGAGTATCTTAGAACATTCAAACTGATCTCTTTGTAATATGTGAAACTTTAGCCAAAGGGACTGATTATGACTGAAAGAACAACAGAACAAGAACCCTAAGAATGGCAAAAAGTTTGTTTTTACCTGAAAGCAGAATTTCCTTTTCTCACTTCCCTTTATGACAGGAGGTAACTGCAGGAAGTCACCACATAGAATCAGTTGTATCCCTCCAAAAGGCTCATCCTTCTTTCGCACAATTCTAAGAAAATGAATAACGGACAAAGTTTAGGATGATCTGCATGCAGGAATTAAAGAAAAACTTCAGGGTCAGTAATATGTTCTACATGCATCTCCAAGCTATCGGTCCTGTGAATTGTGATAACTAATTTAAGTGCTGTGATGTCTTGGTTGTGGTGACAGACGCAAACTCAAAGCTATGCCTCTGCTATGTGGATACCAATACTTGTGTCTGAGTGAAAGTTGTTGTCAAGCGTTTTAAGACAGACACTGCTCAATAAAAACATGGAAAAAGTACTAAAAGCTGTCATTTTCTTCTTCAAATTACGCTTTACCTTGCAATTGCTTCTAGTTTGTCAAAGAAGTCACCGTCCACCATGGAGATCTCATCAATGATGAGATGTCTACATTTCTTCCATTGTTGTACCACGGCTGGTCTTGATGCGAGTTCAACACACTGAGCCAGGGTGGCTTTGCCAGAACCAATACCTAATGAAAAGGGAATTGAAAGATTGAAGAAATCTGTCACATGTCAACACCTCTGCCATGAAAATGTCACTCATGCAATGGGGTTGATAATGATAAGCTGTGTATACTACTCACAACCATAGTCTGTTGATGATAAACTGACTTGAGTTGAATATGACCAAACCATCCACATATTGCCAGCAAGAGTTAAGTAGCAGGTCTGGCTGACTGTTGGTGTGACAATACAGAAAAATATTGTTGCCAAAGTGTAATACACATTGAACTAAACAATAGAAGGAGAGGTTTACAGAAGACATCTCACCAGCAAATGCATGAAGAGTGGTCCCACCGATATGACAGGCTGCAACACCAGTACTGGCCGTGGCGAAGGAATGCTGCGGTGGAAGAGCACCTGGGAATAGAAGAGACATTATGTTGAACCGTGAAATATCGGACAAATTTCAACGATAGCGGTATTCAAATCAGGGAGTCATAACTTAAAAACATCTTACCAATAATTCTCTTCAACAAGAATGATTTCCCAGTGCCGGCACTCCCTGTGAAGAAGATGTTCTGTCCACTCTTGACCCTTTCCAGCACTTTGATTTGTTCCTTTGTTAACCTTGTCAAGGACACAAGGGGCTTCTTGGTCAGTGACGATATGGCAGTACAAAGCTTTTTACCCTGAAATTGTAAATGAATACAACTTACAAAATGTAAAAACACGCACTGATATAACCATTACTTGTTTCTTTGGATTTTACCCCTATTTTGGGTGGCAAATATGTAGGTACTACTTCACAACATTTGAACCTAAACTTAACCAACATTGCAACAGATACCAAACCCAATATGCTGAGGAAGAAGTGGCAACTTGTTATCAACCACATTCTCACCTTTGGAAGAACATTTTCCTTATCATCTGAACCACAATATTTTCTTTTTCCTTTGGGGGTGAAGAGATCTGGCTTGTTCTCAACCTGCTTTGCTCGTTGGTTATGGACCGTCTCAATATCCTTCATATTCAATGGAGAAATTTCTTGAAAAACTCTTGGCAGTTCCGAAGTCAATTTCTTCCTATCACTCACAAAACCTTTCATTTTCAAACAGTCTAACTTCGTTGATAAAGTCTTCAGAAACACCCGAAGTCGGTCTGGTGGGCAGTTTGCAAGCATCAATTGTAATTTTTGGTTAATAACTTTGACTGTCGCTTTCCCCTCTTTGGCAAATTTGGAAAAGACCTGAATTTCCCGGAGGGGGAATTTCATCTCCCTTTTTCCGAACTCCAACTTGAGGATGATTTCCTTAAATTCGTTCCTTCCCAGCTGCAGGCTACAGCTCTTATGTTGTGTTTTCTTTAGGACTTCTCCAGTTTGCGACAATTGTTCGAATGTCACACTGCAGTGCAGGAACCCACTCATGGAGTCACTCATATTTTTTGATTGGACTGTTCTTGTTCACCTAAATCTGAAAGAAAAGTAAAACCTTTCTTAAATTTCTACATTCTATCACTGGGCTGTCTATCTATGTATACGCTGTGTTGAAGTCCCTTTGGCACGGGGTATGGGCTCTGAGAATGAATAAGGATTGAATCTGAACGCGATCTGAACAGCTGAATGATGATGAATGATTAAGGATTAAGGAAGAAAGTCGAAACATAACCTTTTGACAAAAATTACAGAAGATTTTGGAATTTTACATGACAAAACACACGACTTTTCACATGAGTAAATATTGTAGGTGATTTACATTCACAGTAAGATGTTCTTATATCATGACTTTGGTGAAAAAGCAAGAGAAAATCGACGAAGACAGCCCATAGATGCCGCGATATGCATTATACAAAGGCCCCTTATGAGACAAGACCACAATTGATTTTTTAAGCCTTTTACTCAAGTTTAGCAGTTAAATTGTCAATGTTTGACCACGACGCATCAAATAATGCGTGGTGTTGTGAATCTGAAATTTAGATTATGTTATTCCGGACAGTCGGGCAAGTAAATGGTGAAAAATAAACTGGTGATTGACCACGGAAATTTTTTGATAATCGACAAATTAGACAGACTTTGATATTTCCACTCTTTTCAGCCAACTGGCAGAAAAACTCAAAACGCGCCCCCTATTACCGAATTAGCAAAATTCGAAATTAATTTTTTCATCAAATAATTTCTTTATATCTGTAGACTTGCCACAACAAATATTTTTTCAATACCTCTCCAAATATGTACTTGAGAGTTAAAAACATGCACTCGTCTAATTGATAGGCCTCGACTCCAACCTATGAATATTCATTAGTGGTCTTGTCTCTTATACCTTGCTCTTATACAAATGTTATAGCGATAGGTATTGTGTAGGTGTAAACTGTGGACGAAAGTGTGGACGAAAGTGTGGACAGCGGCCCTCTAAGTTTGGTGGGCTGGCATTTCTTTGTCTTTCAATATATTTAAAAGAAATTGCAGTATATTATGCATTATAATCTTTTTAATGGGTCAGCGAAAGAAAAAAAGAAAAAACATATTTTGATGGGTGATTTTGATCAATGAGTGGACGGGCTTTTTTGCCCCTTTTTTGAAGGTTTTGGAAGTGGCCTTTGACTTTGTGGACGGGGAAAAGCGAGGTCTAGTGTCCAAATGTGGACTAATTATCAAAGAATTTGTTGAAACCGTGATATTTCTAACTAGTCCAAATAATATTCTTTCACAAAAACTACTTTTATGGAGCAGCCAGAACTGATTCGGCCTGGCTGTGACTGCCTCATCTCTCTCACCATGTTGACAACTTTTCAGAGCAGCCAATACTGATTTGGTCTAATCTCTCTCATCATGTTGTCAGCACGATGGAGGAGCCAGGAATGTCAAACAGTTGTGTGAGCTCACTAGCTTGCACTTACATAATAGTGTAAAACTAAAATTAATATATATATATATATATGTACTGCAATAGGCTTTTAGCCTGTATGTAGCAGGTTTTTTCTTCAATACTTTTGTTTGCGTGGGCATGGCGGGGTGTGTACGAAATTTGATGATTGATCTAGGTTCTGTGCTGTAGAGTTCGGATTTGTAATGAGTGTCAATCATATTTTAAAATTGGTTTAGCGAGTTGGCATTCACTGCTTGTTCTGGCAAGTTATTCCACGGATCTATGATTCTGTTGGTAAAAAAGTACTTTCGGATATCTAGTTTGGCTCTTGGTTTGTTTAACTTATACGAATGACCTCTGGTTTGATAGGTGACATCGACAGGTTGGGTTAGATTAAGTCCATCTATGTTGTAGTAACCATGGGTGATCTTGTAAGTTTCTATTAAGTCCCCTCAAAGTCTTCTAAAGGATAAACTCGGGAGTCCTAATTTGCAGAGTCTCTCCTCGTAACTGATGTCTCTTAATCCCGGGATTAACTTTGTTGCTCGTCTTTGTACGTTTTCCAGTACGGTTATGTTTTTCTTCAGGTGGGGGGCCCAGATGACATTTGCATATTCGAGGTGTGGCCTTACCAAACTTTTAAATAGTGTCGCAAACATCCTAGTATCCAAATGGTCAAAGGATCTCCTGATCATTCCAACAATCTTTGTTGCTACATTAGCTACATTATTAATGTGATTTTCAAAAGTCAGGTTTCTATCGATGATCACCCCCAAGTCCTTTTCGCAATCTGATTCTAAAACCTCATGTCTCTGGCCATCTTTCCTCAGAAAGTATTCTGCTTGTGGATTGTTTCTTCCGAGATGCATACTCTTACATTTATCCATATTAAATCTGAGTTGCCATAGTTCAGTCCAATCATCAAGGTTGCTGAGATCTTTTTGCACCGACTGCGTCTGCTCTGTTGTTGCGACTTCTGCTATGAGTTTGGCGTCATCCGCAAACATCATTGCTAAGTTCTCCACGCAGTGAGGGATGTCGTTCACATAATAAATAAACAAAGTCGGACCAAGGACACTGCCTTGTGGTACTCCGCTGGTCACAGCCACCCACTCGGATGCTGCTCCGTCTACCATAACCCTTTGCCTCCTATCTCTTACGAAGTCACATATCCAGTTGTAGATATTTCCTCGCACGCCGTAGTATTGTAACTTGTTTTTCAATCGCTCATGGGGCACAGTGTCGAAAGCTTTGGAAAAGTCTAGATAAATTACATCTACAGGGCTACCTTGATCTAATAAGTCGGTGATTTTGTCAAAGGACGTTTATCAGGCGCGGATCCAAGCGGGTGCACCAGACGCACGGCTCCTAATTGACGTAAACTTTTTTTAATTGACCACTCATGAAATTTTGGAGCACACCTGTCCAGGAATTTTGATGAGAAATGCAGTGCACGCTCCCTCTTCTTCCAGTTCCTAGATTCGCCGGCCCTCTTATACCATCATCTTATACCATATTATCTTATTTATCATGAAGAAAACCCCTTCACCCGAACTTTTCAAGCTGAAGTACACACTGATTCCAGGTGTTCGCAATCGGCCAGAGAATGGTTTGACTAGTCGGCGGCATGAATTCCCGTCTCACATTACACGCTAAATTCATTATTAGCGATGAGCATTTAGTTTGTAACTACTGTACAGTGATGAGCAGGCGGATAGATTCAAATTACATATCAGCTTCCTGGCCACCTAAATCCCACACCGAAATTGTCCCTTCAAAACACGTGCACGGAGCTATAGGCTATAGATACGATTGCCGTGTGCATGGGTATTTCCGACTCCAAAAGAATCGACTCGAATCTTAGGCTAATTCAAATCATTGCTGATATCATTGGCGCCAAAGACTATTTCTTTTGACCCTGTTGACCTCGCTTCTAAAATTTTTTTGAGAAAGCCATTCAAACATTTAAATCAAATGCGAGCATCATCTTTTATATCACCGAGCTATATAAATACGATATATCAAGAAAACCCTGTCGCAATATTGAATTATACGATTATCTGGGACTATTTGTACCCAATTACTCTTCCGCCAGCGTAACCTCGTCACAATCATTGCGCTTTTTCAATATGGCGACGAATTGAACAAGGAAAAATCCCTGTCTATCATACCCTTTACAGTAAAGCCTTGGTGGCCTCGGCGGTTAGACGGTTGCACTACGGTTTGGGTGGTCACGGGTTCGAACCCCGGCGAATCTACTCTTTTCGTGTTTTTTGAAACATTTTCTTATTATTATTCATTCATACATACATACGTATATATATAAAACCGTCATCGGATGCGCATCCGATATGCCACGAGATCCTTTACCGTCAATTCCCTAACCGTCTTCGGATGCGCATCCGATATGCCACGAGATCCTTTACCGTCAATTCCCTGACCGTCTTCGGATGCGCATCCGATATGCCACGAGATCCTTTACCGTCAATTACCGTCATCGGATGGGCATCCGATATGCCACGAGATCCTTCACCGTCAATTCCCTTACCGTCTTCGGATGCGCATCCGATATGCCACGAGATCCTTCACCGTCAATTCCCTTACCGTCTTCGGATGCGCATCCGATATGCCACGAGATCCTTCACCGTCAATTCCTATACCGTCATTGGATGCCACGAGAAAAACTCTGAAACAACTACCCTCTGCCAGCTGGTTATCTGGTCAGGTTGGGAAGACATTGACACAACCTTCAAAGGGTCTTAGCTGTAGAAGACAACATTACACTTGCGTTCTACATGGGTGATACAAGACAACTGATTTGGTTGTACCATGGTAATCATCTCACAAGGACGGACAATGGAACAACCAACCTCTGCCAGCTGGTTATCTGATCTCACGAGACTGGCAGTACACATTGGGTGATATGAATAAAGACTAGCAAATGCTTTTACTCCGGTTTTGTACAGGAAGGCCTAGTGTAAATGTATATGGAGATTTAGATAAAAGCATTTCCTAGTCTTTATTCATATCACCCAATATCTACCTGACAACTCTTTAAGTACAACCTGAGTACTACTTGGGACCACAGTCATCTTAAACGTGCCACCAAAATGACGTCAATATCTACATAAAAATACTTTACTTGATCAATTTGTCTACAGTGTAATATTGGAAAAAAGCCCTCAAATTCGTTGTCAGTCCTCGTTAGATTTTTAGCCGTAGCAGCCAATAGCTGGTCTCAAATCATCCACAACAATCAACAGAACATTGGGTTTCTGGGAATGTGCGAGACCTGAAACAAATGCCAACACAACCGAGATGAAAGTGGATACAGAATTGTGACAAAGATACTGATGATAACATCACACATGCCAATGGAGAATTTAATTGTGCTGGCTCCTCAATTAGAAATTACTCGAAGAGAAATTTGTCCAAGAGACATCTCCAATAATCATATGGACAGGCCTCAAGACATTTCTAATAAACATGGGGACAATCTCTTCCGAGTGGTAATCTGTCTAATTGACCACGACCAAGTATCTGATTTATAGTACGGGCCTATATGTAGACTAGGCCTGTGGTCTGCTGGTATGACCCATATTTTGGGTATTGTAAAATTGTTATGACAAATATATTAAAAAAACTCTTACATTAGAATATCGATTAGTGTAAGAGGTATCTATCGATAAAATCAAAATCACTTTCAGGTTGATATTTCTTGAGATGAAAACGAAAGAACATATTAGTGAAGGCACATTAGCAAAACCAAAATATTGATCTTTCAGAAATTAGTTAGGTATCAAACTTTCATTTCCCTGCTCAACGTATTTGAAGTAGTCGTGATCGCGTAATAGACGAACGCCTGCTGACCAAATACTCGTAGCGCAGTGACATGTGCATATCTTTGCTAATTTTTGACTATTTTGCTATACAGCCATGTATATGCAACATAGTTAAATCATTCTGAGATATGCATGCATGCCATGGTGACCAATATTGAGGATCACCGATTGTAGATGTCTGGGGCATGACCTATCCTCCCATACAGCCATTGCATGCCCCTACATCCTCTATATAATGGTACCGGTACTGTTTACATCAGTCAAGGAGACACATATTGATGGATACCATCGGTATGTGGTCTTGAGAAGCCGGTGTAACATCTGTGGTTGTTTCCCATGTGTCGGTGTTTCCAAACAATAGGCAGCTAGAGAGACCACGACTTTTCAATGGGGGGGGGGGGGGGGGGAGGATACACAGAAAAACTTGTCAATCTATTTTTGAGCGTTCCCAAACAATGAGGGGAAACACTCAAAAACAGAAACACTCAAAAACATTACACCGGTTCCAATGACCACTCGTACTCTGGAAAGAAGCTGAGATTCCTCTGGGACTCGCGAGTCCCCACGGGCCCGGCTATAAAACACCGGCACCCCGACATGCTCGTCTTCTATGAGAAGGAAAATGAGGTCCTAATCATCGAGATAGCTGTCAGCTCCGACAGACACGTCCTAGCACGTGCGGAGGAGAAACGATCGAAGTACTGTGGCTGTGACTATCTCATCTCTCTCATCATGTTGTCAACACGGTGGAGCAGCCAGGACTGATTCGGCCTGGCTGTGACTTCCTCGTCTCTCTCACCATATAGACAACTTGGCAGAGCAGCCAAGACTGATTTGGCCTGGCTGTGACTGTCTCTCATCTCTCTCACCATATTAACAACTAGGCAGTGCGGCGAAGATTGATGCGGCCTGGCTGTGACTGTCTCATCACTCTCATCATGTTGTCAACACGGTGGAGCAGCCAGGACTGATTCGGCCTGGTTGTGACTTCCTCATCTCTCTCATCATGTTGTCAACACGGTGGAGCAGCCAGGACTGATTCGGCCTGGCTGTGACTTCCTCATCTCTTTCACCATGCATGTTGACAACTTGGCAGAGCAGCCAAGACTGATTTGGCCTGGCTGTGACTGTCTCATCTCTCTCACCATAATTATTGTCAACACGGTGGAGCAGCCAGAACTGATTCGGCCTGGCTCTGACTGTCCCATCTCTCTCGCCTTATTAACAACTAGGCAGTGCGGCGAAGATTGATGCGGCCTGGCTGTGACTGTCTCATCACTCGCATCATGTTGTCAACGCGGTGGAGCAGCCAGGACTGATTCGGCCTGGTTGTGACTTCCTCATCTCTCTCATCATGTTGTCAACACGGTGGAGCAGCCAGGACTGATTCGGCCTGGCTGTGACTTCCTCATCTCTCTCACCATGTTGACAACTTGGCAGAGCAGCCAATGGCTGTGACTGTCTCATCTCTCTCATCATGTTGTCAGCACGATGGAGGAGCCAGGACTGTCAAACAGTTGTGTGAGCTCACTAGAGCTTGCACTTACATAATAGTGTAAAACTAAAATTTATATAATATATATATATATGTATATAAAACCGTCATCGGGTGCGCATCCGATATGCCACGAGATCCTTTACCGTCAATTCCCTTACCGTCTTCGGATGCGCATCCGATATGCCACGAGATCCTTCACCGTCAATTCCCTTACCGTCTTCGGATCCGATACGCCACGAGATCCTTCACCGTCAATTCCCTTACCGTCTTCGGATGCGCATCCGATATGCCACGAGATCCTTTACCGTCAATTTCTTTACCGTCATCGGATGCGCATCCGATATGCCACGAGATCCTTCACCGTCAATTCCCTTACCGTCTTCGGATGCGCATCCGATATGCCACGAGATCCTTTACCGTCAATTTCTTTACCGTCATCGGATGCGCATCCGATATGCCACGAGTTTTTTTGTTACCTCACCGTCAATTCCTATACCGTCATGGATGCCACGAGCTTTGTTCGCGTTGTAAAGGTTTCGGGGATACGACTAATGCATGCGAGCACCGTCGGCGGAACCCCAAACCGCCCTCTCGATCTATCCGTAAGAACAAGCCACTCTCGTGACCGTCACAGTTACGGACTCCGGACCTCCAGACTTTAGAGACCGAGCTTTTCTTTACCTTACAATTACTGTATACTCGGCGCCTCACTTATATGTGTTGTTTTTTTCACATACATTGTTCTCGTGGTTTACGGAAAAGTAGGCCTAAAATGTTATAGTGTCTAAAAACAATATTCAGTTAATGGAATTACACTTTTTTCCATTACTGCTTGCTTGATATTGCCCTAACAACTTTTTCATGAATCAATTTTGAGCATTATGTTTACAACGTAGTTAGTATAGCACGAAATATGAGTCTAAAATGCCAAATACTTGCAACTATTATGTTAATCACTGAAATCTTAGTGTACTAATTGCTCGCTATAAGCTAGGTTATTGCGCCCCTAAACCAACGTACTGACAACGCTACCTCCCCGGAACTCAAACTTTAACGTGAGTTAATTGTAATCTTACTCTCTATATACCAAAGTGATTTACCTAGGAATACAGTTGCACTTCACTGAAAACTAATGATGTGTTGATGAGTTCAATGAATCCTTCGATTCCTTTGGTTTTCTTGGCGAACTGACGTCCGACAATCAATGACCCGTTGACACTTGACGTGTACCTGCAATACGCCATTGCCGTAGTGTGTAAACAGATCTATTTTTGGACGAAACTCAGCCCCTCACAAACTTTGGTCCATTTCGCCAATGATGACACTGCTTCTAGACTGTACCACAGGACTTTAAGCTGTAGCAGCGCAAACAAGAGTTAAGACAAATGTCCGCTGCCAGCCGCTGCTGGACCAACCCCCTCGCCCGCCCCCCATCATGATCATCAGATTCAGAGGCCTGGCTGAGCCCTGTGATTTAGCCAAATTCAATATGATTCTTTTCTACTTTGATGTTAAGGCCCTTGTGTCATGCAGCGTATTTGGTAGCACCGGTACACAACTTATGTTAAACCGCGCCGTCTGCTGCAATTCAAATTGCATATGACGCCAACGGAATTGTGACGACTTGTTTCTCCAATCTTTTAGTGAACAGTGATCACGGGCTGTGGGAATTGCGAAGGGATGGTGTAGAGTATCGCCACAACAATGTTGATATGATCACTCGTCGTTTCAGCGGGCATGACTTGGTACATCCAGTGACCCAGCAAAAAGTAGCCTCGGTACAGCCAGAAGTAGCAACAACTCGCAAAAGGGGATCCTTGTCTGACTGGTGGCTGGACCACATGGTAGGTCACCATCAAATAAGGGAGTGGATCCAGCACAGCTGGATAGAGGGGGCCCCGTTGAGGGCGAAGCCTGAATATGGTGAGGGCTCGCCCTCACAATCACATGAATTGAAAGCGCAGTAGGCGCTCACCCACGAAGGGAGGTCTGGGGGTCTCCAGCAGGAAAATTTTGAAACTGAGATGCTCTCAGATGCGTTTCCCAAGTGTCTGAGAGACGATGTTTACTCGTTAATTCACTGCAAAGAAATGCATAACGAAAAAGCCACCTAGGTTTTCTTCTTTGGGTTGTGAGGAGAATATTTCAAATCATTTGAGCAGCAGTGTCTACATGTAACCTGAGTTAATTGTAATCTTACTCTCTATATACCAAAGTGATTTACCTAGGAATACAGTTGCACTTCACTGAAAACTAATGATGTGTTGATGAGTTCAATGAATCCTTCGATTCCTTTGGTTTTCTTGGCGAACTGACGTCCGACAATCCACAATGACCCGTTGACGTGTACCTGCAATACGCCATTGCCGTAGTGTAGATCTATTTTTGGACGAAACTCAGCCCCTCAAAAACTTTGTGGTCCATTTTGCCAATGATGGCACTGCTTCTAGGCTGTACCACAGCACTTTAAGCTGTAGCAACGATAAGCAAGCGTCAAGACAAATGTCCGCTGCCAGCTGCTGCTGGATCAACCCCTTCGCCCCCCGCCCCCCATCGTCACTGACATCAGCAGATTCGGAGGCCTGGCCCAGCCCTGTGATTTAGCTAAATTCAATATGATTCTTTTCTACTGTGATGTTAAGGCCCTTGTGTCATGCAGCGTATTCCGTTGCACCGGTACACAACTTATGTTAAACCACAATGTCCGCTGCAATTCAAATTGCATGTGACGCCAACGGAATGAATAGTGACGACTTGTTTCTCCAATCTTTTAGTGAACAGTGACCAGCCCACCAGGTAGAATGTCCACCATCACCCAAGGAATTGATCGCATTCCCGATTCTCTCTGCTTTCTGGTCCTGAATGAAGATGGTGCTGTAGTTAGTGTAAGTTTCTGGCAGATTTGTGAAGCCTGCAAGAGATGATTATCCACAGAATGATGCCATAGTCAGGTTTTTATGTTGGTAAAAGCTGCGCTGAGTTGGATTTGACAATAACGGATTTTGTAAGGGAATTGATCTGTGTATACTTGTCATCATTATTTGTGATCTTCTCGGTTCGATTGTGAATTGGCACAATGTCATGCAAGTTCGGTTGGAAGAGAAAGACTGGAGAGAAAGTAAGCCTGAAAAAATCCAGTGCATTTGAGAAGGAGTCAAAAGATGATGACGATAATGAAGTGAGCAATGGAGAGGTTGATTGGCTCAGCCTTATGCCGAAGAAGAAGAGAATCATGTGCCTTGAAGATGCTCAGGCAAAGAGTGATCGGTTGAAGAAGGAGGGATCAACATTGGCTGATGCTGAGAGGTAAAAGTTACGTGCCTAAAATGATGAATGATGCTTCGCTGTTACGATGTTGACAAGAGTGTAAACTTAATAGTGATCTTGGTTATATCATAGCATACCTCAATTGAGCTACTCCATGTTCAGTGATCAACTCAGTTGTACTGTTAACCACACTACTGAATGTGCACCATACAAAAATGTCCACTTTTCTAGGTATTGGGAAGCAATCAAGAAGTGGGAGGGGGCACTGCAGTTGACCCCTGAAGATGAGACCATTCATGAGATGATATCACAGGTAATTAAATTTCAAGGGGAGAACACACAACACTGGATTGAAAGATTTCTTAAACCTAAAGAGAAGCTACATACATGTATACTTCCTTAAATTAGATTCTTATTTCGTTTTTATTTATTTCTCCCCTTATACTTGTAATAGTATGTGAGAAGTTTATTTTGTTGGTTAGGTTCCAGATGTATCTTGAACATTTTGGGGAGACCTAGCCCTTGATTCACCAGCTCTTACTTGTGTTCAACATGAGTTACTTCTTTCCAGGCATACACCATTCTTCATGAGGTCTACCCTGCCGTGAGGTCTGCTAGAAAAGTGATTGAAATAAATCCCAGGTGGTGGATTGCTCATCAGACGCTTGGCCGAGCTGAGTTGAACTTGGGAGAAGTTAGATTGGTAAGGAAATGTCTCTTTGTTCCAATGGTTGAGGGCAAATACGTTGTCAAGAAGAGTTCGCTTCATGAAGACACAAACTTTGGCTCAGGTTACTCATCCATTCAATTTCAATTCCAATACAGTTTTTGAATTTCCAATACAGTTTTTGAGTTTTGACTCCCAACCTTATGGCTCTTTGATCAAATGGTTTTGTAACGTTTTGAAAGTATTTGAAATGTCAAGAGCTCTCCAAAGCTTCTGTAGTCAATCCAAATGCCTTTGTCAAGTTTTTCTCAGAGATTTTATTTGCTTCATCACTTCCAGGCCATCAAAAGTTTCTCAAGAGCTCTGCACATCAATCCGGCTAGTGAGGAGTTATGGGTGGACGATCTCAACTGGGCAAGACAACTACTCAAACAAAAAATAGACTTACAGGAAGAGTTAAGAACAGCTAAGGATAACTGTACAGCTACAGTGACTGAACTTGTTGAAGACAGTGAAACAGCTGTTGAGCTACACACGACTAGAAACTATCCAAATGAAACATTACGAAGTGAGAAGGAGACATTGTCTATAAAAAAACTGCCATCGAATTATGTTCAAATGAGAGATGTACTGAAATGAAAGAACTGTTACTCATTAGAGAAATGCCATGGGCTTGAAAGAAGTATAAAAATATCTCATGGTGCTACTATAGTCGTAGTCCCACCTATCATAAAATCCCGTGTTTTTTCAAGACCCGTGTCTTCGCCGTGTGTCAAAAAACCCGCGGTGCACTTACACCTATCAGTAGTGTTAGATAATGGTTAATAGCCCCGGCGACAGGTGCGCTGTAGGTAGGGAGCTCTCCTGTGTTTCTTTCCCGTTGGAGGGCGCGCAATACCGAGGCAACTACACCGCGCCATCTGTCGCCGGATCTTAGAACTTGCGATTGCCGTGTCTATTCAGATTCCACCTATCAAAAAACCCGTGTTGAACATGGGTGTAAATTAGCCCCATCGAGCTCGATGGGGCTAATAGACACGGGGATTTGACACACAGGTCTATTTGGACACAGCAATTCATAGGTGTAAGCACAAAAGACACGGGGATTTGATAGGTGGAAGTACGACTTGTGCTATTGCAGGTTTGTGTTGAACATGGTCGAGTGTGCAGTCGTGTTTTATCCTGATGTTAATCGTCATATACTGGCAGTACAACACAGTTTATACCACACCCGAGGAAAGTTTGCAGTTGGCTGTGCTATGCAGATAATCTGGCTGATCTATGACTTGTTCGGCTGTAAATAACTTTTGATTGAATATAATTATTTATTAGGAATATTTATGTTGTATATTTATCTATGCTCACTACCCGAGCGGTCACACCCTTACCGACACCACACCAAAGGTTTGAGGTGAGGCTATAAAACAACGTACATAGTTGAATAGCCTCATTGTGAAAACCTTGGTATCGCTATTGAATGGCATGCTAGATGAGACTCCACACAAGAGAATGTTCTTTGTGAGAAGGACAGATTGTGACTTGGTCTTTTGTGATGTACATGTCATTCCAACTACTGATACATCCAACTACTGGTTTTCACATCGACATGTTGTGACTTGTCTTCAGTCCTCAGGATTTGGGTAAGATTCATAGGCATTTTGGTTAGAGCACTTGCATTTTGATGTGATGTGAATTTGGCCTTGGCCACACTTGGCCATCTCCATGATTATATTCAGATGCATCGTCATCAATGAACATGCCAGTGGTGCAATGGTCAAATATTCGGGACAATATTAGGCATGTAGTTGTGGCAATCCGAGACAATGTGGGACAATTTCATTTATACCAACTGAACGCTGACCTTTTTGGTCATTTCTCATAAAGAAAGAAACAGAAACCAAAGAAATTTATAAAATAAAGCATTTATTCAGGGTTCCTTGTTTACATCAGAGAGAGTTCATACAGGACCAAAAAACAGTAGGCTTTATACGACAGGCAACAATCCTAGAGGGTGGCTGTAAACTGGAATTAGGTATATTTGGCCAAAATGTCCACAGACTTGGATTTTTGGTTGTCATCTCAGTGCCGTAACTCTATTTTTCATCAGCAAGAGAGAGCAATGTTGGTGATCGAACCCACAAACGATTTTCATCAGATCCACATGGATAATGGAAGATCTACCGACACACCTTTTCAGAAACGAATATCTAAAATTTGAGCACCCTGATCTAGCTGAAGTGAGACAAAGTTGATAAATTTCCACAATTCAAAAGATGTTATTGCTTTCAATTCTACAAAGGCTACATGGTTGGCAGTGAACGTGACTGGCACATCTATGAATGATAATGATTGTACCATAGAGCCAATCACAAAGGAAACAGTTAAACGTTTCAAAGCGATCAGAATCGTGAGGATATCTCAGATTCACCCAGGTTAAACCTTACACGCCTAAGTCTAGTAGTCCAGGTAGTGTTTGTACACAGAATATAACTAAGTATAAACAACACACACACACTGTATAATACATGGGAGAAAATTTCAAAGGTATTCACATCGAACATGGTCTAATGTACACTGGTCAGCCTAACAACTCTGCAGACGACTATCACAGCATTGTACTTACAATGTAATGTACAACTGCTGCCCTCAATGAGAAAGACTTCAAGAGTATCAAGCATGAACATTAGCAATGTGCTCATCCGGCACCCGAGCTTCAGCTTATTCTATTTTCAAATTTACATTCATTCCAAAATATCACTTAACTTGTTACAGGTGGCGACCTGGTGATTTAACAAACCTATAGGCCTCGCCCATCCCTTTGCTGGTTACTGTTATACACTCCACTCAAACTGACATCTATGAGTAGATTGGACCTTTAGAATGCAATCACCAGACATTTTCCATCATCTCAATTCCTAATTCCAACCATCTATATACATAAATGTAACTCGCCTCATCAGTCCAGACACAGTCATGTAGGACAGCTGGTAAGCTCCTACCAACGTATTTATTTACAGAGCAACAAAACCCGTTCATGATTGAAGATATTTTAACAAATATTTGTGAGCTTCCTGTTTGATGAACAGTTTCAAAACTACACGTAACATAAAAGTTACACTACCAGGGTGTTTTTTTTAATTATCTACAATACATAAATGGGTAAAAATGAAAAGATAAAGTTTTGAATGAATGAAGGACTGATTGATGGAAGGTAACTCCTTCGGTGCACCATTTGGTATTGTACAATGGTTTTTTAAGCTGAGCAGAGAAAGTGATCAAGTTTGATAAATGATAATACTGCATCTGTTTCGATTACAGGACTTGCAGAGTTTACAATACCTTACTTGACCTTTGTTTTTGACAGAAGATAAGTTTACGAGTTCTCTTAGTACAAAACTCTCCCAAAGCATATCAATGAAATTGATATTTTTTCATGTTCATGTGCCTTTTTTCACTTAAACTCTTAAGTTTTTTTACTAAATTCTCACTTTCTTCCAATGATTAAGAATACCAAGCTTTTGTTTTTAAAACTGTACATTCTTTTTAAAAGTCCTCTATGTACATGTACAAGACATAAATGCAGTACTTTTATTGCACGAATTAATAGCAATTGGCTATTTAGATCAATCAATACACCAGGTACTAATAGGCAGGTTTGAGCTTCATGCTTGGTGAAGACAGAAACTGGCTTTCAAAAGCCACTTTAGATATGGTGAAAGACACAGAGAACAAAAAGTGATTTGTTATCAAAAGGCTTGTTCACTTCTGTCCATGGGTTGTTGATATTTGATTTCAGTTCGATCAGGTTCTGACTATTACACCAGGAAGGTGTCATATCATCAACTGGGACGAAGTGTGATCGCCATGTAGATTAAGATATAAGTTACATGGAATGTGTAGAAACCACCAGTTCAAGGTAGATCTACATGCTGACTCATCAGAATCACATTGATGATCACATTTTACAACTGTACAATTTTTGAAAATTGTGTCAATTTGACAAAATATACATCCCTGATGATGAATTTACATCTGAATTTACATGGAACTCTTTGAGTATTCACTTCAGTACATAGCACTCGGGGACCGACACATTTTGCCAAGGGAAACCTACTGGTGACCTATGGAATCGGAGTGGTGGCTAAGGAATCACACTGGTTGCCAACACACTGGGGTTTAACCCACAAGAAGCCATGGAAACTCAAGTGGTAACCAATGGAAGACCAAGAGGTAACCAATGGAAAATCAAGTGATCACCAATGGAAAACCAACTGATCACCAATGGAAAACCACATGTTCACCATGGAAACCAAATAATCACCAATGGCAACCCATAGTGGCATCATCATCGTCTGCCATGACGATGTGGTCCATGATGGATATGTTCATATCACAACCTCCCACAACTCCGTCTAATCATTCTTCTTCTCCTCTTTCCGTTTGATGTCATTCTTCGTCGTTTCTGGTTCCTTCTTTTCCCGAGACATTGCTCGCTTCAGCGCGTCCCACATGCCACCCATGAAGACTGCGCAGAAGAGATTCTCGAAGGGAACGAACGGGTCGTGTATTCCAAGGAGCAGGGAGGAGAGCTTGAAGTAGATGAGGAACATCACCACTCCGAAGTAGATGAGAGCGTGGGGGGCAGTCAGGTACTTCTCCCTTTCTAGCACGAATACCACAGCGCTCAGGAAGCTAGCCTTGGTGGTACTGTAAAGGAGGAGGAGGAGGAGGTCATCAGTAAATCAACATTCCACTATCTTTCACAAACAATGAAATATGACAACAAACTGTTAAATACAAGTGCTAACTTTTAGTGCTTCGTTACCGATGTTAAAAATAGAGTGAAGATAATTGTGCTCAGTTTGTGATGGTATTATGACATTTTATTATATCATTCATTAAAGGTGAGCTGAAGAAGATTTTTGCCTGTAAACTTAGAGTATCGTGTGATTGTACAATTCAAATGTTTGAGTTACTTGGACAGCATTTTGGGAATGCCTCCAACTTTCATCTAAAAGTTTTGCAGTATTTAGTGAGCATAGGTGCACCGTTCCCCCCAAAAGATTAACCAAAATTACACGCAAATAACACCCCAAAATGAAAAGTCCCTTCAAAGCACCGGAGAGCATATAGTCTTGTCCACTAACCCACCTCCTTGGGAGGCTATGTTTGCATTGAATATTTTTGCTGGCGAAGGGTCATAAACCTGAAATTCAAGCGTTTTTTTAAAGGCACACTCCATACATAATACTCACAATGATGGTTGTAAGAACTCATTAGTACCGGGAATCCACAAACCTCGTACTACACGCTCTAACATTCTCATCTCAGTATATCCTGAGCCTACAAACAAGAGATATCCAATCAGATGACTCCGTTAGCACGAGTGTGTCGCAGTAACGACTCCTCTCAGATCCAGGCCCATGGGAAGGATGCTGGGAGTGTAGAGAGATTCAGAACGTCATGGTAACATCTGTTGCTTTCTATGGGTTTTTTTGATGCCACAGAAGAATGTGGATAGGTATCGAACTGATGACAAAATGAGTGAAATGATGGAGATTCAGAATCACACCTTTCAATTTTGGTATCAGATCCTGCCGTCCAATCGTTGCAACAGTAAACAAGGTGTGGTCATTGTCTTTCTCTAATCGAACGACAACTATTCACTCGAGTAGAAAGTAAGTTTTACATCTTCTATGTCACCATGTCTCTGAATCCATCAACACAATACAACACGTCATGCTGAGAATATTGACAATACCAATACCACATGCAAGCAGTGCAAAAGCAGCCATGTTAAGTTTGAGATGATGTGGAAACAGTAGAATTAGAGAGATTTTCTGCTAACAACATAAGGAAAAGAGATCTGTAAATCTATCAAAAGTTGAAGGAAAGAAATGATGGAATCTCGTTATACATGTAGTTTTAAGGATACAGAAATAAAACAAATAACAGTCTTTGATGGAAAAACATTAATGAACTGTTACGCAACGAACAATTTCTTTCATCTGGTATCATGATCTCAAACTTCATGTAAAGCAGAGGAAGTCAGCCTTGTTAAAGTGCGAATGTGGCCCCATTTTTCAAGAATGAACCATTTGAATCTAAAGATTTAAATGGTCAAGATGAAAATTGGGGGACATATGATGCAGAAGCCATTTTAAGCAGCATAAGCTTAGCAGGATGCAGCCAGACCAGGGACAGGACATATTTGGTTTGGAAAGATTTGGCAAGGAAGGTTGGTCAGGGAAAACAAGCCCCACCCCCTTCCCACCAGCCGAACCACCACTGGTAGGAACTACAATTAAACACAATCACCACCACCCTCCCCCCACCCTCATGGTAACTACGACAATAGCTCTCCTTCAGCCTGTCCCTGGCCAGGTCACCCATGACAACACCCATCACCATATCCACAGAGCATTCTTTACTTACAAGCTTGGCAATACAAGTTCGTTAGTTTCACTTGATTGGCCGACCATGGCCCGCTGTAACAGTTTCATATAATGGCCGGCAGTACCTGATGTGAAACAAATAGACACACGGAATGCATAAAAGCAAAATAGGCTATCACAGGGATATATCTAACATTTCAAAGGGGCAGAAAAATTATTATCCCAAAAGGATCCCTGTCCGTCAAATGGAGAAAGTTGTGCAGGATGATGTTGTTGGGACACATCGTTCACATCTTGGCTGTATCAACGTCTATATGGGGAGAGCGAGGAGGCGTGGTCAGCGCTACTTCAGGGGTCTAAGGGAGAACATTGAAAACGCACTAGATATATCCCTGCACCAAAAACAAAAATGGAACATGACAAAAAGGCCAAAAGAAGAGCATAAACAAAATGTAAGGATGCCACTTCGTACCTGTACTCAGCTTTGGGATACAATCATTTAGCCTAGACATCATGTTGGAGTACTTCCAACCAAATTGACATGGTTCATAAAACTGGATTTTTACCACAACATTAGTCCTTCCTGCTACATTGATATCTGTCAGCTCAACAGATACTGCTGCGTGATGTTTAAAGCAAACTTTGACGAATGTAATTAGAAGAACTTTCAAACTAGCTGCATGATGGTGCTGAGCATTTCGAGTCGAATGTGACCAATAAATTGGAGTGTGTTGTTTTTCATGCCTGGGCCTCGCAACAAGTTCAATAACTACAGAGATATGAGGGGAAATTTGAAGCCCTCTCAGACAGAAAGAAACAAAGCAGATGTACAATGTATATGCTTTGTATCTTGCCTGTCAAGAAAGTCTAAGATACAAAGAGATACTCAGGTTATTTGATCTCAGATAATAGGCAATATAGAGATATATTCCTTTACATTATTGCAAGTAAACAAGTAACCCAGAGGATTTCCACATTCTTGTTGTGGAAATTGAAGTCAACTTCAGGGGTTAAGTTAAGGATTTGAGTGAAACATCTTACGCAAGTTAACAATGCACTATCATTCACACCTTTCAAGGGTTGGTCAAAAGACAAAAGAAACCAAAACATGAAGAACTTAAACTAAGGATTCATAGCCCAATGATCACTATCATCATTGGTACTATACTACTATTGTTCTATGATCAAAACATCAAAATGGGTCTGGAGATTGTCTGGATCTGCAGGAATTAGAAGTAATTCTGTATAGAGTGGTAGCAGCCAAAGTCAGGTGGTACTTCATGTGCATAAACCTTTCTACTGGGCTGACTAGTGGTAGTACCGGTAGGAACACAGTAACATAAGCCGACTGAGCAGGCAGGTATATAAACTGAATCCAGGAATGTATTTTGTAGGAAGCTGAGTCTTCCATGTACAGGTATCTATCAGTACACTCAATGTTAACACCTTCTAAACAGAGTTGCTGAGATTGAGTTTAGTTCAGAAGTTAATGAATGATTGCGTTGAATGACTTGTCAGAAACTCTTGTAATCTAGACTTGGAAAGAAACTCCATTTAGGAACAAGGGACAGTTAGAGTACTTGTATATAACAAAACCTTTTGAATGAAATTGACATGGCCTAGAAATCTAGTGTGCATTGGACTGCTGACTATTGCCGCCTACTGAATTGTAGAATACTGGTTTACCCTGCATATTTTACTTTAGCGATTTGGTTAATTGCGGCTAAAATCCAAAACATAAGACTTAAACATTAGTATTTATCAGATCAACATATAGGGAAGGATGTAGAATAGCACCACACAATTTAGAAATAGCTTGAACACTACACACACAAAGTGATTTCAAAACTATGAAAATTAACATGCTTGAACATGGTGAAAGAACTGTAACAACTATCATGCAGTGTTCCTGTAGGGATGAACCGAGAGGAGACAATGGGTGATATGAATAAAGACTAGCAAATGCTTTTTATCTAAAACTCCATGTACATTTACACTAGGCCTTTCTGTACAAATTCAAAGTAAAAGCACTTGCTAATTTTTATTCATATCACCCCATGTCTTTCCATAGGCATCACCAAGCATATGGAACACTATTCAAAATTTCCTGCTTCCCCGCCAATCAGATTCAGAACCAAATCATTTTTAAGGGTTGTGGTCTTTTTTAAACTACCCACCCAACTCTCCTTGGTGATGCCATTTTTGAAAAGACAAGGGATTTAACGAATTGTACAGATATGTATAATGACAACATATTATATCAGAAAGAAAACTGCATGAATTCTGTTTCCCATTCAACCTTGGTGTTCCTTACCGGCAGGTGCATGGCAAGATCAGGTTTTTTATTGCCCTGGTATGCGATCATGAAAGCTGAGGGTACTAATCAATATTTCCTCTTCCTCTCAGTACCAAGGAAGCAATGGGTTTTGGCAAGTACTTATGTTGAACTAACTGATCATGGCAAAAATCAAAAATTAAGATCGATGATGAACAGTTGATAATACCTTCGTTAGCTTGTATTTTTGCAACATCTTTGTACATTAAGTTTGGCAAGTTGGAGTTTTGAAAATGAAGTAGGCCTACCGGTATAGAACTTTGTTTATGAGACCGTGATTGAACGTTGCGTCAATCAGTGTCAATACCGTTGCATTGTCCTAAAGTTGCTGCGTCATCCGTGGATTTGGTGACTTTGTTTATGAGGTATAGATGCCCTTTCACCTCACACTCACCTTTGACAATTCCAATGAGAACAATAACGATATAAGATCCAGGATATAATTTGGCGGCGATGGTGACTCCGTCGAATATCTTCTTTGTTCGTTGTACCTCTTTCAGCATGTAGAGGATGATCTTGAAAGGCAGGAATCGAGCGATTTTGTATACTAGGTCAAACGGGGAATAGTTGATGAAGTACCTGAAAGAGGACATCAATGTCATGTCATGCTTGACACTATAGAGTGTTTTTACGGCCAGCCATAATCATAACAATGATTCGTCATGCCTGCAGGTGAAACCACTCCATATACCTGTTCAGACCCTGAAAAAGACTAGGAGAGGTAGACTTGCTCGCATTGGTTCATGGAACCACAGAACCTACAGTAGAACTGATGATGTCAATCACAACGCTACCCAGACTGCATCGCTGATTAACACTCAAGCTTCATCAACTTTCTGCATATCTGGAAGACACCATGCAGAGTTAAGGAATAATCACGAATTCATAGAGCAGTCACGTTGTCACATCATCACTTTCAGATCACATTCATGTGTCATGACGTGTGAATTGTGACACGTGAATCAGGGTCTGTGAATCTGGGCACATGACTCCTATGTGAATCTGCCTTTACAGATCAACATCAGCGTCACCTGAAAAATGTTGCGAGTGTTACTTACCACACGATGGATGCCAAGACCAAAGCCTCATGTGATTTGAAAGGTGTTAACACAGCTTCCCCTAATAAGAAGTTTGCGATAAGGTTACCAGCGAAACAGAGCAGCATGCTCGAGACCCAACATGCCAGAGGATGTTTCCGAGAAAATATTGCAGTACCTGAAATGACACAGGAGAGGTTCACTGGTTAGTTAATCATCATAGGTTTATAGACAGTCACCACCGGATATATATTTTCACTGAAGGTTTGGTGCCCATCAACCATTTATTCCAAAAGCTGTCATCCCCGGAAAGTTTATCCCTGGGGACAATTCTTCCCTCAGTGTGGTAACATTGTACTTGTTATACACCGACTGTATTGAGAGGTTGCCAGCTGTGTGATCACCACAGTCAGGTTGACGACATAGGTGGTCTGGATGGGAGCTTTTCTGTTTCTGGTCAACTGAGTCAACAGAGCCTCAGGTCTTGTGCTGCAGACTCCATTAACTCCATAAAAGTCCCTTCCTAGGGGAACAGGATGGCCATCACATTAACAATGTGAGACAATATCTCTCTGAACACTAATTCAACTTTGCAACTGATCATATTGTGGTTCTATCTATTGATAAAATACTCAAAAGTTAGGGCTGCATCTTCAGTATCACAATCAGATGCTCGGAGCTGTAAGCACTTTCCAGGTACATGTGCAGCTTATACCATCTCCAGCCTATGTAGATCATAGAAAGCAACTTCATAATCTTACTGGTAGCAGAACAGTGCAGACTATTTTTACAGCTTAGTAGAGAAGGGCGTACATGTAAAGCATGTATAGGCTTGACATGCACTGTATCCCAGTCTGTTCCATCAGGTGAATACTTCATAGTGTAATCCAGGAGATATGCATGCAGCTGAAGACCGAGTGTCTTAGGCCAGAACAAACAAAACGTTGGGCGGACGTTTTCATGTTCAACTTGGAAGGGCAGAAGATTCATTTGGAGATTATGATCTAGCAAAAGCATGTCTTACTCATTCCGGCTACAATGAGTAATAGGCCCTTTTGAATAAGACGAATCAAAGCAATAACAAATCAAATGCGCACACTCAGAACATGTCAGAAGGTCTAGTCGATTTGGGAAAATGCATGTTCTAGGCGAAACGCATGACTGGTCAGCACCGGAACAAACTTCTTCGAAAAGGTCGATACAAGATCTCCGACTTCGACTGAGCAACATGGCATTGGCAATTGAGCAACCGTGCAATGCAGTGTGAACTGATAAAAGCATCCTTGTTCAACTAGTGTGATCACTTTTAATCCACAACAACCTCATCCACTACAACTTTACAAGAAATTGCAAGGCCGTCTGGAATGCCCTTTTTGCTGCTGCGAGCATTCTTTACCTGCTCTCATGATGACTGGTTCCATGATTGGTTTCACAGCTCAGCAGTATTAGGTCATTAATATTATACCTAAGAATACAACATTCAAACTTTACTTTGGTAGAGTGAACTCACTAGGTTTTCAACACTTCGTTTTTGACCCTCAAAGAGACGTAACCACACCCGTAAGCCTTTTCAACTAAGATGAATCAAACCCCCAACAAATCAAATGTGCACACTCAGAACCCGTCAGAAGGACCAAGCAGACTTCCGACAATGCCATAAGCCACTATTATCCTTTATTCCAGGTGAAACACATGACTGGTCCGTGCCAAAACAAACTTCTTGGAATTCGCCCATAATTTACTGACACCCCCCCCCCCCCCCCACTCGGCCAGTGACAACAAACGTAAAATTGTCACTAAATGTCAGTGGGAGTGGGAGTGGGGGGGGGGGGGGGGGTACTATATGTAAACGTATGTTGAGTACTATTATTTCCACGTATAGGCATGATCATATTCATAATGATAACATATAGGCCTACAGTCAATGTACACAATACTACACTACACACTGACTGGAGACTCACCGGTTTGTGGCGCGTCCTCCCGAACCATCATGCACATCAGCGCATAGTGAGCTATATCGAAATATGGATACATTTTTAATTTAGTGACAACAGTCGCTATATCCATGAAGGTTTGTGGATCCATCTTGGCAGTTTTTGTTGCCGAAACACCGAGCTAAAAAAGGGAGGACTGCTCCTTGTCGAAGAAATCCGAAGCTGCGTCTTTTGGCTCCGACTGATGCTGCCATCTATCCTAAAGGCATGAAAGGGTATCCGTTCCTTTCGCTCCCTGACCTTTTCGACCCCAGTCGTTCTGACTGGGAGTCAAGTTTCTCCAGAGACTTCCACCAGGGTGCAATGGTAGTTATCTCCAGTGAAACAACCTTGAAAATTCTAATTTACCCTTAGGAAAAATGTGACCTGGCCCACACCTGGCTGCCCAAGGTCAGTGAGCCACCCTGGGCCAAGCCTGGTTCTGACCTGGCTATATTGATGTATTTTGGTGGCACGTTCTGCATGACAGAAAGGACTTTGGGAGGATTCACCAGTCTTCTAAGATGGCTAGCTGTGGTCCCAAGTAGTACTCAAGTTGTGCTTTAATAGTTGTCAGGTAGATATTGGGTACAACCAGTATCGTGAGATCAGATAACCAGCTGGCAGAGATTGGTTGTTCCATTGTCCGTCCTTGTGAGATGATTACCATGGTACAACCAAATCCGTTGTCTTGTATCACCCATCTAGAACGCAAGTGTAATGTTGTCGTATACAGCTAAAGGACCCTTTGGAGGTAATTGTGTCAATGTCTTCCCACCCTGACCAGAAACCAGCTGGAAGAGGTTGGTTGTAACGTAGGCTGTCCTGTCGTCTCCAAAGTTTATTAGTGGTAACCTTGGTACAATTTTTAAGAGATGTACGCCTCATATCACCACGGGGCGCGGTGTGGAATCACAAAGAGATACCGCGCTTGAAGTTACCTTTTCAGGAAGAAATTGACAAACAGCTATATTGCCACTTGTACTTTCCCGGGGCTCTTTCTCAATTCCCAACAGAAGTCCTAGGGAGCGAAAGGACTGGGGCGAAAAGGTCAGGGAGCGAAACAACCGCAATTTGAACTAAACTTTAAACTGTCTTCGATTTGTCCTTGCCACAGGTTGTGATATTGATAATGTGGTTTTTATTGGGTCTTCATCGCGGGTCTCCAGAAGGACAACTTTGCCCAGATGGACGCAGTTATCAAACACATGAGTATTTAGATAATAACAACTATATTCAAGTGTTATATCCATGAGAAGATGATTTTATTACAAAGACAGCACGATCGTGACATTATGATAATGATGTGAAATTGGCATATTCCGCCACGCTCTCCTGCTGTGGGTATTCATAAGGGGAAGTCTTGAATCGGACAACGGGCTTTATTTACACACAAACCTAACAGGTACTGTAGACAGTTTCGCGCCAGCATCCAGAAGCAGTGTCTCACTCCGCGAACCTTGCTCCAATCTATGGGGCGCCCGCCCGCCCATATTATGTCGCCGTCACATACGTCCCTCCTTTGAGGAGATGTGCCCCACATCGACAATATTACAATATATATTACTCTCCGCAGATCTGCAGGAGGGCTTAGGCTCAAATCCACGTGCTGGCCAAGCACGGAGAGCCAATCATCCGCTAAGTCAAGCCTCCGGCTTATGAGACTAGGCGGTGGGTTATACCAGTGAAACCTAAGGTACCGTACCATAGTTAACACTAAAAAATAGGCGCAGGCAGCTCCCAAAATTCCGAGCAGGTGGAGGAGTTGACAATTTAACCTATGTTACCTGAGATAACGAAGTACTAGCTCGAGCTAAGTAAGCCCGTAGCGCCTGTTAATCCAGAATTTTATAAAATCAAAAAACTTTAACTATGTAACTAAACTACGGAAATTCGTGTGCTCGACCATTCAGTCCATTAGTCTCTGGGGAGTCATAGCCACACATTTTACTGGAGTCAAATACGTTTGGATATGCAAAACACATCAGTCCTATAAGTCTCTGAAGGGTAATTCGCTTCCATTGAATTCGGATACATTATGGGTAACATTATGGGTCATTTTCTGAACACGAGAGACATTATACCGTATACTAGTACGTCCAAAGTATAGGTCATAACATGCGGCGCAAAAGTAGTCTCTTAAAACGCTAAGTAGAAATCACTTAATTCCAGGCAGAATCACTAAAAAGTAAAAGATGTTCGTTTACATCCAGCTGGCACTTCCTATGAATAAGTCCAACGTAAATTCACATTCCTCACGTAATCCTGGAGGTAAGTCGGCGTCTTCGTTGAACGTCCGCCTCTAGTGACTGTCGGTTCCGGCGCTGCATCCTCCCTTTCACCTGGCAGAATTAGATCAGCCTCCGGCTGGTCACGCTGCACATCGGCATCATCTTCCAAATCACGAGGGAGTCGATCATGGGCATCAAAAAACTCCGCTGCCGGTTCAGGATCATTGTCCTCCTCTTGTCGGTCAGCGTCAAGCAATGCTAATATCTCATCATCGCTCAGTTCGTCCTCGACAATGTCATCTTCTCCGGCAGCATCAGCTGGTATCTCCCGGGGAAGCAGAGCATTATCGGGAACTCCTAGTTCCATTTCGTTTGTTTCAGTTTCTTCTATGGGTGCCTCAAGAGGCTGAGCTGCAGGTAACCCCATGTCAGCGTCAGGTTCTTGGGCACCAGCAAGTTCTTGCTCGTCGGGAGCCTGGGCAGCGTCGGGTAAACCCTCGACGTCCACAGGTTCCGCTCCTACATGACCGTGGTCTACCTGGGCCTGTGGGAGTGCTGGTGGGTGCGGTACAGGCGCAGCAGGTATCACAATGCCACCTCCCCCTCTCGGGACCAGAGGCCCCAAAGGTAGATAGTGTCGGCGAGGCAGGGGTGCAACGGTCTCGGGCAAAGGTTCCTCCGGTGGATCGGCGAGGTCCTTGTCCACCAACGGTCTTGGAATCCTTGGTGGCACACACGGTTTCAAACGATTGTGATGCACGACGATGCGCAGTCTTTTCGTCGGATCCTCACTCTGGATCCGGTATGTTACTCCAGGTAACCCGTTCGACGCCTGCATCCGCTTGACTACTATGTATGGCCCAATCCAGGGCAAGGCCAACTTCCTGTGTCGATCCTTGGAGACTGGGGTGTGGAGCCACACCTTATCACCCACCTGGTATGGGTGGTGCCGTGCCCATTTGTCGTAGACCTTTTTCTGACGGTCCTGGCTGACAACCGCCGTTTGTCTAGCCTCATTGAACGCGTCTTGGAGCTCCTGGAGGACACTCCTCGAATACGCCCCAGCGGACTTCCAGTAGTCATGTGAGGGACAGCCGTATACCACGTCCGCTGGAAGGCGTGGTTCTCTTCCATGGTTCAAAAAGAACGGGGTCAGCCCTGTGGTTTCATGTACACTGGAGTTGTACGCTAACTGAACGGGACCCAAGTGGAGATCCCAATCTTTGCCATGCTCCGTTGTTACTTTGGCTATCTGGTTCTTCAGAGTTTCGTTAAACCTCTCAATCATACCGTTCCCTTCCGGATGGTATGGAGTCGTCCTGGTCTTCTCAATTCCGAGCATGGTGCACAACTCCTGAACAACGTCCGCCTCGTACTGTCGCCCTTGATCAGAATGGATGGATTCTGGCATCCCATGCTGGCACACATACTGACGAAAGATAATGTCGGCAACAGTTTTAGCCGTTTGGTCCTTCATCGCGTACAAGTTCACATATTTCGTGAAATGATCACCTATTACCAGACAGTACCGGGAACCCCTGGGTGTGACTGGTAGTTCGGTGATATCCGTCGCAACTAACTGCATAGGAGTGGTCGCCGAGATGCTCTGTAAAGGTGCTTTCAACTTGGGATTGGGTTTAGCCCGAGCAACGCACTGAGGGCATGTGCGACAGAACTCCTCCACATCAGTTACTAGCCCTGGCCAAAAGAACCGATCCTTCATTTTAGCCAGTGTCTTGCGCCTCCCGAAGTGTGCTGAGGTTACACCTGCGTGGACTTCTTCGAGTATCTGAGCTCTCAGTCCAGGTGGCACGATTTGCTGGAGAATTACTCGTTTCTTCTTGGGAGGGGTCCACTTTTTTAACAAAACGGCGTCCTTAATTACCAAATCCTCAAATGTTCGCCAATAGGTCCGTAGGTCTCGTCCTTCGTCCTTGACGGCATCCCAATCGGGCTTATCAGTGGTTGAGACCCATCGGTACACTTGAGATATGGTGGGGTCTAACTCCTGCTGAGTCTGGATTGATTCAACGGGTCGGGTCGGATCCGCAGATTGTGTAAGCGAAGTTACTCTAACACCCTCGCCTGTGGTAAGAGGTGGACAAGCGGGAACCCCTGACTTTGTCACCTTTGCTACCTTGTCAATGTCAGTCACCGGAGATCTGGGCTCCTTTGGGAATAAATCCCCCAGTGAATCATCCTTTGGAGGGGAGGCAAATAATGCCTTTATAACATCCCCCAGTTTCTCATTGGTCTGCACAGGATGGCGTCGACTCATGCCATCGGCATTCCCATTTTTCAACCCTGGACGGTATTTAATCTCTACGTCTCCCCACGTACTGAGCTCGTTCATCCACCTGGTCCTCTTTTGGGTGACGTCCGCATCCCAGCGCAGTTTGGTTCGCTGCAGTAACGGCTTGTGATCTGTCTCTATGGTGAACTGCGAGCCGTACAAGTAGATGTGGGTTTGCCGGAGACCCCAGACAATTGCCCACAACTCCTTGTCATACGTGCACCAGTTTCTTTCTGTGGCACCGAGGGCTTTGCTATGGTAGGAGATAGCGCGCTCCTCGCCATCTTGGATCTGGCTCAGAACACATCCCACTGCAAAATCGGATGCGTCTGTGTGGAGAATGAATGGTTCACCCCATCTGGGAAACCCTAGTATTGGCGGTGAATCAATCTCTGTTTCAGCGTCTCAAAACTCTCCCGGCAGGCTGCCTCCCACACGAAGGGTGTGTTTTTCTCCGTTAGCTGGATCAGGGGTTTAGCAATCTTTGCAAATCCCTCTACAAATCTACGGTAGTAAGAGGCCAGACCTACAAAACTTTGGACCTGCTTGACCGTTTCTGGCACCGGCCAGTCTTTGACCTTCTGAATATTATTCGGGTCCGGTTTGATGCCTTTCTGACTCACGTGGTGTCCAAGAAAGATGATCTGATCCCTACACAAGTGACATTTACTTGGCTGAAGCTTCAACCCTGCCTTTTGCAGTCTCTTGAAAACCTCCTCAAGCACTTCAAGATGTTCATCGAAGGTCTTGGTGAAAATTGCCAGATCATCGAGGTAAGTCAGCATCACTCTCCAGCTCATCCCAGCAAATGCCAGTTCCATCATCCGTTGGAAAAGTGGCGGGGCGTTACAGAGACCAAATGGTAACCGAGTAAATCGGTACAGATTGTTACCCACTGAAAACGCTGTCTTGTCCCTATGATCCTTGTTTACAGGAACCTGCCAGTAGCCGCTGGTCAGATCTAGGTTGCTGAAATAAGCCGCGCCAGACATTGACGCCAACGAATCATCAATCCTAGGGAGCGGATGCGCATCTTTTCTGGTAACGGCATTTAACTTTCTGTAATCAACACAGAACCGGAATGCTCCCGTCTTCTTCCTCACCAGGACCACTGGGGACGACCATGGGCCGGAGCAGGGCTCCACGACCCCATCCTTAAGCATGTCGCCAACTTGCTCCTCCATCTCGTCTCTCACGTTGAAGGGTTGTCGACGAGCTGCCTGTTTGATTGGCCGTGCATCTCCCGTATCGATACGGTGCTCCACCAGGTCCGTGAGGCCTCTGTCATTTGGAGTCTTGCTGAATACGTTGTTATATTTCTTCAGCAGGGTTTTCAAACGTGGCATTTGCCCCTTCTTGAGCTTGCATCCTGACAGATCGACGGAGGGAACCCCTTCACTGTCGACTGCCTCAGCTCTTTCTTCTCGCTCTTCGAGCTGGAATTCCTCCATCAGCTCATATGTTCGTCGCACCATATTGGCTTGGTCTCCAGCCAGGCAATGGAAATCTCCAAGGCAAATCCCTTTGGCGATTTCTAAAGGCTCGAACTCCGGATTCATAATTCGAACAGGTATCATGGAGTTCTCCACTGTCGCTGCTATCCGCGAGACGACCAATCCTGGCGGGTTGTTCGGTTCTAGAATACCCTCATAGCTCAAATTTGGAAATCCGGGGCCATACGGCAAATAGGCTGGGATGATCACCTCAGTCCTTCCCGGGATCGTTGTTGACTTTAGGGCTCTAGCCGTGATGACATTTGGCAATCTTGCCGCTTCAAGCAGTGGGAAAGGGACACCCTGGATGGTGACATCCTTTTTCTGAGGGTTCACAGTCACGGCATACTCAAGCATGAAGTCCCATCCCAAAATGATAGGGCTATCGATGCCTCTCACCACTCGAAAAGAGTGTTGTAACCGTAGGGCTCCTAGGGTGACTGGGACTTTAGACAGTCCTTGAACGGGTAACATGTCTCCAGACACGGAACAGATCGCTGTTGACCGTGGGACCAACGGCCCTCTCTCATCTGGGGGATACAAGCTCCATACGTCGTCACGCATAAGTGAGATGTCAGCACCTGTGTCGAACAACACAGGGACTTGCCGATCTCCAACACTCACTAAAACCCTGGGGATAATTTGTTGAGTCTTTTTGGTATGCCGGGCTGCCGACCGACCCTCATCAGCAGCACAGATTAGTTTTCCGACTGCCGGGGTTGCCAGCAGTCAGCACTCCTATGGCCGTACTGGCCACAGTTATAGCAGTGTCCGTTGAAGCGGTCATTATACTGCCCATTGAGTTGAGCATCAGGCAGGGAACCCCTTGCCTGAGCTCCTGTATTTCTCGAGTTGCCCTCATCATGGTATCTACGATCATGTGAACCGTAGTCATGGTGGTTCGGCTGCCGTCCCTGTGTCTGCCGATCCTGTCCTCGACCGCCTCTGCCCCGACGAATACCTCGGCTGCCTCGTGCACGGCCACGTCCACGTCCTTGCTGCTGCAGCATCATACTCTGAACCTGTTCCGTTAACTTCTTTACATCCTGGCGTAGGGCATCCATCTCGCCAATTTGTCCTTGAGGAGAGGGAACCCCTTCATCCTCTTGGTCTCGTACTCGGCAGACGGCGGCCTCAGGCGCCGGTTGGGGAAGGCCGACCTTACGGACCTGGAGGTACTGCTCCGCCAGCTGGACAGCGCCTCTGAGTGTGGCCGGGTTGTGTGTAAGGAGGTGCAGTTGGAGTTCTGCCTCGCCGACCCCTCTCATAAATTGCTCCTTACACAGGAGATCCCTCTGGGCTTGGGGAAAATCCGCAAAAGCTGTGGCCGCCTTACGTATTACCCTTAGTTCGAATGCTGAAATTGCCTCATCAGACTTACGAACCAGGGTCATAAACTCCTGGCGGCGCAGGAGGGCATGTTCCTGAGGGTCGAGTCTGTCCCTCAGGGCTTGCTTTGTCAGGTTATAGTCAGCCTTGGTCGCAGCGGGCAGGGTATCATACGTCATGAAGGCTCGACCGGTTAGAAATAGAGGCAACGTCTGATGACGCCTCTGAACCGCAACGGCCGCATCATTAGGTACAGGGGGGTGAAAGAGTTCATACCTCTTAAACCACATCACAAAATCCTCGGAGGACTCCCCTGAAAAAACATTGAGTTTCGGGCGTGCCGCTGCCATGTCTGTTTTTTTAGAAATAGATGCAACAACTAATGAATATAAATACCTGATCAGCACCCCATACACCGTGAAGTATGCGAGATCACGTGACAGTCACTGTCGGTGGAAAACCCTACCAAAACAGTGTTTTAAAGACCAAAACATAGCCAAGCAGCTAATCAAATAACTTGGTAACCCCTAAGTTATAAATTACAGTGCCTTGGTAATATGCATGCAATCATTATTTATTTTGTGCCGAAACAAATACACAATTGCGTCCGGCAGTGCTTGCACTACAGTGTGTTTTTACATGTGTATCAAAACGCCTCCCGAAAATTCGATCACAAAATCCCCTTTTTCTGAACTAGCATTCAGTTTTTTGGCCCCACGTTGGGCGCCAGTGTGAAATTGGCATATTCCGCCACGCTCTCCTGCTGTGGGTATTCATAAGGGGAAGTCTTGAATCGGACAACGGGCTTTATTTACACACAAACCTAACAGGTACTGTAGACAGTTTCGCGCCAGCATCCAGAAGCAGTGTCTCACTCCGCGAACCTTGCTCCAATCTATGGGGCGCCCGCCCGCCCATATTATGTCGCCGTCACAATGAAATGAGTTATCTATTCTATGCAAGACAATTTCCTATGAAGCCAAATCCAAGTCCATGCGTTTCTCTCAATATTATATTTTGAAAAGTCATTCTGTCCTAAGCATTCCCGAAGCATGTCCTGTTTGCATCTTGGATGTTTTCTATATGACAATCTAAGGACAACTTCAAGAAAGACTGAGGGTCTCTATCGCTCTCCTTCACTTGAAAAACTCACTTCGTTTTATCCATTAGAGTGATGGCAAATTCTGAAAAGAAGAAGAAACATAAATTATTGCCATCTGCACATGTATTTACTTTCGGAGGAGTGTTCTCCACATGAAATTTCTTCTTCCATTGTGTGCTTTAGTTCCTCATAAACGTTATGGTGCCAGCGGAGTCCTGTGACTGTTGCACAGACAGAGTTTTTGTCGTTTTTTTCCGATTTCCACTTATCTCAAAGGTCTGATGATGGAGTCTCTATCAAGTACAACTACCAATATTCCGGGGTTAGATTACTTTAACATTAGGTAGGTTTCGCAACCCCTCGAACGACGAAGCCATGACCTAATTCATTTACGCGACACTCGTAAATCATCTTCTTTACTTATTTGTACGAGGAATCGGGGAAACTTTCGAAAAAGTCGTCAATAAAGTACATTTACATACTTCGTTGTTCGTAGCTCTTCGTAAGGGTTGCGAAACCTGCCTATTACCATGCCCATGGCCAATGACGAATCTATCATTGATCTTGTTGAATTGTTTAGTCAGTATATGGATATCAAACCTCTGCATCCTCTCTCCTCAGTCCGTTTCTCACTCTTTTCGGAGTTCGTTCTCAAGTGAATAAAGATGACCTCACTAGTCGCACACGTAACGTGTTCAAAGCACAAGGACACATACACATCCAATAATCACAAAAGGTTTTTTGAAATGTGACTAATCCTTTATAAGTGATGTTCATTTCGTTTAATGACATGATCCTGTAGAAGGGACAATGAACCCCTGTGACTGGCTGTGCCTGTTGTTATTTAATGTGCTCTGAACGACCTGCAGGCGGGATCAGCTTGGTCTTTTGTTCACTTGACAGCGAACTGAGAAAGTGGTTCGAAACGTAGTCACCAGAGAAAAATCCACACCAAGCCACCAACTTCAATACTTACCGAAATAGTTGACTTGCCCATCCATATCTAAATCAGCCTCCCGTATCATCTCATCAGCCTCCGCCTGCGTCAAGCGTTCTCCAACACTGGTCATGACTGTCTTCAGCTCAGACGCCGTGATGTAACCATTACCATTGCGATCGAAGTATTTAAAACACGCAATTATTTCTTCCTCTGAGTCCAATAGTTGCCAGTGCTCCTCAACCATGGCCACAAACTCGTTGAAGTCGATTGTGCCATTACCTACAACAGAAAGAGATCTTACCTGCCCTGTATATAAGATAACTCACCTTTGTGTCAGCTCCTCGAGATTCTGAGACAGCACGCAAGTGAGGACAGTCTCCACACAGTTGAGAATCCTTCTTGAAGACACCTGTCCCAACAAAAGAGAGCACAATCTCTCCCGGGAGATACAATCGGGCTAACAATCACCTTTATCAAGACTGACACCAGGCCAGCAATCTTCCTTCCCCCGATACAAGATGTCCCTCGACCCCCCCCCCCCCCCACCCCCACCATGACTTACCGTCTGCGTCCGCCTCTCTGATCAAATCCTTCACCTCCCTCTCTGTGGGGTTCTTGCCAATACACCTCATCATCTCGCCAAGCTCTTTTGAACAGATGTGACCATTGCCATCCTTGTCGAACAGTGCGAATGCCTCCTTATAACCTGCGATAAATCGGGGGGAGGGGGAATTAACAAACAATATAGAAGAGATTATCGTTATTTGGAGACTCTGAGCAGCTGAGAGATTATCGGTCTCGAGCTTTCAGGCCGGAGAAGATCATCTTGTGCAATCTGAATACTAGGATCAGCCACTCGTGCAGTTTTCTTATTGTATTTCAATTTATCGTATTGAGAAGTTGAGAACCATACCATGTCATCTGGACTTACAATCTAGCTTGTGTTTGTCCGTAGTGTCACATTGCTGACCGCCCTGCAAACGGAGGGGAGAAAGATTTAACTGAATTTAATTAGCTTTTCACATGACGATGTGATGCTGTCTCCGAACGCGAACGCGAAAATGGATTGGCTAAACGATGTTGTTAATGAATGGCGCGGACAAAACGAAACATATGAGTGGATATCAAGATATCAAGATAGAGCTCTTACCTTCTCCCTTTCCGTGGACATGGTCTATTCGTTCAGGAATGACTCAGCTTGTGAATATGGTGGCCGTTCCAGGGAATCGAGATCTGGATGTCCCAGCTGCAGGTTGCCTTTTTCTTATGAAGACCACCACCTGTTTTATTCTCTTATCTTATAACATGATATGGAGACGATGATATCTTGTCCCACATATACGTAAACTTGAGTCTCGTTATAATGAGATTGTATGTTATGATCATGGAGCTATTGAAGCCTTGCATGGGTGAATCTTGTGATTCGATCGTCTGTTGACGACGCACCTCTTGCCCTCGCACAATAAAGACGTCAGTGAATCGGATCAACGTGCAGTGAATTGGCTATTGATCCAGACTGGTGTTTGACCATTAAAATAAATAAATATAAATATAGATTTGTAAAGCGCCTTTCCAGGTCACCCTGCTCAAAGCGCTACCTCCTCTATTTTTTGGAGTGAAGATTGAACAAGTGTGTTTTAAGAAGGGATTTGAATTGGGTGAGGGTCTCAGCAGATGTAATTGCTTTGGGGAGTCGATTCCAGAGATAAGGGGCAGCCACGGAGAAACTGCGATCCCGGTACTTTGATTTTGAGCGAGGTACAAGGAGACACTTTGAACGGGATGACCTGGTAAGGCGCCCACCTTCGTTACGCTGTAAAAGTGAAGACAGATATGATGGCGCAAGTCCATTGAGGGCCTTGAAACACATCACCAGCACCTTGAAGACAGCTCGGCTCTTTACTGGGAGCCAATGGAGCTGCTTCAAGATGGGGGTGATGTGATCACGCTTCCTCGTACCACAGATAAGCCTAGCGGCTGAGTTCTGTACCCGCTGGAGCGGAGCAATGGTTTGGTCCGGTAAACCGTACGGAAGCCCATTGCTCATATCCAGCCTTGAGGTGACGTAAGCATGGATAAGGCGTTCAGCACTGGCTTGGTCAAGGAACTTGCGGATCCGACCAATCCGGTACAAGGAGAAGTACATGGATTTACACATGTTGCGAATATGATCTTTCATATTCCATTGTGTTTGTAGTGGTTGTATTATGCCACTGATCGTCGCATTGGGACAGAAGATAACTAATTCCGTCTTCAGATATGACATTGCTAATCGAAACATTTTCGTGGGCAACGTACATTTCTTTTCGTGCTGATCATGAGACATTCCACCACTGGCGCCCCGGGCAATAGAAAGCAAGCCTGCTCAGCTCATATTTTGATTCGCGAATGAGAACGAGGTTACATGTTGACGACGGATATATCGCGTTGCCTGTTGTTAGAAATGTAATGAAACAGTGTGTCTTTATTGTCTAGTACAGTATGCCAGGAAACAACAATACGAAACGATCAACTTGGCTTGATGACGTCAGCAAAGAGAGAAATCACCTCGTTCTGATCAAAATATGAACCTCTCTATCATCACAAACTGTCCAAGACTCTCACTTTTCAACAAAGGCATTCGGTTCGTGTCAATAGGTATCCTGAAGTAATGGTTGGGTGGATGCCATTGTGAATTAAGGAATAGTTGTTCAGTGGGCTGTGAAAATGATACATCCTAAGTCATGTTCTATCAATAGGGATTTGTGGAATTCTGTGGTGTTTGATTGTAGGCCTAATTTCTATTCATCCCAATTTGGACTTGAAGACTAAGTCACAATCAAGCGCCCGGGATAAGACAATTTTAAAGTTTAGGCAAAACTGATCGCTTGTGTGAAAATGACAATCGACTATGTGTGTTTTAGGTAACGGAACGATTGACTTGATGGAGTTCCTTTTTGTGATGAAAAGATCAAGAACAAACAGTTGGAGAAGAACACCTCAGAGGCGCCTTCAAGGTGTTCGACCGGGATAACAGTGGATACATCAGCAGAGACGAACTGAGAGAGATCATGACGTGTTTGGGCGAGCAGCTCACGGATGAGGGAGTCGACGAGACGCCATGTTGCACCAAGCAGACGTCAATGGGGACGGCATGGGCGATTATGATGGTAAGGCGAGCCAAATCTGTCTTATCATGAATACCTAACACCGTAAATAGACAACTCCAAGACAAGGCAAACTGACGGAGATGATTTTGTGTCTTGGAGAAAAGCTGACGGTTGGGGGAGTGGACGTCATGATACACGAAGCAAACGACAGCCAAAGGAGAGACGGCATCAACATAAAATTGGACAACTCAAGGTGCTGGCAAACTTGGGGACGCCATGATACATGAAGTTCAGGATGGTGTATAATTACCCGGATATCGCTAGTTCTCAGTCTCATATTTGATATTGATGTAAATAATGTATATCACCTTGACATAATAAATAGACTGTGAATTAATGGATTAATTCAACAACAAAGAACTGAGCCACAATCTTGATTGAGAATCTTTGTGTTGTCACCAAGTCGTCTCCAGGAGACAAACTCTCCTGTTACACCGTCCCTGTCAACCGATACACACGAGGTAAATAACCTGAGAAATTCTTACCTGAGTGATGAGATTGAAAACATGATATTGAAGTCTATGAAAGGGCCATGTAGGTCATATCAAAGTAGGTGTCCGTTCGAGCGTCCCAACATGAAAGCATTTGCCAATTGAATTTGCCTAAAAAGCCTTCATTGCTCTCCCTTGAGACCTTAAAATGCATCATCTGGTATCTAGGTCGCTTATAGACTTCGTCAAGGCAATTATAGTCACGCTTTGACTCGCTTCATATGCATATATCTAACATAAGGTTATATATGAATCCAATGCTGATATACAAATTGCCGACGGAGGACGAGTCTGCACATCGTTGTCCCTCTTGGAGACCCGGTCAACCCGGCGAGGCGAGCGACCCACAGGCCTATTAGCTGATTCGGCATTGGCAGTGTTGATTGCAGCATTTTGTCATTCGTTAAAAAGGTCTCGTGAATTTCTCCAATCCTCGAGCAAACAGACCTAAAGGAAATTCTATGAGGCCTTTCCAGAATTAAATTCCCCCGGAGATTCCTCAGCACATCCTAACAGGTTATTACAACAGTCGGACGCGAGCTGATTCACGCTGACGGGAGTTTCAGTAAGTATGAAGATGTCTTATAAAAGTTGTAGTCAGCGACCACTTGAAAAGTGTTCTGTTAGTATTTTTTGGCAATTGGCTAAGGTGCATGGCTATAGAGGCCAATGGCCAAAAATTAAATGCGCAGACGCATATTTTGATTTTTATACGGACATCATTCGCCTGATGACAGTAATCTCGCCATCGATTGGAACACGAGTCGAGCAAAGTCTCCAAGACCATGCAGTGCTCCTCTCAGGTAAAGCTCTAGGTCACATCCTAGAGTCACACGATACATTAAGAATCAAATCTTAACAAAATGTATAGACTTGAATAGACTTTCACCATCATCTGTCTTGAGACGTACACAACAACCAGCTTTTGTCCTACTCGGAATCAAGAGAAGACGACGTCACATCCTGGGCCAAGAATGTCACAATCACCCTTTTGTCTCATCACCTCATTGTTCCCCAAGGGTTCTCGCATTATACTTCCAGCCTAGCCTGCCATCATGTTCGGGTACGATGTAGACACAAGGTACTTTCCACTCATTGGCATCTCCTTCTTGGTGTTCATGTCTATCTATGAGAAGTTTGCACCGTATTACTCTGCGCGGTGGTTCTCCAGGTACAGGAGTATGACCACCAAGGAAAAGTTGCAATGGGATAATAAGTAAGTCAAATCGTTATTGTGATATCTCTCTTCCTCGTCGCAATGTCGTCGTGTTTTCTGTCGACAGCTATGAAGACAGTATGAGTTCATATGTTCCCATAAAACATAACTCGGTCTGGAGATGGTAGACTCCTAAGCAGTCTATTTCGTCATCCTGATCGTCTTTACTCGATGGACAGGACGTGTGTTGACGTGATCGGTCCACTGAGTCCAGAGTGTAGCCTGTAGGTGTTGTTTCTGGCCAAACTTGTCTTCGCATCGCTTCGTTTGGCGACCACACTTTCGTCAAATAGACGAAAGTCCTTCGCCTGAGAGAGGAACACTCTCCTCCGTCAGAGAGATCGAACTCCATTTCGTCATCCTGATCGGCTCTTCTCATGGGCGACGAAACGAGGCCGGCCCAGTGCATCCGGAGTGCACACAGAGACTAATAACCCTTGATATGCTTTCACCACAAGTTTCAGCATGCCGAGATGTTGTTTTAATTTATGTCTTCTCTCCCAGGATTGGCTCCACTATCCATTCTGTGACTGTCAGCACGTTGTTTATTCTTTGCTACCTTTTAGAAGGAGAGGAGTTCTACAAGGTGAAGTTATGGTAAGTCAGACACTAACTTGTTTTAAAGATGGATTGCTCCCCTAATACACCATCGCCCAGGGCTATCACTGATCTGTCTTCAAGATGGTTTGTTCCCCCAATACACCATAGCACTGATGCTTATCTTCAAGATGGGTTGTTCTCCCAACACACCATTGCCCTAAGCTGCACTGATCAGTCTTCAAGACGGATTGTTCCCCCAGTACACACAGATCAAGAAGAATGAGCCAACCTTTAGTGCTCTGTTCCTGTAGTACCACAGAATGACAGTAAACTATTTTGGTTCTATCCGTCATCACTCACACGGTGACGGGGAAGCGGCGCTGTCATGATGTCATGTGACAATCTGTCTTTCAAATTCCAGGAGCGAATCGACAATCGTGAAAGTAAATATGTGTGTTGTGATAGGATATATGTTGGCCGGTGAGTAAGTTGAAGTGAATGCGACAAGAAGTCACAACATTGCGGACCTGTTTTCGATTGCGAAGCAGTAGTACACCTCGTTGTTCCAAATCTAATGCAAATAAATAACAACATGTTTCGTCTTTTTGTCTTTCGTGTGCGTAGCTTATGAGAATCGTTTATCAAAACTAAGGCCGTAGACGCCTGCCTCACTTGCAAAAGCAGATACAGTTTTTCGCTTAGTTTCTTTATTGTCTTTCAGATACCAGTCATATGGTTGGTAACAGTCAATATATTGGGAGCACCCAGTTTGTCGTTCATCATATAGTCTCCATCTTCCCATTTTTGTTTGTATTGGTAAGTCATTGCCTTGCCCCCAAGTAAAGATCCAGACTGGTACTCATGTTAGATCTGCTAAATGGTAACGTGATGGTCGCGGATACTCTTAAGGTGCATGACCACCAGTCTTGTAAATCTCCTTCTATAATGGGCACTCACAAGGGCTAGAACGATAAAGCAGTACACCAGTCGTACCGACTAATAAGGACATATACAATGTAAAAGTTGTTCGCTCGAAACTGAGCGACTGAAATATCGGATGAATTGCGTCACTTCTTGTCACCTAGTCTGGAAGGAACCTTACAGAAGACAGAATAGCGACGATGTAGTTGCCACAATATCAAGTTTAGTCAAATGAAGAGGCAGACGGAAGGCAAATGACGTTTACATAATCTGGATCCGTCATTTAAAAGAATTCAATATATGACGAGTTTTTGATGGAAGACTTACAAATGTTTATCTAATACTCCGCGGGAACACTGTTTGGTTATCTTTTGCTTCCAGACCTATCGCATTCTTAATTGGCATGCAAATTTCCGAATGGCGGCTGAAATTTCGACATTCTTCATTAATATACGGTAAGCATGATCATTAGTTTTAGCTCAGGAAGTTGTCGGCTATCACTGGGGTTTCGCATCCGTTATTGGCGTCCATCTGTCCAGTTATATCCATCCTGAAGACACAATCCAACATACAAGTCCTCCGACTCATTCCTCCATTATTGTCACAACGAGGCAGCTCATGTGTGTCTTTCTACCAAGGAAACGGACTGCCGAGGAGTCATCCTCTTGTAGCAGGCGTTTTCAATATACTACTGATCTCGATGACGCGTATAGGAGTGAAAATGTCAGGATGTCCGACAATAGGAGAATTTGACAACACAAGAACTCGTTGCATCTTCTTTCAAGTTGTCCACAATCAGTTCGGTCCGGAAATGCGAACCTCCCATATGTAGTTAATTCCTTGTATGTCTTTTTCTTAAATTATTGAGATGAAAAATTCGGCTTGTCTTTCAGATGGTTCCTGGATGCGCCTTTACAATATTCAAAGACCTCCAATGTCTACGTTGCCAGTGGCATCGCTCTCACCATCTCCTTCATCCTGACGCGGATCGTCAACATCCCGTTCTATTACTACCCAGTTTACTCGGAGTGCTCAAAATACTCCTGTACCCCAGCCATGTTATTTTGGATGGTCGCTCCGTGTATCGTCCTGGACGGATTAGGTCTCTGGTGGTTCAGAAAAGTGGTAGTTGGATTTAAGAAGATAATATACGAGGGCTGGTTTAAGAACGTGGTCTTAGAAAAAGTAATGAACGGAAAATGATTGACAATGATAAGCTTTTATTGTCATTTCTCGGCGCGCGCGCATTGACATGCTGGCAATTTGCTTGGACTGGAGACCCGATGAAACATTGTTAACTATTATGCGCTGGAGGCCGGTGCTGAGGTTTCGAAGGTCATGGGTCTCTATAGTACCTTAGTTTCCTGTCTGTCACCATATGGACATATTTTCCAACAACACCAAAATGAGACCGGTGATTCTGGGTCGTCATAGCGGGGTGGTCGCTTTATCGGGGTGGTCGCCGACCGGGGTTCCACTGTATATATAACTGTGTATATAGGACAAACAATGTTTTTTAAATATAATTTGCAATGTGCCATTTTATGCAGCCTAATATATGTACAAGTTATTGTATAGAAATAAAGTATGCGTATTATATGTATGGATATTTTTGTTATTTATTATGATTCTCGTGACTTCGTTCGTGTCATATCCGATGCTCTGGCTTTGACATGGTGTCCCCGCATATCATCCGACCTTGGTTGATGCTAAAATATCGGCCAGCCACATCTCAGTCTTGACTGTCACACTTGCAGGGCGTCTCGCCACACGGGGCATCGAGGCTGTTATCCATTATTCGCAAAAAACACTTGTCTGGGGATTTTGAGGAGATTTATGAATTCCGTCTTCCTGCAGGTGCAATGGACAGTGTCGCATGCCGACATGAACGCCATGAATCAGTGTGGGGAGTCGGACAGTATCTGTTACAATCAGGCCTGAACAATGATATCAATGTCATGTAGATTTAGAATCAAACGGAGACTGAAGATTTAATCCAATTGTTCCCCCAATGCACCATCGTCCAGAGCAAGCACTGGTTGTATTGCACTGGGGTTCTTCCCCTAACACACCATTGCCTGGAAGCGAGCTTTTTTTACAGGTAGGTTCGTACCATTGTGTACATTTAATTTATTACTAAAATAATCAAGTAAATGAATAAAAAGCAATAAAAACAAAAAGTGCATAATTGTTGGTCCTTCCGAGATTCGAACTCGCACCAATTGTTAATGTGCATCACTGATGTGACCCGCTCTACCAAAACTAGGCGCTTGTCGCATCTGAACTTGACAGGTTGATACGGATTTCACAAAAGGTCTACAATAGGGAAATGAACAACAGGTCCGTATCAACCTGTCAAGTTTAGATGCGACAAGCGCCTAGTTTTGGTAGAGCGAGTCACTGATATTGTTTACTGACTAACAACACGTGCGTTTCTTAATTGATGACGTCAGGCGAAGTTACCGAGCTCTGATTGGCGGCCAATGTACACAAGGGTACGAACCCACCTGTAAAAAAAAGACTCGCTGCCCGGAACTGCTCCACGACCGTCTTCGGCAAATTCCAACGGCATGAAAGGAAAATTTAAACGACAGTAACAACAGTAAAGTTGTTTACATGTAGCTATGCACATGCATGACATGCCAGCATATTTACTTTTTTAAGATGGATTTTGGAGTATATCTGCGAACAGCCAATTGACAAATGACATTATTTGCCATTAGACAAGTCTTGATACAATATTTGACATTTCTAATCCGTATTCTGTGCTGTTGATAGAGTGAATTTGCTGGGAAACTCGTCACAAGGTGCGAACTTTAACCTTCAATAATATTTTGCGTGACAAGGCACTAGGCAGGGCCAAGGCCAAGGGGAGGTGGTGTGATGACGTAATTTTTATCAAGGAACCGGTGAAGAGAAAATGTCCCCCTGCAGAGTTTCTGAGAAATCCATTGCCTTTTGCAGAACTTCACCCAACAAACAATCATTGAAAATAAATTTAGCCTTAAACATGAAAAAACTTACTTTGGTCGGAGGAAGATGAAGCATTTCAGTTTATGCAGGGTATCACCATCAAGAACAAATAGGTGTGTTCGCTCTATTTGTTTATGAGCACTTGTACAGTTGCGTTTTCTCTTTTTACCAGCTGAGCAATCACCTTGATGAATGATGGTATCTTCTCCTGTGACCCTCGGATCCAAAGAATTGTACCAAGGTCTAGATGTCTGTGATGCATACCCTACTAATAAGCTATTTGTGAGTAGGGGGCCTATAGGCCTAAATCTATTGAGGCTAACCATTTTCTTATCATATCAGTTTTTTATAATGAAAAGATGAATCCAACTTACAAAAACGGGGCACTCCACCATCACATTTTAAGAACATAACAAGGTTGATTTTCAAAATAAAATCTGCAGTTCACTTCGAAAGGCCCCATCTCAATAAAAAACACAGTTTATAAAGTTATTGTGACAGTTTTTTTATGTTTAAAAAAGGACAGCAAAGTTGTTCTTTAAATCATCCTAAATTAAGTGATGCTTATTTGCAGACTTATCTTGATGAAATTTACCACCAGTCCTCAACGGTTGTCCAAGGCTTCGACTTCAGTGGTATAGAACAAGTAACTGATGAAGTGGTGCATGTGTTGGTGTCTGTGGCAACTCAAAACAATGGAGAATCAGCTCTGCAAGATATCTCTTTTGCTGCCTGCACTCATCTGACTGACTACGGCATTTATCGACTTGCCAAATGTTTCAAAAATATTCGGAAGGTAAGAAATGTGAAAAATTTGAAATAAATGGTAAATCTTGGTTATTTAATATCAGAGAGGGTTAATGTTTTCATAAAAAGTATTTCATAACCAAAAAAGATGATGTTAAAAAAAAAGAAAAAAGAAGTTGAAAAAATATTTGTAGCCCCCAGTGAGATTTGAACTCACGACCCCTGGTTTACAAGACCAGTGCTCTAACCCCTGAGCTATGGAGGCTTCCTTGTGCCATGCATGTCAGAGTTGTGTATTAAACCAATGCACTGCGAGCATGTACAATGTATTGTGCTACCACACGACTAGCCCATTGATAATACACAGTTCAAACACTATTGTCTGGTATAGGGTATCGTGCACAGTTGGCATCGATCACGATCAGAGCATAGCATGAGGAGTCCAGAACACTGGGACTACCTGCCAGTGCTACACACTGGGACTACAAATAAGAAGTCCGGTGTGTACATTCTGTATAGTGCATGAGTGGTGTGAAGGGAAAGATAGTCCCTCAAATCAAAGTCCTTCACATTGTGGAACAGAGCTTTGAGCTTGACAGATTAGCTTCTCAGGACTCTGTTTTCATCAGTTCTGAAATACTTTTCATAAATCATAGCTTACTACAGCCAGTAGACCATAATGAAGGATAGCAAGAATGCTAAACACTTGCGCAAGTTTCACGTGAAGGCGTCAAAAAGTGAACATCTATGACCGAATGATCTCATTAAAAACTACAATTTTTTGAAAAATTTTCTGGTATAGAATTTTCTTTTCACTGGCAATTGGCGAGGACTCGGCGAGGATAACGGAAATGTTTTTCTTTGTCATTTCTAGATCTCGTTAGATGGGTGTATAAAGGTGACAGAGAGAGGCCTACACTACCTACTAACAGAGTGTCAAAAGTTAGAGGTGGTGTCCTTGAAGGGGGCTAATGTCGGTTATGTCCCAGCAACGAGAGTTGGCTTGAAACTTTCGCTGGAGGGATGTCCCATTTATAATGATTTGAGGAATGCAGAGGATACAATCGATTATGATAGTGAGTAAAGATGTTTAGTGTTTTTCGGGGACGCTTGGTATTGAGCAATGTTAGGGAATATGGTTTGTCAGGAACAAAGCTGGGTGCAAGGTGGGGGGCCAATCGACCGATGATGTCAACATGGGGGGGGGTCAGCCTGGAGCCACCTTGAAAGGGATGTACACTGTTACCTTCTGAGATCAACAAGTGCTTTTGTGATAATTGAAAACCTTGGTCCATTATAGCGGTTCTAGAGTCCTAGGGCCCTCTTTGTTTTTAGTGACCGGCTATTTTCCGTGGCCTTGGGGTATTCAAGTGATCTTGTTTTCCTTCAGTTTCCAAGGACAAGGCGATCGTCATGTGCGATGCTAGCCTCCAGTTGGATGTGGTGGCATACCTTCGCGGTGATCATGTTGGTGAGATCAGCAAGAGGGCGCCAGGTGGAGGCAACATGAAATTACACACTAGTATCGTGACTTATGAATTCTGTGGGACGGAGGTAACTGATTAGTAATAAATGGTCTGATCAAATCATCATTCTGGGAAAAAAACAATGTTTTATAAGGTCATACTGTTTGCCTCCAATCATTAAAATATAATTTCTGTGTCCTTGAGAAAGACACTTTATCCTTCTTGCTTCTCGCCTCACAGGAGTAAATGAGTTCCTGGCTAGCAGAAATGGTCATGTTCATTGCATGTTCACAGGCAATTGAAATGTGCTGTCACTGGCTCTGTCACAGGCAATTCAAATTTGAAGTTTGTTCCGAAGGGAGTTGAGATCAAACCACATTGTATAGGCATGCGTCTGGGGGTACAGTAAGCATGAAAGTACAGTAAGTAGAAAAAAATGTATCATTTCTGTTTTGTTGCAGTTTGATCCCTGTTCATTCATGACTGATGGTGCAGTGTATATCTATGCGTTTGATGTTGGTGGTAACCTTGGCAACCCACAGGTGGAGATCATGTCACGATTGGATTCGGCGCGGGCTCAGGTACACCATCTTCTACTTTCACGATCAGATCTGAGGTCGTTGCTAAGTTCTGTTTTAGAGTTGTAAACTAACATCATTTGCTCAGAGAAAATCGCTTCTGTTGACCTTATGCCCAAAAATGGAAGACTAAAACTCTTCCAAGGCAGTATTAACAGCCCGAAAGATGCACAGTGTTTTCTTAAACTGAAAATGTGCTACTTTTTCTTTCAGGTCCTCTGTGTACCATTTATCATCTTGGCATTTCACACAGAAAGCAAGGAGTCCAAATCTGCGATTGATAATTTGACAAAAACATTGTCCACCGCTATGACATCACGAGGTGAATACCTCAAGAACTTGATGGAGAAGGAAAAGGTTGACAGGTAGTGTGATGACATCATTTTTATCATCTTGACCAGTGACATTGGCAGATGCTAGTGCAAAGAATGGCATGAATTATATTCTTTTTGTTACTCTCGTTTTCTTATATGATAACTTGGAATTTCTTCCAGTTTTTCATTCTGTGTTTCCTTTAATTTGTGAGAGCAGATCACCTTAACAATTGCTTCAAAAGATTTTACCGTCTTTCAGTCGGGAGCGAGACTTCCAGTTTCAGCAGCACTACAGCCGTGGCCTACAGGCGGAGGAATTTCATCAGATGGACCCTATTTACTTCTTCAGCATAGAAAAGGATACTAAACATGTAAGGAGAATCATGAATAGTCTGCCTGCCATTTTGTAAGAGTGCGTGCTTGTAAACATGGTCTATACGACACATGAAAAACGGAAAGATGCTGTGGTTGAGAGCGGCTCTGAATGAAAATGGGAGTCTCATGGTTGCATAAGTTGTCTTGATGTTTAGGTGAACTAAACTACAAATATATAGGCCTTAGGCCTCAATCGTTTTGGTCTGTCACTGATGTCGGTTGTTAAAATTCAGAATTGGGCTGGTGGGGTTCCCAACTTCGTCTTCATCTGTCCTGACCTCTTATTCAGTCAACCCCATATACCCTTGGCTACCCATACTATATCAAGTATCAACGTACCTTTTAGCTCCATGGTGTAGTCCTGGTGGAGGTCAAAATTATGTGAAACTTTAAATCTTTTATTGCAATTTGCTTGTATTGATGGTTTTCGTATCCTAGGAATAAATTCAAATTTTTCAGGTTGAGTATTGCGCCCTGAAACAAGAGGTTGGAGGAAGTAATCAGACACTGGAAGATCTTCTAAAAGTACAGGAAGAATTAACGGTAAATATGATTGCATTATTCGGGAGTAAAAAGTGTAAAAGGTTGTGAAGATTTGATTCAAAATACAGCTTCCCTCAAAATTTGCAGTGTTGAGGAATGGTTAGTTTCGTTTGACACCAATTATGATGTGGCAGCTCTGTAGTGGGTTGTGTCAAGCTATCAAGCTGTTTTCCAATGATATTCTGTTTTCTTTTCCAGAATAAAGCTAGTGCATCCATTGACAACCTTAGAAAGAGTGATATATCTGAGGTAAGAGGATCGGTTTTAGTCAGCCTTGATAGGAGATTTCTTGGTGGCTGTAATCATTGGTCATTTCCAGTTTTAAGAGTTCTGAGTCGACTGTATATTCAGGAAACTCTTGATTGCAAGAACCTCGATCTGCATCCTGTCTCTTGCGGCGTGCAGTTAAAAAGTTGGGTTTTTTTTCGAAAATCTTCCTAAAATGATCATCTGATCGTTCTGGGGCTTCCAAAAGAGAAAAAACTAAGTTTTATGAAAGGAACTTGTTCCTTCAATAAAAGCCTCCTTGCATCTGAATTGCACAAAAGATCCTTTGATATTATCGAGGTATGTTTTAGTTGATAATTTTTTATTTTGATTACTGTATAAATGACCTGAATTAAAACTTCTTTCTTTTCATTTCCTGATTGATTCAGATAGCATCCATGAGCTCACCACCACAAGCGCTGCTGAAAGTAGCACAAGGACTGTTAGTCCTTTTAGGAAAGGCAGACTCGGTGAGTAACCCCTCCAGAAATGATTCAAGGGTGTTCTCACCCATTTAACTTTGAGGTCAAAAGTTCATTTTACTCTCTTAAATATCTGTTTGTTATCAGAAATGACTGTTGAGGTATATGTGTAAGAAATTGTGCGTTACCAATGAATTCTGACCAAACAGTTCAAGAATTGAAATTCAGACACCAGATTTCCATAGCTTTATGTTCTTAGGAAGGGTCAGTCAAAACTCTGAACATTTCAGTGTTGTCTGTCTTCTTTCAGTTAAAGTCAGCTACTTGGAAACTCTTCAAGCCGATGATCAGGAATATGTCCTTCCTCAATGAGTTGAGGGAGTCGCTGTCAAATGTAAGTAGAATTGCTTGAAAAGTCAAAACATTACTGTTTTTATCACACAAGAATCAGCTCGACCACAATCTTTTTTCTGTTTGTGATGTGTTACCGAGCAGCTTGTCTGCACTGAACCTTTTCGCCAACTTCTTCATTTTAAGATTTTTATGTGGAATTATTTGCAACTAAATTTGTTCCTTATCCATTCCAGCCTGGAGACTTTGTGGAACGCTGTAAAAAGATCACTCCTCTCATGAACGACCCTGATCTCAATGAACAAAGGGTAATTACTAATAAAGTGGTTAAATTGAAGTGGATATATGTACAGTGGAACCCCGGTAACATGACCACTCATGGGACCCGAGGTTAAATGGTTGCGGTGGCCGCGTTAGTGAAGTTGAAAATCCGGGGACAAAATGCATGATTAGGTTTTCCCGCCAAAATTGTTGAACTTATTCATAAGTTTGTACAAAATACAAGAACTTTGCATTCCAATGTTCTTCTGGGTTTGGAATTGTGGAGATGCTCGCTAGGCATTCAGTCCATTTTCAGTGAAAGGGTAGCTGTCCTAGAGAGTTCAGCCATATTTTACATGTTAGAGCCCAAGAGCGTAGTGGTCAGGGACTGGTATCCTTTGGCCAGTATTCCTCTCTGTTATAAAACCGACAAATTCTTATTGACACACTGGCTATCGTGTTTGTTTATCTTTCAGCTTCGCAACGTATCAATCGCTGGACATGCGTTCTATATTTGCATGACGACAGTTTACCAGTTGAGCACAGAGCACTGGCCGAAGATATCCAAGCTACAAACTGATTTGAAGGAGAAAATGGAAATCCAGAACAAACATGTATGAGTACTTAAATACTCTAAGAATTATTCCATTGGATTGCAGTCCGGTTGGTGCATGGCCGTTTTCAGTTGTCTCTGATGGCCTTGATGTTCTTGCCAACCGTTCCCGTTCACTTGATAAAAAACCACTGTTAGTTACTGACTGTAAAACAACCCATCTGTTTATAATGATACTTGGCAGAGGACGAGGAATGAGCATGAACTGAAATTGTAATGCCTGGCAGACTACGTGGAAGAACAAGCCAGCAGGAATGTTTCTTCTCACCAACCATGGCCAATGCTTTGTCCCATGGATCACAAACAGTATCCAATCCATTCACTAGAAAAATCATCATCGGACGTCTTAGTCCAAGTCAGACTTGGGGCATCCCCTGTCTGTAATTTATTACTCTCTGTCATTGATTTTCTGTGACCCTGTCTATGATATGCCTTTTTCTTGCAGGACCACACTGCAATTCAGTTCTCTCTTGAAACTTGTGAAAAGTATGTTCGTACGGTCTACCAGTGGGAGTCGTACGAATTCAGCCAGGCAGTACACAGCTTGTATTCGTCACTGCCTAAAGTCAAGATGATGAATCTGGAGGAGTATGTGCAGAGTCTGTCGGTCAAGCCATTTGGTGATGGTATGGGACCGTATCGGAAAGCAGTCCAAAGACTTGCTAACATGGTAAGTTTGGTTTCAGTGGTCAAGTATTATAAGATGATTGCAATTGTTCTGTCAACAGTGAGGCCAGTGATGGTATAACTATTGCCACAACAGTTGCCAGGTTGGCAATGCATTGTCTAGTTCAATAACAGATTCTTGCATTGCTCAATGTGCATGGGTTGGAGATCTAACAGAGGAAAGACTGTATCAAGCTGTATGTAACGATGCTCTTGATGATGATGATTTATGACAATGTTAACTTTCATTTCAGGGCAAAGTTCTCTTCTACCCAAACATTGCCGGTGAACCAATCATATTTGATGTACAGTGGTTTATGGACATCATGGACTTGAAGCACAAAGACAAGAAACTAGAGAATCGTGACCGGGTTTTGTCGCTGACTCGCTACGCCCAGCTTTATGAAATGGGCGACCTGGAGGAGGCATGGAAAGACCACTGCACAGGGAACGAAGTAAGTCAGTTCAGCATTGCACTCATGGGGAGTAATACTCATAGTAACTCATGTAACAGAATAGAATAAACCAGTTGACATCCTGCACGCTAAAGTGAGATGCCTGAGTCATTTTGATCTTGGATCTCTTTGGATTTTGATTTCACAAGATGATAAAACTGAAACTTTCATATCAACTGACACTGTCTATTTGATTAGTTTTCAGCAGTTCTCTCCATCATGCAACACTTCGGTGTTGTGCTCCAAGTTAAAACTGATGTTCCAAAAAATACCGAGCCAGATTGGTACTACGTGTTCTTCAGAGATGTGCCCCCCAAGATGTACCTTTGGTCGAACCCTCGGCAAGATCAGCTGAGTGGACTGGGAGAGCGTATCTTCAACACAGACAATCCCGATGACACAGAGGGTCTCGTCTCAAATTATTACTACGTGGTGAGTAACAAAACTGTTCCCTTATGTCAACTTGGGGACCACGCCTTCCTCAAGAATTCTACAGACTGAGTAGTTAGTTGGTTCTGATCCTCGCTTTATTCTTTCTTGTTCGTAGGTTGTGCGATGCTGTTTAGAACGACTTGTTAAGAAGGAATAAGAAGCTTACTGAGCTCTGTTGGTCCCACTTGATACCTCAATAGCCTGCATAGAACTCTAACCTTTAAACAGTTTGTCAAGTGTATCTCAAATATATCCATCAAAATTTTTAATTTTCAGTTGTTTAATTGTCCTTGTTATGTTTCAGAAACATTTTTGGCCCGATCAGAAACCGGACACCGACCTCGAGGTGACGTACTCCTACAATCTCGATAACGGCTTCCCCTCTGTACTGATTCCCCAGATTGTAGCAAAACTTCACGAGATGTTTGATGTAAAGTTCTGCTGTCAAACCTGCGCTGTCGTTGGTCAGGGAGCAGTCGAGGCTAAGATCAAGTACAATGTGCATGGCAGTAAGTACAGACTTTCAAAATCAGGCAGTTGAATTCCTCAAAGTCAATTTTTGGCCATGAAAATGATAGCCTTTTGATAATAGGCTGAGGTTAGCCTGAAATGATCCCTACTGTAAACAAAACATCATTGTTATCGTTACTGAGTCACTTTAACAGAGATTCTAGCAATGTAGGGCTGTATGACTGACCCATGCATCAAGTACATTTACATCATGCATTGTGCATCATCATCATGGACCTTTCATTTCAAACACAAATCACAGATGGGGACGTCTGAGGGGTGCCTATGATGTCAAAGTGTGGAGTTGACATAAATACCAATCACCTCTGAGCAGACGAGTCTTTTGTCATGTGATGTTGGTTTCCTCCAGAGACTCAGGTGTGTTCCGATTGACACTCGAGACTAAACTGTTGTGTTCCTCTTTTAGCCCGCATCACCGGCTCCATTGATATAGAAGCCCGCTGCACTCGCTTCAGCCAGGAGAGAGAGGCGAATGAGTACATCATTCATCAGTACATGTGGGGTCTCGTCAATAGTATCTGTCTGTGTATCGAAGGCCTGATCATCTCCTATCCGTTGCTACACTCTCATGTGAGTTAATATAATCCAAGTCCTGTCTTGATGAGACAGCAGATGATTGTAATGATGTCTTCGAAGATGTCTGTGAAATTTTCTTTCTTTTAACTCTGAATGTTTTTTCAGTTATCACTTGTATCTTCGAACCTGGGGCTGACATAACAAAATCAAAGTTTGATGACTAATAACTCGGAGTAATTTTATGTCTAATGCTGCAGGTTGTAATCCCATGCCTTGGATCCTGTGCCCAAACCGTCTACAGGTATAGATACTCTCCACTGGAGCTTCCCAGGGACATTACAAGTGAAATACCTTGTCCAAGTTGTAAAGAGGAGCGGATGTCACCCTTGGCGTATGGTCTTCTGCTCGGCCGCCATGCCTACCTTCCGTACCATGATTGGAAGGAGGAACTGGGAACCAAAAGATGTCGGCATTGCGGCATCTCCGAGGTTCAAAGTGAGAAATTTTGGGTATGTTGTGTTTGCTTGACCATCTTGCAATCTTGTCCAAATTCAGTGCACTGGGTCAGTGTACGACTATTTCATTACCATGGCTGGTGATGTGAGAAAATCCTGTTTGATCCCAAAGCAAGGATTGATAAAAGCCAAACTTCAAGGAAATCAAACCAGTGGTTTGTTCCCAAGAGCCCCTACTTCAACTTTACTACATGTACACCATGGTTTTTCAAAAATGTAGATGATGTCTTTATTCTGTGTGAAGTTAGTGTGTGACTTCAATGGCGTAAATCGACTGTGATTCGTATGCATTCATCTGATGCTTTCAGGCAATGGAGTCCTCCCTCTACCCAACATTTAGATCACAGACATTTGAGTTCATCACTGCTGAAACAAGTCAACCAGAGCAAAAAGAGTGAGTCCACTGCAAAACTTTCTTCAGTGTTTCAGATAACTGCCAGTGAAGAATCCACTGGACACCCAGACTAATGTTACTCTATTTGCCCCAGTATTTATATCAGGACGTAATGCCAATGGTACTGATTTAGCAACTGGGCCCTGAACTAGATTATTTAAGGCAATCATTCTCTTGCCTTTTTGGTGGAGAGGGAGGGTGTACTGTGACCACTTTCATCATTTTCGCTTCAGATTATCTGAGACTCGACAAGAGAGTTCTGTGGAGTTGTTTCTGTCTTGTCAGCCTCTCTGTGCGAGGGAATTCAAAGCGGTCAGGTTTCTGGTGCTGGACTCTAAAGGCGTGGAGCTACACATCATACGAGACGTTGAGTGCATCACAAGGTATGATGAGTTAAGAGTGGGTCTGGTTGTTCAAAACAAATTCTATCACTCTATCCATTAGACATCTAGTGGCAAGTAAACAGCAACAAGCCAACGGCATTATTAGCTCTGGTAAAATTTTGATATATGTAGGAGGGAACTGGAGATCCCTGATATAAGCTAGTTTATTAGCGAGATTCACCCTCTTATCAGAAGGGCGACAGATCTGTCTGACCGGGCTGCAAAACCCTTGGTGCAAAGATGCTAAAAGCTGATGTTTGTTATAGAAATTGATCGCAACCATTTGTAAAACTCCAACGGCCCCAAAGCGATGAAGTTTCAGCCTCCACCTCAAGTGTGCTAGCACATGCAATTGATTTTGTTATTGACTCCAGACTGAAACGTGGAGAAACCGATGATTTTACCTCCAACCTGCAGAGAGCAGGTGATATGACCATGAACTTGGCAGGAATGATCATCAAGAAGTTTACTGGTGAAGATGTGAAGGAAGAGCACGAAGCGTTGAAATGTTTACCGGGTGATGTTTTGCATTTGGATGTCAAGTGTATTGTCTCTGAAGATGGATGGGAGGTAGGTTCAAGAAAACACATTGGCTGCCTGTTGAAGCTTAAAGCAGCATCTCAACTCAGTTAGAATTCTGACACACTCCGAATCTCTTCTCGCAAACATTTTCATCAAAATAGCCACTTTATCAAGCTCTTTGCAGGATCTATTTGCTGTATTGCGATATTATTGTGATCGAATTCTTTTTTCCTGCTGCAGACGAATGACCTCTTGTTGATTATCTCCAAGAATGGGTGTGCTGTGGTCACTGTGGGCATCCAGACAGATTCCTTCCTTGCGATAACCGCAGAGGATTCATTCATGACTGAGTCTGGGCCCAAACTGGTGATGCAGACACCGATGTGTCCAGTAAGTATTCCTTAGTTCCAGCAATGTTGATTTTGGACGTTTTATCTTTTGACGACATAACTGACAGTCCATATATATAACACTATTGACTTGTTCTGGTCCTGTGATTGGTTCGCAGCCAGCTGTTTAAAATAGAAATTGCCTTCTCCCCAGGTGGCACTTGAGAGTGTCTTGTTTGACAGATCTGGCATGTTCTTTCTTTGGGAGAGACATGTCGTAGACAAATTTACTTTACAAATTAAAAGGTGATCCTCGTGACATCTCAAAGAATCTTCTCTTACAGGTTGTGACGTCCAGACACTTCAACGTCAACACCCTGGTTGTTTATGATGAAACAGGGATTGGAGGTCAATGGGCAGTTGGAACGATACAATCCATTTCCAATGGCTACCTCTACGTGTCGCAAGATAAACACAAGCGGTCGTCTGCCAGGAAGATTCATCCGAATTCAGAAGACCTGTCGTCGTTGTGTCAGACCCCTGGCGACAAGAGCATCACCATTGGGAAGGGTAACTATTGTAAACAGTGAAATGCCATTGTGTAGACAGAATATGCAAATCCTATAATTACCAAGTTTCAGCACATTTGCATGTATAATAACAGCACAACAGCATTGTGTATTTCTATATTACAAATGGAGTAAACCTTTAATAATGCATAATTAATGTCTGAAGATAACTTATCAATCGTTTTTGGCCAGTTCTGCTTAGATCTTTTACACTTTTACACTTTTTGGCTTTTCATCCCTTCACTATTTGTTGCTTTCAGAACTTGTAAAACGTCCAGGGCAAGTTTACGAGTTTCTGAATGAGACGAAGACTTTACCAGCACCGATTGGGCTGTTTAGACACGTCATTAGGAATACGGTAAGGAAAGATGATAGTTCTCAAACTAATATTGGGTTAGTCAGAAAAACTGGTAAATCTCACATTGGATGTTCGGTAGAATTATTTGAATATGCTTACGTAATGTTCATTATATCAGCATCATAAATCCATTAATAAAATTGTCGAAGTTTTTATGAAAAAACAACTTTAAAAAAAAGACAAGACGAATTTGGTAAAAAGAGGTAGTAGCCCCCAGTGAGATTTGAACTCACGACCCCTGGTTTACAAGACCAGTGCTCTAACCCCTGAGCTATGGAGGCTTGTGTGAGAATGAGGTGATCAGCTGGTACATGTCAAGCAGTTTGTCAAGTTTATTCACAGCAGGCACAGTGACAGCTTTCTTATTATATTGTCTCTTGACATATGGCATGCATTAAATGTACCGGTACATAATTGCTGAAGTTACAGGTTATTGATTACATATGTCCTATAGTTATAAAACAATGTTTTCAATGTCTTCCTAGTGGTATAATCATTGATTTGTTGACATTTCTTGTGTATCTGTGACCGAGCTCACTCTATAGCCAAGTTAAAATAAAATTTGAACAATTCACTTCATATGCTCATTCTACCTCATTCAAGATATGTTCTTTATTTTCAGGCTGACATTGATCTATTGCCTCTGAAGGGCCGTCTTGAGAACCACCCTGTCCAGTGCACCGCTGGAACCTACACACCACTAGTGCTCGCCAGGACAATTGAAAATAGCATCATGATGAAAAACCGTCTGTCACCGGTGTCCATGTTGTTCTTGCCGTCCAACTTCGAGACGCATCACCTGTACCATCCATCACGTCACGTGGTCCATGACCTGACCAATCAGGCAGTGACTCAAGTCTGTGCTGGAGATGTCATCAGTCGCAGGAACGGTATGCATGGTCTTGAGCTTTTTTCACAGATTTAGCTCTGATTGAATAGCCTGGGCCATTGTACTCACCTGTAGGTGTGCGGCTTCCAAAGTGTTGTTTGCACGGTTGTGATTCAGATGAATATGTCTGTTGCGGGCAACGATGGACTCCAAAATTGTTTGTCGAATGCAGGTAAGAGGGGCGAAAGCAACTAGATGGGCCTTGAAATAGACAGAGTCTGCAGGTCACCATCACTAACATTACTTTAGCTCTGAAGTACCTCTCTAATCTTTTGTGTCATACTTGTGTATATTGAAGCCAGAATGATCATATCACATACCTGACTGCCAGACCATACTGCTCATATTCTTCAGCTTTATTGAAAATGATGTTTGTTTCAGCGGTTTACCATGCGAGTCACCTGATGAATGCTCCCGTCATCCCTTTGGCTGATGTTGATGGTGTCACCTCTGCTGAGACTGGCCAGATCTGGAGGGCATTGGTGGCCCCTTTTCTAGAAGGCTATCAGAGACTCATGGCATATCCTGTAAGTGTTGTTCTTTGAGCGTTGTTGATTTCACTGTTGCCGAATAAGTTGTCGATTCTTCAGGTGCGTCATGTCCGTTGTTTCTTTTCAGCCACTGTTTAAAGTCTGGAATAAGATCTTGTCGCAAGTAAAGGAAGACTTTGAGGAAGGCTTGGTGAGTGCATTCTCTAGATTCCATTCAGATATTACAAACGTTCCCTGGTGCAGTCTCAACTTTTAACTTGGCCGCATATTCACCTTGTAATGGAATATAGAATACAGGAGTAGTTGTCATTGTGAACCTGCTACGTCTTTGTCAGTTAAAAGAGAGATTTGGTCTTGAAAGCTAAAAAACAATTTGGTGTTTTCAGATGAGGAAGTGTCTATCTCGTCTCATGGCGTTGTACTATGAAACCATGCTTCTACTTATGGCTGTGAATACTGACATCGAGATGAACCCAGAGATGAGGCAGGTTAGTAGATCTCAGCCAAAGCTTTCAGGTCAACTTGTTATAATTCCAGTAGTTCAAGTTACAGATTACTGATCAAGAAGTTAATTATAGGATTGATTCAAATCACCTCTTTGTTGTTTCTGCATTTTCAGAGGTTTGGTAATGTAAAGATTGTGTTATTCCTTTCAGGCAGAGGCAGACGTGTACACCATCAAGATCAACAAAGCCTTTGAGCCGCGGGAGGATCTTGAGAATGGCCAATGTGAATCACATCGCTGCATCGACTGGAAACTGGTTATAGACGCTGAAAATCTCAGAGCAATCAAACTCTCGGCAGACACGAAGGCGGACATTGCTATGGAAATATTCCGGCGTTTCCCAAATCTTGTGACTGTTGACCTGTCTGGCTGTCATTTTAAAACACTCAGTGGCATTGGGCTTTGCAATACTCTAGAGAATCTCGACATGAGTGAGAACGATTTTGAAGAACTGCCAGCTGAACTTGAGAAGTTGAAAGGAACTCTGAGGTCTCTGAATCTCCATACAAATCCTCTGAAGCGTTTTCCCGATTTCATCTCTGAGTTTAGCAAACTAGAGATTCTGGATGTCGGCAACACATTGATCAGGAGCCTACCACAAGATTTCGGGAACTTGAGCAGACTACGGATGCTTTCCCTTGAAAACACTGCCGTTGTCAATCTGCCAGAAAGCTTTAGAAAACTTCGGGTATGATACATTTCTAGCTCATCCTGAGGAGCTTATACGATACCGTGGCGTCCGCCATCATGAAACTTTCAGTTCCTGCTGGAGCCTTCGGGGATGACCACTCTTGTTTGAAGCACTTGTGACAAATATGTTGTCCTAAATTCTTGAAAGGGTGTGACAGCCCCGTTGCCATTGAGATCTTTTTGAACATATTTCTATGTTTAGTAAATCTTTTTCTACTTCAGTATCTGACCTATTTGAACCTGAAAGGTGTCCTCTGGATGGCCGCGTCTGATATGCCACATCGAAGTATGACAATGGAGAAATACATGTCGTTTGTGTCAAACAGGAAGTGGAGTTACAATATGGCTGTACTACACAAAGAGGTGGGTTATTTGTCTTATCATTTCATGTCTGTGTCTGATGCACGTGCAGCAGCGAACTTCGTGCGATCTGTTGTGATCACTTAGGGAAGTGGAGACATCACAGGAGATCAATGTGCTCACATCGACCTCCCGACAATAATGTACCGTAAAGTACCTCTAGGGTAGATAATCTTGTAAAGAGACTAACCACCAATCTTTTCAGGAAAAAGAAGAGTTGTACAATGCGTGTAATCCTACCGATGGTGGCTTCACCTCAAGAGGAACCTACGACATGCAGGAGAGGATGTTCAAGATGTTCCCAAGGCTAGGGGTCGATAATGAGGGTAAGTATTGGTTCAATAAAGGCCCGATTTTGCTGGGGTGTTTTTCAGGCTACAATATCAGTGTGTAGAGTACCCCAGCTAAGGTTGACTGATGTCAATTAGACGTTGTTGTTTATAAGAATCATAAAGTTGTTTCAGATGACTTTGCATCTGCACAGGAAGTACATTGATAATGACTTGTTCCAGATTCGGCGGACATCTCCCTCTTCGGTGGCGTTCCATCCCAGATATTCAGCTGCAGGAACCTGACCTACCTCAACCTATCAAACCAGGGGTTAAAGGTCATCCCGGATATGATCGGCAAGCTGAACAACCTGCAACAGCTACTCATTATGGACAACCCTCACTTGGTCAGTGTGAGTGGAGAAGTTGCCAAGACACCTATTGAATGTGAGTTGTGGACACGTTTAATCTCTTTGTCTGATTTTGATCTAGAAAAACTGATAAACCAGCTAGCTAAACATAACAACAGTACAGTTCACTGCTAGGGCTGCCAACCCATCAGAACTTTCACTGTTCTAGTCTTTAAGTTTGCAAAGCAGTACGGAAGATATTGAAGTCTTCCTCCAATGCTTACAGAATACCAGTCGTTTTTGCCAATGACCATTTCAGCCGATGGTCTGAAACGACTTCTGGTCATGGACCGAAACAACCATGAGCTGATATGGTAGTGTGCCGAAACAACTTGTGCGAAAACAGCCATGGCAAATGGTCATTGCCAAAATGACTGTATACCCTTCAATAGTTCCAAAGTGATCTAAAGTTCGCTTGCAAACTATTGTTGCTCCAATTCCAAAAGTTGTTTCATTTTCTTTAGCTCTTAACCTGACGAGCTGTCCATCCCTAAAAACCCCACCACAGGAGATCATCCGACAGAACAGCCAGACGCTGACGATTGCGTACCTGCGGAGATTGGCTGCAGGCTCTGTCACATGCTACAGGACCAAACTCATGTTGGTCGGACTTGGTGAAGCCGGGAAGACAAGGTATTTACAACTTTCACTGAATCACTAGATAGCAGGAAACCTTTGTAAAAGCTGTGTATGGTTTCCCTTTGTTGTGGAAACTGAGTTTATGCTTTTATTGTGATATCTATTCTTGACAATTTCCAGTCTGATTAGGGCCTTGATGAGCGACAAATTCAAAACCACTGCCACTTCCGCCGAAGGCATTACGGATGGTATAGACATAAAGAACTGGCAGGTGACCCGCAGCAACCTGACATTGACGTATAGTGTGTGGGACTTTGCTGGACAAACGGTCTACTACAACACACATCAGGTAAAGACACCAACATTTCCCTATATTGAGAGACAAACTCCACTATCGATAGGGATGAAACTGTTCCAAAACTGTTCAAGCTGGCTCAAGGCTGATCACCATGTTCTGTCACTGTGACAGACTTTGACATGGGTTCTCCTTCTGACATCATAGAATTGCCCCCCTCTCCACCTGACATCCAGCTCTGTTTGAGAGGTAACTTCTTTCGGATATCATCTATTTTGCTCTTTCCTGATGAGGTGGTAGCAACTAAAGAACCTTATCGGACATACCAACGAATGGGTCTTGAGCATGTGATCTTCCCGCCACAAGGTAAATGCCTTCACTTAAGGCCATCAGAATTGCTATACAAAAGACATTCTTGCTGAAAATACTTGTTTGTATTTTCCAGTTTTTCCTGTCAAAGAGAGCCATCTACATCCTGGTGTGGAACATGAGACTCGGCTTTGAGCATGCTGGCCTAGACTTCTGGTTGAATTCCATCCAATGCCATGCACCAGAAACGCCTGTCTTCATTGTGGGCACACATGCTGATGAAGTGTCAAGGTCGGAACTGCCGTCTGAAGAATTCATGAGGAAGTTTTCAAACATCACTGGATTCTTCTACATCAGCTCTAAAACTGGACAGGTAAATGGAGACAGAATGCAGTGCCCATGTTTCATCTCCTTTGTTTACATACAGTACATCTTCGTAGATCCGGCATTTACTGTTTCAAGAGGTGGACCAAGAGAAGAAAAAGAAAAGTCAAATTGAAAATGATGAGATTCCCTTTCTCCTATAGGGCGTCTCTGATTTCTATGACAAGTTGATAGAGACAACCTTCCTACAGCCATACATGGGTGAGAGGATTCCAGAGGCGTGGTTCAACTTCGAGAAGAACATCATCAGCAGACGACAATCTGGCAGCCTTCTGCTTTGGGAGGATATTGAGAAAGAAGCTTCGAGGAGTGCAGTGTTTGGGAATGAGGTGAGATTTCTTGAAGGCGGAGGGGATGGAGGCTTGATTGAGTGCTGCCTTTGGGACAACCTACCGTTTCATCAATATGATGGTAGGTGTGTTGCCATCCACAAAAGTATATTCTTGATTATTTATTTGGTTTATCATCTGTTCTTTCCATTTCTTCCTTAGATAAAGCAAGCGGTCCAATTCATACATGACCTCGGCAGTCTCCAGCACTTTGATAGTGACTTCCTACGCAATCGTGTGGTGATCAACCCACAATGGATTGTCGACGTCATGGCGTGTGTCGTGTCAGTTCACAATGATGTCAACAAGGTAGGTGTCTGCAAGTTCAATGTGAATGAACAGTAACGCTTTTTCAGACATGTCATTTCGATTGTGAAAAACAGAAATATCCCAGCTTTGGGAACTGAATTTCAACAGACAGACATGAGAATATTTATTGTTGCAAAAATCCAAATTGAAGGAGATCAAAAGTTATAAGATTACTATTGATCATCTCATCTTGTTACTTTCAGCATGGTTATCTCGATCATAAGGACATCGCCACGATTTGGAAGGATTATGATTCAGAGCTTCATGATTGGCTGCTTCGACTGACTGAACTCTTTGACCTGACCTTCCCATTGGCTGATCAGGATGTCAATGTCGTTCCTTGTCTTCTGCCTCAGACTGAGCCAGAGGTAGGTTGACGTTTGAAATCACCTAATCCCGGCTTTCTGGTTATTGTGACTTGGTCCTGTCAGACCAATTTTGGGATGAATGGAATTTATAATCAAACACCTCTTGATACCTTTCAAAAATTGTAATATTTTTGAAAGGTTTGTTTGGTGTGAGAAGAACACTTCAATGGGGATACTTATACCTACTTCAACTGTCGTTTAGATTGAATGGCCAACAAAGAAAGAGGGAGTGAGGAAAGCTGAGATGCTCTATCGTTTTGAGAGTCTGCCGGCGGGCCTGTTTAACCGGGCCCAGGTCCGCCTCTACCAGTTCTCTGACGGCTCAAGCATGTGGAAGAGAGGTTCTGTCCTAAGGAAGAATGACCACATGGCTGCTATTACAATGGAGGGGTAAGATTTGTTATACCAGAATGCTCGGTGTCAATATTGGGGAGTCATTCTTGGAAACAATGTGTCTTCAATGGTTTAAGTTGACAAGAGATTTGGTGCACTTGTGTGGTTTCAACGCGTGTGATGATCCTGCTCTGAAACTTGTAAACTTGTTTGGTGAGTTGTTTGAGCTGTGAGCTTCGCCTCAGTTTCCTAAACGTGACCGGCCAAGAGTTGTGCCTGATTGTTGTGAAGATCTCAATTTGCTGGAAGAATATGCGAATAGAGGTGTTGATGGATCATGATTGGCATCCATCTGATGATATTGTATTGTTTAACCAGGGAGTCTGAAGTGCTCGTTCGAGCGCAGGGCACCAGACCCGAGAACATGATCCTCCTGGTCCATGAAGTGTTTGAGGGCCTCATCCTGGAGTTCTTCCGTGGGGTCAAGTACGAATACTTGATGCCTTGTCCCGACTGCCTGAAAGCGGTAAGAAGATAATTGACATGAAAATCTTTGAAAAGATGCAAAAATCAGAACTTTATTTTTTGTGACATTCTTGTGGAATTTCTTGCTCGTCATCACCGATGTCACAGTCTGGACAAGTTAAAATCATGTCTAGTTTGTTTTGTTTCAGGACGCTAAGCATCCGACCATGTTCCCGTCATCAGTGCTGAGGCGGGCTGTCGAGATGAAGGCCATGCATCTCCAGTGCCATGCATTCTTTCATTCCCTCGCAACATCAGAAGTGCAAGGTAACTACTTTTATGTCTGATATCGTCACCAGTAAACACATCTAACCATGGTGTTCATTGCTTGCTACGGTGGCTACAAATTTGGGTTCATGACGGAGTATTTCACTTGCGCCTGCATAGACACCAAGTACAGGGAATCTTGTCTTACGTCTCCTTCAAAGGACATGGTTATCCAAGTAAAACGACTTCCAAAGGTCATAAGTGAGGTGTCTTTGTTGGGGAACCAACTCACGATTATCAGATTATGAGTTTGACAGCTCCATGTAACTCAACATCGTCTTTTATACATTTCTCCTTCCAGCCATGATGCCACCAGAAGCATCTGAGGACTATGAGGTCCACATGAACAACATGGTCCATGACCTGGAGGACCTGCAGAATCAACTGCCATTTGATACATGCATCCTCTACTGCAAGGCAGACGTTCCTCAAGAAGGAGCAGACGCCGTCCATCCAAGACAGGTTAAGAACGACCTGGAGAAGAAAGGATTCAATGTGTAAGTGGTAAAAGCAGTCCAGTGTAATACCAATAGGTTCTGTGCCTAAGAGTCCTTTACTTGAGAATCTCTCCCCGTGCAGGCTGATGTGGATGTTCAACCGACTCCAACAGGTACTGCAAAATGATTCTCCCATGCTCACTACAGACTCACTAATCTCTTTTCAGTTGGTACCAGGATGACCTCCATTCCATGTCAGTTGATGATGTCATAAAAGCAATGTCGTCATCAAAGACGGTCATAACATTTGTATCCGACAGCTTCGTCTTGGACACAGATTGTCAGCGCATGTTCCAGTTTGCGCAGCAGTCGCTGAAGAAGCCGATTCTACTGGTCATGACTGGTAAGGGGAGAAAATGGCAGCAGTCGGTGATTGGTATGAGGACGGCTCACCAGGTGTACGTCAATATGCAGCGAGCGAAACAGTATGAGTCGAAACTGCAGGAGCTTGTCACTCAGGTGTCGGGGAAGGTTGGCAAGAAGAAGGTGGGTGGAGTGTACAAAGAGAAAAGTAAATCTTGTGTGGTGTGATTCACATGCTCCTTCCCTGGCACGTGTTACTTATAAGGATGAAATAGTAGCATAGGCTAAGTTACACACTAATATAAATGTATTGTTGAGTCGAGGACCTTTGTACCAAAGACAGCAGTTCCCATGTTTTAGGATGTTTTCTGAAAGCTTTGGCTCTTCCATTATGACACAACATTATTTCCCTTTTCTTGACAGGTTGTGAAAGGTGCCGACGTGTTTGTCAGTTATTGCTGGACAAACTCTGCCCAGGCAGTAGCGATCGGACATGCTGTTGAAAAGGCTGGATCGTTAGGCCACGGTGATCCTAGACAACTCAAGGAGTTCTTGGAGAGTGAAGGCTTCTCAGCTTGGATTGACTTTGAGAATGTTGGAGTGGTAGGTTTAGCTAAAGATCGTATTATATTTCGGGGCATTCACTGACCAGGTGGGACCAAACGTCTTTAAGAGTCAGGGTTGACCACTTTCTAGAATGGGTGTAGGAGAAGACTGTCATTACCAAAAACATTGTGTTCATCTTCTTTCCAGAACGGACTGTTTAGTGACATTGCAGAAAGCTTGAAGAAATGCAGAGTGGTTGTGGCCTGTGTCTCAGATGAGGTAAGGTTGGTTGTCTTTGTGATAAACTCAGTCTTGACTTCTTGGGGCTTACCACTGCTTTACCCATCAAGTGGCAATCCCTGTTGGCTTTGAAAGAGCAGAACTGTATAGCTCAGCAAATGTTAGCCCTTGGTGGGTCAAGAAGGATGGAGCGCATTTCATGTCAAACGAAATGCTTCAGGAATAGATTTACAAGGGTCCCCAAGAAAGCAGTTGCAGAAGACAGTATTGTCTTATCAGAATGATGATTTCATAGGCCTGATTACCAACCGAGTACGAATGGCCAAGTCGTGAGTCATCCCTTTCTGTGGAAAAGACATTTCCCTGTATATATACTGGGATTATGACCTTTCACCTTATGTTTTCTTCAGTATGCGATGTCCCCTAATTGCCAGATGGAGTTCAGGTTTGCGCACGTCACTCTGAAGAAGCCTATCATCTTAGCAGTGGTTGGTACAGGTTACAGCTGGGAATCCACCGAGGTAAAGTAAAGATGCCATATTGAGCTGCATGCATGGTTTTCCAGTGGGGAGGATTGGGTGCATGTGTTATATATCTGTTGTGTTGTTTCACCAGGTTCTTCTTTGCATGAAAACGTTCGTCCAGTCAGGTTTATAAATGTATGATCAATTAATTGATTGAGGCGCCCTGCTTACAAGATAGTCATATCAATGTGACCTGCTAAAATTTTTCTTGTCTGCAGATAAAACCAGCCATAGCTAGGTTTGATATTTATAACTGGTCTCGGAGACAATCTCTTCTTTTCACAGGCTCCTGTACTGACCACCACGCACAAGGGGTTTCTGTTGCATGTGGTAATTATTACTGGTGTCTGCAACAAAAATCTCTGATTTGCAGGGTGCTAATAGGTATTCCTTTCATTCTTCAGGTTGGCCTGCTCTCCCTTGGCTACCCAAAGATGAACTTCCAAGTCGCCAACAACATCGCATTCAGCCAGCTCAGGGAATCAGTGGCTGATAGTTTGGCTAGCTTGGATTGTCAGAAGGATGGCAAATCATCTGCTCCACAAGGGACGCAGAAGCAGTCGGCATTCCAGGAACTGTATGAGCTTGCCCAGAGGAAGTTCCTGCGTCAGTTGGTGACTTATACGAATCATAACAGTAACTATCCAAGGCTGTTTGTCCTAGATCTTCAGGAACCAACGGTGAGCAGTTTAAAGTGATCATATCCGAGACACATCTGAAACACAAAGTTAACTTCATTTCACCAAAAACTATGTTCTAATCAAGAACTGTTGCAGAAATGTCTTTAGCTCTTTTATCAAATACTGAATTGATCTTTGATGAAATGATTTCCGACTTTTTCAGAGCGTCTCTGAATCAGGTGGGTCTGGCATCGAATCAGTTGAAATTGACCTGAAAGATGATGATCAGCCATCTGACAAGCCGCATGATGGACCTGGAGAATACTGCTTCCGAGTCCTGTGTGAGCACGAAGGGGTAAGATCATATCTGGCGGAGTTCGCTCTTTCTTCACAGGGAGAAGTTTCCGTCTTGGAGCTCAACGATCAAGAAGGAGTTCACTCATACACTCAAGATGGCCTCATAATAGCATATTATCTTTCCATATTAAGTTGAGCAGTACTAAGTGTGACTTTCAAAAAGAATAAACCCTTTACAGAGTGAGCCTGCATTATATGTTGCAAAACTTGCACCTTTGTGTCAAGGCTCAAGAAAGACAATACTTGGGAGCTGGGTTTAGTCCAGTTCCTTCTCAAATACCACTCCATGTGGTACCAGCAAAAGGTTTCAGGTTAAATCTTCACTTCTTTCAGGGCTGGCATGCCGTCCATGAGGGTTTCCCCATCTCGATGATACAAGATGAAATGACGCCCCTTCTTCACCTGACCGCTCCGTTCTTTGCCCGCATCCTCTCCATCCTCAAGCACAGCAATATCAACCTGCAATGCTTGAACTCAACCCAAGGTGACGCTTTCATCAAGATCTTAGAGCAGGTATTTGTCTTGGCCATGGTCAGCCCATCATTTAACAAATACTCAAGTCAAAAAATGTATTGTGACTTCAACCTTACAAATCAAACTTGCATGTGATGTTGGATAACTACTGTGGATTATAGCTCTCTTGCTAGATACCTATAGCTTTCTATAAAGGCACAGTTTTGGGTCCAGAATTGGGCATGTTCAAACCTGCGAATGATATTTAACTGAGCATATTGTCCGTCCCTTCAGCGCGCAGGAGTCAATGTTGATGTACGGCCATTCTACCAAGCTATCAGAAACCACATCATTAGGAAGGATGTGACGCAGACGTTTGGAGGCTTGGCAAGGTCAGTCACATGGTTATAAACGAACATTGATGGAGGTGGGAGCAGCATGGTCTAGCTTAAGGCGCCCTACTCAATCAGGCTATCTTTAGTTCGTACCGGACACAGACACATCGATTGTGACCGTCGACAAGACATTTTACTCTGATTGCATTGTCCTTTGAGTAAGATGTGTAAAGCAGAGTTGTCTAAACTCGTATTTGCTGGTCTGCTGTTTGTGTCTAGTCTCCCTGATTGATGTTCCAGGTGTTACCTGCCGAGCGGCAAGTTCCTCTGGTTGTGTCCTGAACACCAGAAGTTACCCAGGGTTTCCAAGCTTGAAGTAATTGTGTCAGACCCAGCGCCACATGATACGGTCAGCGACTACCAACTGATTGAGGATCTGAAAGTTTATCAGGAGCTGGTGACAGTCAAGCCTCAAGGTGGGTACTGAGATTCTTGACACGAATTCAGGTCTCTTCTTGGAAGAGCAAGACACACAGTCTTCATACTTGAGTTTGAATTGACTTTAGCTTGACAACTGTTTTGGGAAATAGTGAGACACACATACCTGTTCAGACTGGTGGTGTTATATATGTACGGGTCAGTGGTCTAGCATTGCGAAGTGATTCGTGTACCCGTGTTGACATTGTTTCTCGTAAGCCTTTAATGGGAGGTGTTTTTGTATTTCCAGGTAATGACAAACCTACAACAGCAGCGCCACCAAGTGAAACACCAAGTGAATGCGATAAACCTGCCAAAGAGGATGTGAAATTACCATCAATAAAGGAAGAAATCCAACGTATGCCAGCAGTGACTGCTAAACCTGCCAGGTCACCTGCAAAGCCAAGCAGTTCATCAGGATCAAAACCTGCAAAGCCAAGCAGTTCTTCAGGATCAAAACCTGCGGCAACATCGAAGGGTTTCACTCCACCCAAAAAGGTTGAACGGTCCAAGAGTATAGCATGCACTGTTCAATAGTTGACAAGTTGGCACATTGTCTTTAGAGGTTCTTCATTGACATCACAGTTGTCACATACATTGTAGTTCCTAAGATTCCATCATCTTGGATGTCAGAAGAATGATGGGTTGACTTCTAACCTGACATTTGGTGGAATTAATTAAGAGCCGTTCACAAGGACTCAAACAATGTTAGAATGACACAGGATACAGCCTCCTGATCACAGAACTTCCAGTCGCCAAAATGATTCTGTTTATTGCATATTTATAGTGATCCATACTTCTGTCCAGTTCCTAGCGTTTGCAGCATTTGTCCTTCAACTTCTTCCAGAGTAGCTTTTAGGAGTGTTAACAGCATAATCTGAGCACAATACACTTTTTGGAAACGATGAGTTCTGTTTTGTTGTGCAATCAATTTGTAACTTTTGTCATCAATGTTCCGATTCCAGAATCATGTCTGCCATTATAACAAAATTGACCTGTGGTATATTTACGTCCTATAAGATCAATGTCCTGTTCTGGAAAAGTTTTAATCTGTGATATAACGAGTCTATCCAAGACATTTGTTGGATATTTTTCTCATATAATTGTAATGTTACAATGTAAACTGTGATAGTGTTATCAAGTTCTCATTGTGGGCTGGCGAAAGTATCTTTATTTCTGTGAGCGACATGACTACAGGCATGGTGCAATACCAAGTATCTTATGTAGAGAAACTAAACAGTAAAGATTAGGAAAATAATGAAGCGTCGAGGTCCAGCCCACCATGTGGTAACTACACGTTCGAGATAAAATTGTCTCATGGCTGAAATACGTCATGAAACTCTTTCTCTCATTGTTTTCTTTTTAACATGCGTTACCATGACAACTTGATATATATTTACATGGATCTCAGGATTGTACAGAACATTCCAGTATATATTGGATCAGTGATATTGTTTATTTATCAATTGTAAGACAATGCACAAATAAAATAGGTTATTGCTGTCAGTAAGTTGTCTGTATTTCTTTACTGTGCCTGCTATCACATCGTGGTGACATCTGGGATGGCAGACTGTCCGCCATGAGCAACCTAACGAGGCAGGACATGGCTGCATAGACTCAATGTCTGAATGTTTGACAAGCAACTTGGAAATACATGCAGTTCAACAGGACATGACAACCAATGCCTTCACCCCGTCCAAGAATCCAATGGGGCAGTCCAGTATTACGGGGTCCATGGGCAAGATTTGATTAAATGACTTGAAACTCGAGTGTCGTTCTTGTTGAAAGTCTGACAGAGTTGACGTCAAGCACTTTGGTACATGCAGACATAACAGAAGCACAGGAGGATGTCCCTCACAAGGACAGTGGACAGGTTTCCATTTATGGACACCACATGCCAAGTTCCTGGCTGATAAAAGACATGTCCGCATGACATATCCAATGGTTTTTTCATTTGAAAGAAATAACTCCACAATGATTGATGCGAAAATGTTCAATATATTATTTCATTCAACAAAAAAGCTGTTAGCGTTTAAAATAGACAGTTGTGAATTTCTTGTTAGTGATCGACTGCAAAATAAGATAAATGCTTGCTACATTGTTACATGTATTACTCCTGCAGTGATCAGTGGTGCTTTGGGTTGGCCTATAACAATGGTTTTACTCATTTTTGATGGTGTCAGACGGTGGGCTTACAATGAAGATAATAACATCAACTATATATGTGTATAAGAATGAGTGGATACATGTAAATGTCCACTGTAAACAAAGAATGTTCCACTATGACAACTAAATAAATCTCCTATAGGTTAATAGAGTTACCTACTGACAAAAGGTACACACAAAACAACAACAGTGTACACTACACTGCATCCCAGACAAGTAGCTCGTTATAAAAGCGCATTGTAAACAAAGCCTGTTAATGGTAAAACTGATTTATATAGTAGACGACCAGTGCACAGAAGAATCCATTGATAATATTCTTTGTTATGCCAGGTATTTCAGTACCACTCGGGCATGGTGAAATACACTGGTAGCACCAAAACGTGCCGCCGGGTTTATACTAAATAACAAAGGACGTAACCATTGGACTGTTCTTCCTCTCGTACATGTCCAGCAGAGTGTGCCTGTGACGCACTTGATCACACAGGCAGGCTCAAATATGACAGTGACACCCTGCCAAATCATCGGTTCCTATATTCAATGATTGTGCCAATGGCACTAGGTTATATCACTAAACTTCCCAACTTCACATACAATGACATTATATAAGCAATATATAGCACAATGTGAAGTTATTAGAAAGGTGAGGAACAAACTTTAGTGCATATGTTTCTTTGTGGAAGACTAAGACAGTGACAGCAAAATGTGCAATTTTTAGAATGAGGAAATACAATTTTATTTTAATGATGAAAACGTGTGCCTGGCAGTTGAACTTTCTGAGATATTTTGGCCATCCTAAACATATGGTTTGCCTGGTGTAACATACAAATCTGAAAGCTGTCACATTAAGTATTATGATTGACCAAATGACAGTTCTCAAGTACACAGTTCTCATCATAAGAGCAGCAGTTTCAAAAATATGGTAAATATAAGAAAATAAGAAAAGTAGAAATGCTTCATGGACTACATTTAGTAAGGTAGTAAGGTAGTAGTAGACTTTCACTTTATTTTTAACTCATCAATCACAAGTTGCTTATTTACCCCTAAAGTTTCCAAATATACCCGAGAATTTTTATTCTCAACATCTACTTCACCTAGATCCAATAAAATGCTCGATTTTTCATTGACTGCTGTTGATATTGGGTCATCACAATCGACAAGTGTGCTGACTTTTAAATAGACGGTTTTCATTTCATCAACAACATCAAATCGTACACAATGATTGTCCAATTGTAGCTGGCCTTCCTGCTTTATCTCTTTACCCAGAGTTGTCTTAGCAGTCACATTGAAAAGAACTGCACCAGCTTTCACAGCGATGAAGCATTTTATACCAGATAATGTCAGCGGATTGGACTCGGTGGATGCACGGATATAAATCACTAATCCAGAATCAACTTTTTCCTGTTTTTCATCTGAATGCTCAGGTTCTATAAAAGTGACCTTCCCAGAAACATGCAAAGGATAATCTTTAGTGCTTTTATAGATTTCTTTTGACATGATGAAAACTGGTTGTTTCTCTCTTGCCATGACGACTGCCTCAGAACCATATAACAAGTTCTTGTCACTATTAGCAGCAGCACCTGCTGTACTCCATTGGTCTGCATTGAAACTTCTCAGCTGAAGTTCAGACCAGTCCTTAGGTAGCGCTCCAGCCTGAATGTCATCAATATGGTCTGAAAATCGTCCCGATATATGTTCAGGCAACTGATAGAAGATCTGAATCTTGGGAAATTTAGAACGCATTATTTGAAGCAGGAGTATCAAGGAGGATTCAAACTCGTCTTCTGCTTCTGCCCAGATATGAAGCTGAGCTCCGGTCATGTCTAACAACCATTTGATCTGTGCAACAGATTTTCTTATGAGAGGCGCACGGATTGAAAACACCGAAGGCTGGTGATGTGCATTCCATTTCTGGACGTAATTGTACATGTCAATGACCATGGGCCATGTGTATCCACCATTGTCTTTGTCTTTCTCATAATGAGCCGTCCAGCCTAGACACAGAGTACTCTGAGGAAACATGGTCGTGACGAGACGCAGGAAGCGTGTTGGATCGACAGGGAGATCCCAGCGAGGTGTAGGCTGGGTGCCGGACTTCTTGTGGCACACACAGTTTGGACCAAGGAGAATGTCAGCACCAAGCCACACTGGGAACTGCAACTGAAACCAAGAGAGAGGATCAAATTAAATCCCATTTGCCTAATACGAGGAGATGATTAGGAAATTAACTTGACAAAGAAGCAAAAAATACAACAGTCAATGAAAATTGAAAGGCAACTTTAATCAATTCAGATTCCGTCCCCAGGTTAGAGATGCAACCATACTGTAATAGCAAACCTTTGATTCCAGACTCTTCAACTGTTGTAAGCTCACTTCCACAGGCTCAATAGATTTGAAGTTGAGTTTAATGCCCTTCCCCTTGGTGGTGATGACTTTGTCCACCCAGTCGTTGAATGTGACATCACTGTCTGTGTTAGGAGGGAGACTCATCACGGGGGTCATCTGTTGCTTACTGGTTCCTTGGTACCTCAAAACAACATCGCCCTCTAACATCATGGCATTAGCTGCAAAATGATACGAGAATGTCAAATCCATAAGATTGAGCAATTAAATTTGTAAACCTTGGCACCATTAGTTTAAGACCAGAGTTGTTCTTGTTCCCCGGCTAGTTCTGGTAGAGAATTAACTCAACTCCGACTTAAATATATCTGCTTACCGGTTTAAGAATGCTGCCATATTGACTCATGACCAACCATGGTAGACTTACAGTGGAGAGCCTCCTCCAGTGATCCGACGCTATCCAAATGGTTTGCAAAAGATACCTGATAACTGTCATCTGCAGCAGCTTTGAAGTAGGTATTCAAACTGATGTCAGACGTCATTTTTCTTGGCCGGTTGAAATTGGGTAACAATCCTGAAATTCATATAAAGAATTAGGCCTAATGAATGCATATTTTTGATGATCATGATGATGATGAATATCATAAAGGGTCACATCGTGTAATAATATAATTGCGCCGATTCAATGACAAATTTCGCTACTTGTCACAGCTTGCTTTGCAAGTCCAAGTTCCCGCTTTCATCCTTGATGATTCAGCAATCGTCCTGTTGAAATGAGGAGGGATTATCTCCTGTACATTTTGTAGACCGGCCTATAGTCATAGTGCATTTTGTACACACCTCCATTCCAATAGTACCAAACTGTCACCATGAACAATGCCAAAGCACAATTGTACAGGAATATTTTCCGCCTAATTGGACTCCCAACCATAATATCCACAATAGGATGCGGTCGTTTACGATTTCCGTATTGCACCATTGTTGTTCAACGCACTTATAATCAGCAAATAACTTCACAATCACACATCATTTTGTCAACATTAGAGGTCAAGGCCGATGAGGTCACTGCATTAGTGTCAGCTGGGTGGTTTCGCTTCATGACCTTTTCGCCCTCGGTCGTTTGGAACGAATCACACCCCGAAAAAAGGTCATCGGTTGACTAACGAAGAACCACTGTTCAATGGATTTATAGTTGAATGCGATCAAACTACGTCATTTCCGATCGGGGATTGTAACTTTTAACCAAATTGTCCCAATTTCCCAGGCGAAGAACACCCCCAAGTCCCAAGGAGCGAACCGACTACGATTTGGAGCGAAACGACTTCGATTTGGAGCGAAACAACTGAGGGCGAAAAGGTTATGAAGCCAAAAGTCCGCGCAACTCGTTCGCGGCTAAGATTGCGAGAAATAACGAGATTCAGCATGGTGGATGAAAATAAAAAAATCCAGAAAAACAAGTAAAAAGTCGAACAAAAGCATCATAAACAACCATTTTAAATGCTTTTTATTGGTCTTATGGGCTTCAGTTACATATGCTTCCTCTGAAGAATATCAGCTCGAGAGAATATTTGGTGGTGGTATGAAGATATATTATTATTAAGGCCTAGGCTACTTCTTTCTGTTTCGTAATTCGTACGATATTTAAAAAGGTGTAAAAAAACCGCAGTGGATATTTTGACCCGTGTCACGGTTTCATTTTACGCTCAAGGACCCTGTGCTGTGGCTGTTGGGCAATGATATCAATGATTTACCTCGTTTCCTGTGTTTTTGATACAAGGTCAATATACTTCATCTTGCCTTGCAGATCTCAGGTTACCTTTAAAAGGACTCTGAACCATCTTTAAAAGGCTGTTCAACTTCAAGTCTGGGGGACTAGCATGGCTTATTCAGTTGAGAATATAGAGAAGGTTTGTAAACTTAAAGTGGTCTTTCAAAAAGGCTTCCCAGTTCATGTGGCTGTCTATGTATTTAATCTCAAGCAAAATGTCTTTGAATCTTTGGATTGAACTAGATGCCGTCACAGTCATTAGATCAGACTGGTGTGGATGACAGAAATTTCCATCAATATTGAAGTATTGCAAAGGATGTGATGGTTAAGAATCCACCCCTTATGCATCAAATCAAAAAGTTTCATTCATCAGAAACTGGAACCATCTCTTTTCATTGGTTGGTTCACTGGTATACTTTTTTGTGAACTTCAGAACTTAAAAGATTCCAGAATGTTTTTAACAATTGTCCCTTTCAGGCTGTCAGGCAGTTCTACTATGAAGCTAGTGCACAGCAAGAGGCCCATGCATGGCTCACCACAGCTCAGTTATCGCCAGACGCATGGTCATTCAGCTGGCATCTTCTCATGCCCGACAAGGGACCTGAGGTTCAGTTCTTTGGAGCAAGCTGCCTTCATGTCAAGATATCCAGATATTTGTGAGTGATGTTTATTTAGAAATAACGTGTCTTTTGGTGTCTGCTGCATTAATTTTCTGCTGTGGCATTGGTCTTGTTGCCACTTCCAGCCTTTTATTACTTGTATACTGTGAATGCCACCAAGCCCAAAAAACGTTTTCTTTCTAGTGCTCCTGCTGATTGTGCTGATGATGTTATATTTTGATTCTTCAGGCACGAACTACCCGCTGAGAAACTGGAAGAGCTGCGGAAACAGCTGTTTGAAAGACTCCTCTCATTTGCTAATGGACCTAAAATGGTGCTAACAAGATTGTGTGTAGCAGTAAGTCTTTCAACTAAAAATAGTTTGTGATCAATGAGGTACTACTACTTGTTCTGAAACAATATTACATCACATGTGGGCAAATTTAAGAGTAGAGTTGCAGAATTTGGACCTTTTAAGTTGCATCCTTCAGCTATGGACTGTGTCCTTTACAGTTCAGAAATATTTTCAATTGCTCATTGTAGTAAATTGTGTGTTTTGACAGGTTCTTCTTAGATATGGCAGTGCTATTCAGACAACCAGATGTATTTGGTTTTCCAGAAACCAGAGATTTTGTGTTATAAAATTTGTGTTGTTTTCATTTCAGATGTCAGCCTTGTCAATCCAGACAACCCCTGAGATGTGGACAGATGCCGTGGTGTCAATAATCACCACCTTCCAGCAAGCACAGCTTCCAAACGTTGAGGTAAGAGACTATTTGTCAATCCTTTATGTACTGAGGCTATCATTTTCATATATTCTCGGTAATCTCAGCATGATGACAAGTGACTCATTATAATATCTTTACTTTTATCTCTTCCAGTCTAGCCGGCTTTGTACCATACTTTTGGAGTTACTGACTGTTTTACCAGAGGAGGTAAGTAATAGAAGTTACGGTGGTGTGCAAGTACTACCAAGTATATTGTCTAACAGACCCCAATCCTGCAGGAAACTACATAAAAATTATACTCTAACAAGAGGATTTTATGACACGAACTGAGCGTATCAGAAAACTTCTGTGTTATCAATGTTCAAGTTTTTAAAAAATCATTATGAAAGACATATTCTGTCTTTGTCTTCTTTTCAGTTCTTCACTGCCAATCTCTCGAAAGTGAGGAGGGGTTCCGTCAGATATGAACTAAACAAGGGACTAGCACATGGTAAGTCAATGCTTGGTAAGTCCATGCTTAGTAAGTCCATGCTTAGTGAGTCAGTAGTGTAGCTGAGTTACTCAAAAGGAGAGTTCCTTGTCATGTGGGTGACCATTATGACTGTAACTTACAAGTGTAAACCATTGAATAATGAATATACATTTTATTTTCAGTCATTCCCCTGCTTCAGAGCGTGATGGTGCCATCATCGCCACCTGAGGTTTACGACCAAGCCATGAAGTGCTTCTCCAGTTGGGTCCAATTCGGTATCCCTCTGAATGAGAGCGTGACACTGGTTCAGCAGGTCTTTGATGCACTCAACAACACAGATATCTTTGACACTGCCATCGAGTGCCTTGTGAATGTGTTCCAGCAACCTGAAGCCTACAGGTTTGTTATGTTCAGATTCTCAACACAAGTTACCTTACGACACAGTCTCCACCAGTGATCAATTTCATCTCGATGTCTGGGCAGAATTCCATGGTTAGCAAAATCATTCCACTATCGATAAACATTCGTGACAAGGTCTGTGCATTCAAACTCACTGATGCAAGTAAAATCAGAATGTGTATGCTGAGTGAGAATGATGTTGTTTGGCTTGAAAGTATCCTGAAATATTTGCTTTGCAGGTATCCAATATCTTTGAAGGTTTTATTTGTCAACATCCTGAGTCTTCAAGGCATGTTACAGAAAGCCATAGGAGAACATGATGTGGTGAGTATTACAAGCTCTCATAGCCATGTCTTTGTATAGTTGATAGGTGTAAAAAGATGCAAAAGCCATGACGAATCAACACAAATTTTCTCATGCAACTCTAATTGTTTTTGCTGTAGTAAATTGAAGCTCACTGCATGATTTATTCTGGGGAAATTGTTTTTGGTACAGATTCTAGGTATTGCCATAATTTTCTCATTGACTTGTAAACAAGTATCCATTCTGCGTCTTGGGCTTTTGAGGCAGATATCAGCTGTGGTCTTTCAATGCGTGATGTTTTATTGATTTGGATGTGATTTCAGGATTCATGTCACAGTATATGTCGACTGGTCGTCACTGCTGCAGAGAACCACACCAAACTGATCTTAGAGTGTGCTCTGGGAACCGAGGAGGAAAAATTACATGCCATGAATTTGATCAACTTAGTCATGGTAAGCCGCGAAATCACCTATTCATACCCAGAGATTGCATGAGGCCTTGATACAAACTGAAGCAGTTGGTATCACTAAGCCAAAATTACGTTGATTGGTATCGAGTGTACTGTAGATACTTGCTTAGAAAACAATCTAATGAAATAAAGGGAGTTTCCTGTTTGTTTTGATGAAAACTGCCAGTTGTGGTTAAGTCACCAAATGTAACTTTGTCTTTTAACTTCCGAACATTCTGAAAATTCGCATAGACTGGATTGGAATAGCTGTTATGTTATTTCCACTTTGATTTCCAGCAATGTTCAGCAATGCCAGGCCACTTCCCCACCGATGAAACGTGCAGTGAACTAGCGTTTGGATTCTGGTACATACTACAGGTATGCGTTTTTCCTATGATCTCTGACAGATTTTTCATCTCTCATGTTGCAACGTAGCTTATTTTGCTTTCTGCTTGACTTCTTTCAATATGCTGTCTCTGGCTCTGGGTGAAAATAGAATTCGTTCATCATTTCTAACTGTCTTCATGAAGATATTCTTATTTCTTGGTGCCTTCATCTTCAGGATGACATCATGTCATCAGACCATGAGCTCTTCCAACAGTACATCAGAGTGTTCGCACCCGTCTACATGTCTCTTGTCCAGGTGTTCCTCGGGAAGGTGGCGTACCCACCTGAGGCCGAGTATGTACAGTGGAGCAAAGGTTAGTCCTTGGGCAAGTCACTTTGCTCCAGTTGTGATTTCCTTGAGATTCTGTGTTAGGTTCAGTATCGGGTCTAGTGCTCAGTCCTTGCAGTGGGTTGCTACACCTGCTATATTTCAAAACATTGAGTGAAGATAAAAGTTCTGTGCTAGTCTGCCTATACAATCACTAAGAGGTTGATATCTAGAGCCAGAGGATCAACAGATGGCTTCCTCATTGGATTGTTACAAATTGATAGAAGCTTTACCAGTTTCAGTCATGAGGCAAGGTTTAGAAGAAAAGGATAACATAAATGCTGTCTAGACATCTTGGAGTGCTTTCAGCTGCCAAAGGGTTGATCAATTTTGTGCTTCCTTTTGTATGTTGCAGAAGAAAAAGAGCAGTTCCGGTGCTACAGGCAAGACATAGGCGACGGAACAGTAAGTCCTGATTGGCCAGCTATGACCAATTCAATAGTCATTTGTGTCATAGGATGATTGGCCAGCTATGACCAATTCAATAGTCATTTGTGTCATAGGATGATTGGCCAGCTATGACCAATTCAATAGTCATTTGTGTCATAGGATGGCGAGTTGTTGCTTATCCACTAAGTTCTTCACATTCAAACTTTCCTGATTGGCGATGAATTCAATGTGAAAATATCAAAACAAAACCTGTTCCACCAGCTGTTGGCTGTGTATCTCAAAAGCAACGTTAAGTTGGTAAATTGTAGATCCAGACTATTATTGGTTGATTTGGTTGTTTCAGATGTACGCGTACAACATCCTGCGTCAGCCACTACTTGCTTACATGTGTTCAATGCTGTGTAGCTTAGCAGAGAAAAGCTCGTTGGAGGAAATCAGCTGGCAGGTGAGTAGTCTTCTGCATTTGATGTGTGCCACTACGATTGGGTTTCCTTTGGGGGACTAGTGGCCGAGTGACTCCATCTTCGTTTGAGAGTTGGAGTCCATGACAACCAGCTCCATCACTTGGATGGGGTATTTTGATTACTTTGCCATTCCATTCAAAAGACGTGACCATTAGGAAAGTCAAGTAGTGAAAGTCCAAGTCAGATATCAGACTGATGCTTATCAGTTTGATTGTAACATGTAAATGAATGCTTAATGACAACGCCCTTCAATATTTGGTGAATCGGCCATTTTCATTTTTCAGAACGTGGAGGCGGCATTTTATCTCTTGTCTTCCATCGCTGATAACGTGGAGTTTGAGGAGAACGTATCACTTCCGATAATCTTTAGTATCCTACCCAGAATTCCTTTCAATAATCTCACGCTCATCTCAACTGCTTTAGTCATGATTGGTGAGTAAATGCAATTATTGAAATTCTTGACCGTTTAGACTTGTAACTTCTTTTTTGTGGCAAATTTGACATTGCTTTTGCTCCAGATCCTCTGGTCAGGAAGTGATGCCAGTTTAAGATATTGGAAATTATAGATTTTAAAATGAAGCTCTTTGTATACTACCCTTTTCGTATTCCATCTTTATTCTTTTAGGTGCTTATGCCGAGTGGATGAACTTCCACGCTCCTCTCCTTGGTGGCGTTCTCCCCCTTCTTCTCCAGGGCCTCAACAACTCTGAGATGGCAATGTCCGCTACGATGGCCCTGAAGGATATCACACGAGAGTGTCAGGATCACATCGCTGGGTACGCTAATCAGATTCTGACGGCAAGTCAGGAGGCCTTAGCATCGAATGTTATGAAGGTAGGGGCGACGCAGACTCACACAGTTACTTGCTTTAGACCACATTTGCAGTCTCCCTTGGTGGCCATGATTTCCTTTGCCTGTCAGGACAGTTCTGCTGTGTGGTGAAGTTGGTGAATAACCCCATCCATCAGAATAAAAGTTCGCACATGGCACACTGTCCCTTTAAAGGAAAATAAAGTACAAACATTACTTCCAGAATTGAGAATTCTACTATTCTACTATTCTACTTTTCCCTTGTTTCAGTCACGAGAATGTATTCGTCTGATGTCGTCTGTAGGCCATGTCCTGTCGATATGTCCCCTGGCTGACATCATACAGTACCTGAACAGTCTCCTGACACCCCATTTACAACAACTGCAACAATTAGTCGAACAGCCGGTAAGAAATGTTTTTGACTCATATTTGTTTGAGTTCGACAATCAGAAGTTTCCTCGAGCTCTTGTTCATTGGTGATGCCATCTGTCTTGAGTCAGAGTTTCCGTTGATGCTGTGGTTTCTCCTACCCTACCCTACAAAAACCTCGTATGTGGGCATGTGTCTATTTACAAAAATGTCTGACAAAATTTTCCATACACACCTTGCTCCTGTATGCTCAAGACTAGTGTGACTGCTTGCAACATCTGCCTGGAAGCTGCATGTATTTCACACATGTCTTATAGGATTAAGTTGGCCAGTATCCATTTCTATTCAATACGACCTCGTTTTCTGTCCTTCTAAAGATTGTTGGAGAACCTTCACCTGATCTGAGTCTAACCTTCAAGAATATGGGTCTCTCATCGACTGTGTCATCAGGCCCTGTTTATGTTATGGTGAGTGAAGAAGAGGCATTGGTTGCCCTGTCCTGTGAGAAAAATATGTATCTTTGTTTTTACTCAAAGTTGCTACAGAATTAATCAAATTCATAGCAGGTGAAGGGCTGTTTTGATGTCAAAATGGATAGAAAGGGATACAGGACTGAAATTGTCTGCTCTTTGAATTGAGAACATGAGCCCTTTTTAATCCAGGTACTAAAATGAAAATAAGGTGATCTTAGACCTTCTAGATCTGAGGAAATGGTCTCTCTCTCTCTCTGACAATGCAGATTTCCACCAGGCTTTCCAGTTTCTCCTATCAAATATTACATTCCAAAATGACATCACAAAGTCACCACTTCAGAGTTTATCTTCAGATTTTGGATAAAGTCAGGTCTTTGGTAATGGTTTCCTAATCAAGTATGCTTGTCCCATTCCAGCCATCAGCTTCTGTTAGGAATTGCATTTTATTGAAAGTGAACATGTTGTCAACATTGTTTGGTTCGTTGAATACAAACAGAGAAGAGTCTGATGAAGAGGGACGGGAAAAGCCGAAAGAGACTCCAGAGGAACCACAACCTGTAAGTCTTATTGTGCGGCCTGGTGGCTGTGTCTTTAGCTAGAGAGAGACTCCAGAGGAACCACAACCTGTAAGTCTTATTGTGCGGTCTGGTGGCTGTGTCTTGAGCTAGAGAGAGACTCCAGAGGAACCACAACCTGTAAGTCTTATTGTGCGGCCTGGTGGCTGTGTCTTGAGCTGGAGAGAGGAGTCAAGCTGAACGTATTACCGACTTGGATGGGTCTTTTGTTTGTCTTGGCATAGACACAAGGTACCAGGTACCTCGATCAACAGCTATGTCTTAACTGAAGGTGTAGCAATGTAGCATTGGGTGTGTTGCTCAAGGATACTGAGACAAAACTTTGATCCTTTAGAGTCGAATCCATGCACTTCGTGATGATGAGCCCAGCGCTCCAGCAACTATGCCATGATACCCGGTCTTGCCTGATAATCTAGTGTTCTTATGAACGTTTTATACAAGTAATATCCCAGACAGCAATTGGAGGGTTCTACCATTACATCACTGATTCTTCAAGTAGAATCTCTCATCATTCCAGGTGATGTTGATCCTCCAGCAGGTGATGCCTGTCATCAAAGCCATCTCGGCCAAATGGATCGCGGATGCAGCAATAGTAGAAGTAAGTCTTTCATATGCCTCTCAAACAGCTGTCCTTCATTGGCTGCGATCCAAGCTTGAAATTATATGAGAACGTTGAAAGAGCAGCCTCAGCGACAATTCAAGTGATTTATGATTAATATTGATGCTACCTGTCTTGACTTACAGGCGGTCTGTGATATGTACAAACGAGCTCTGAGATCGTTGATGGACGACTTCTCTCCGCTCGCCGAAGACGTCTCTCAGATGGTGGCGGAGATGTACACTGCGGTGCCTCATTCCCATCTGTTGGATTTAGCAAAACAGGTACATTTTGAAATAATTTTATTGAAAAGCATTTCTCATGTGTAATCAACTGGCTGATAAGCTTACACACTTCACGTAATGAACCATTTGGTGCAGAAAAACGGCTGAAAATGATGTTCTAATCCTTTATACAAATTAGTTGTTGTTCTTTCAGTTATTGGTGTTGTTCATGCCTAACGACTCCTACAAACCGATTGGTCAGAGGATGTTTCTCTCACTCGTTGCCAGGACGATATGTCTTGCTGAGAATGGTAAGGTCAAAACTGACTTCTTGATGATGTGCTGATTGGTGTGTTGGATTCTGGAAGAGGAGGTTGTTGCTTTTAATCTATTAATGCCAGCAAATGAATCTGACCATTCCACAAAAAGATGCATCATTGTGATATTTTAGACTTGATACAATGAATGTTCTCTTTTATAACAGGTGCTAAAGATAACCCTGATGTGATAGAGACGTTCACATCCACCATGGCTCAGGTAAGTGTCTTAAGTCTGTCCTTCCGGGTACCAAGTTGAGTTTCCAGTATAATTACAGTCAGCAGTTGCTGCCAGCAATCAGCTAGCTCCATGTTTGACCTGTTTCACTTTGAAATAAAGTAGCTGACAACGATAACAGTTGTATTCAAGACGAGTAAACGCATCTCTTCCTTTGTCATTCCAGCTTTTAAAAAAGTGCCATTGTTTATTCATGGACGAAACCTGTAATTTATTAGGAATATTCCAGATCGGTGAGTAGCTGTTTCATTCCACAACTTTTTTCCAGGGGGGAGGGCAAGTGTCTGAGTTTACTCACTTCATATTTTAATTGTTGATTCAGAATTCTCTGCCAACACTTTTTTTTACTTTTGACCATTCATACAACAGCCTGCACCAGACCGAAGGCCCTAAGGAATGTGTGATTAAGCCCACAATGTCAATAATGTCGACCATAACACAATGTAAGCACCCTCCTTTTGGTGATGGAAGACATTTCTTCATATTACAGGAGTGGTTGGCATGGTGCTACAAGAAAACCCGACGGTCAAGTCATCATGTTTCTTCATGGTATGTATTGATCATGTTATGTTCGATCATGTGATCTTATGTGTCACGTGTTCGTTTACTAAACAAAGGTCGTTCAGCAGCGATTAAGAGCAATTACAACACCTCCCCGTCCTCAACCTTGGATGTGTAAGGGCCGCAATACTTGCCATGTTAAAAGAAATCACAATACCATCACATAACAATGAAAACATTTTCCCTGTAGGAATTCATTGGATAATTTACTTTTGTGACAGGTTTAGCTCTTAACAGTAAAAAATTAATTCTACAAATAAAAATCTGTTTCAATTATCTTTCAGGCTGAGTTGATCAACAGCGGAGAGAAGATACCACCCATATGTGATATCATCCGAGCACATGGTCAGGCTTTAGTCGAACGATTACTCAGGGTGAGTGTTGAATAAGAATGAGGTGTTGAATCATTGCAAGCTGACCTGACATGCATGATTTTCCTCATGTGATGATGGATGAAATATTGATAGCCATTTGGATTGTTTCAGGCAATTGGTGGGGAATCTCCTCGAGCTGTGGTTGACCACATGTGTGACGTTCTTCAAGCTTTGAACAAGAAATACAGTGAATATTCGCGGCAGTGGCTGGCAGATCTTATGGCCAATGAAGGTTTCCCTACAGCTAAAGTGTCAGCAAAGGATAAGGAGACATTTGTCAAATTCCTACTCAGGTGAGCGTGAATTGTATAACAGACAATATCATGGTCATCTTATAGTGACCTTATGCCGGCCCTCTGGTTGTGACTTGATATTCTTTAGACCAATTTGGAATGAATGGCACCATGGGGTCCGGTCCCTCTCTGTGTACGACTCAGTATTGATAAGGATGACTGTTGATGTGCTCATATTGGGGGTTATCTTGACTAACCTGAGCCAATTACTGAATTTGGAATGAATGGCACCATGGGGTCCGGTCCCTCTCTGTGTACGACTCAGTATTGATAAGGATGACTGTTGATGTGCTCATATTGGGGGTTATCTTGACTAACCCGAGCCAATTACTGAAGGAACATGAAGTCGGGGGTCTCATTTTCACAACTTGTGAGGAATGATGGCAAGGCTAGTAAAGAAAACACTTGAATGAAGACATGAATTAACTGAAAAGCTATAGAATACTCGATAGATATCGGTGAACAGTGTTGGTGTGTTTGCGCTGACTTCATCAGTCATCTAATTTCAGGGAAAGAAACAACAAAAGGAAGACGAGAGAATTAGTGAAGGAGTTTTCTTTGAACTGTCGTGGTCTGATAGGAACGGAATATGGGGCTCAGGACGTCACCCTATGACATGGCGAATATTAACGAGAAACTTTGTCCATGCTCTGTTGTTTTGGTTGCTGGCAATAAAAAATGTGATTTGATGGAGTGGAAAATTTTGAAATTCCCCTCATCAGTTGGATGATGGGATGAGGATATGGGCCATGATGTTGTATCATCATGGGAACAATGTTGGATATCATGTCTGTTTCATTGTTGCTGTCATAAAGACAAGGCATCATGGTTGGTGGGCGGAAAACCCCAAAAATTGACCATCGTCTTCTGCAACTTGGCTCAACCACGGTGCAGTGAGCTTCAACCACGGTGCAGTGAGCTTCAACCACGGTGCAGTGAGCTTCAACCACGGTGCAGTGAGCGGAGGAAAGGAATAACCTCAGTCACAATGTAGCATTTAATTCAGAGAACAAAATATTAGTTATTATTTATAAGCAAATGTATTCAATTGATTTGCATGTCTTCAAGAGGTTTTATTTGATGTATTTTTATGTGCTTGAATAAAATGTATATATTGTTAAAAAAGGAAATGACTTGCTGTATTTTTTAGATCTTTTAGTCTGAATTGAATGTGCCCCAATGACACTAGAGTCCCGATATTGTGTGACGAATTCATCAGAAATTATTTGCTTTGCACATTGATCGTAACTCGAGCAACTTTCATTCAACTCTAGTTCCAATCAAAGCTGGCCGTCAAAGTTGGTCATGGAGTCGTGAGCAGTAAGAGTAATCGCACACAATCATTTTAGTGGGATTCATGATGGATGAGCAGAGAATTCACCCGGAATTAGGGTGGGACCCAGAATTCAGATGCTGACAGAATTGAGACGGGGTATTTTTGAGGACAGGTATCCATTTGGCTTCTTTTTTGTGTGCCGTAGTCCTTCACTGCACTTCATGCAAACCAGCATTCAAGTTGACATGTCTTCACCACATCAAAGTAAATATGTTTATACGCAATTAGAGTTATGGTATACATTTTACATAAAGAGTGTTTGCCTTGAATTACTTTATTGATTTAGTCTGTTAGAATTGCAGAAAATGGCAAAACATTCAAAAAAGCACTTTTTTGTGCGGAGAGATAATCGGTATATTAGGAATAGTGAAAATTCTGAGATTTTTTGGTACCGACGACCACAACATATAATCTGTCGTGAAATAAAATCACTAAAAAAGCTATTTTTTAATATTTTAGTGCTAAAGTATTAAAAGTAGAGATAAATCGTTTGTTTTACGTAGATTAAATAATTTCAAAATAGCAATTAAAATAGTTTTTTACGCCATAACTTTGCGGCAGTATCATGGCCGACTGAGACAAAATTTGCAAAATTGCAGAAAAGTATCATACAAAGTTGCCGATTATTACGAAATCAAAATCACTTTGATAAAACAGAGAAATCACACACAAAGGAGAGTAATGGTTGCAACAGTTGCATCAAAAGTCCCTTTCTCAGAGATTGGTGGTTTGCTCGAAAAAATCGAAAAGCTATCGGCCAAAAAAGCTGTTTCTGAAACCAAGAAAAGCCTCGTCCGGGATTTCATCAAATCATGGCGAGAATTCCATGACAAACTTCATGCTGACGACCCCAACACGGTAGGGTTATGATTTTTGTAAAGGCCTATTTGCTAGTGATCAGAATGTGTGCATGTGTGTGTGTGGGGGGAGGTCTGATGGTTAGTTATCTAAAATACAAGCCGGCAGACGACACAAAATTGAAAATAGTTGCTGTCTGAACCGAAGGCTGAAGCCAGGTCGTCTGATTGTGCTTGTTAGGGCAAAGTGGTGATGGTGTGTGTCACAAGCAGTTTAGTAATAGTTGGGCCAGAATCAAATGGGATGAAGGGAAGGTCAAGGTGAACATTTCTAGTCGTTTGTAATTTGTGCCAGTCGAAATGAACCATACTGAGGAGTGAGGTGCCAAGTTTTCTCGAAAGATAAATCCAGAAAATGACTTTGTTTTAGTTTTGGACTGCACTAGTCCTAGATTCTTCTTTCATTTTAGACTGATTCGTTCTATGCAGCCATGAGGCTACTTGTTCCACAACTAGAGAAAGAACGAGCGGCATACGGTATCAAAGAGCACACTTTAGCCAAACATATGATTGATGTTCTTGGTCTTGCAAAGGAGGGCGCTGATGCACAGAAGTTGTTGAATTACAAGGCTCCAAAACATGCCAAGGGTGTAGGTATTTCCATGAGTGGTTGTCAGTTCACCTTAATGTTTTCATTGTTGGGTCTACCGACACAGCCTCTTGAGTCTTGTAGTTGTAAGGTTGAAAGTCAAGTTATCAAATATAGCAGACCATGTGACACATTTCCTGAATATTTCATGACATTTGTGTTGAAGAGTACAATGTACGCCAGTGGAACTTTGTTGATGGAATGATTCCCCCATATGAAACTGAAAGCAACCACTAAGTTATAGTTATTCAGTGGTAGAGATTCATATTTCCTTTCAGAATGTTGGTGACTTCGCAAGCGTGGCATATTTCGTACTTAAGAATCGATGTCCAGAGAAGGGGTCCCTAACCATTGAAGAAGTAAATGAGCACCTTGACTCAATATCCATCAACAATGCCAAGAAGAACAAACAGGGGGTCTTGAAAAGCATCATGCATCTGTTGAAGAATATGTCGGCCCTCGAACAGAAGTGGTTAATTCGTATGATCATGAAGGAGCTCAAATGTGGCATCAGTCAGCAGACGGTCTTCGCTCTGTTCCATGAGGATGCTGAGGACCTTTATAATGTTACCAACAGCTTGGAGAAGGTGAGCAGAGCAGGTGTGGTAAACAACACCCTATTCAGTGTTAACGCTACTCAGTGTCTGGAGATTGGAAATATTCTTAAATTAGCCAATCCCAAAGAAGAGCTAAATTCCTACGCAGGGGTTTAAAGTGGATGTCTGGAGGTTATTTCATTAATCACTTAAACCGATAGCCAAGAATACTGTAGAACAAACTCAAATATACCAGAATCAAACTCTCATATGCTAGAATAAGTGATAGGTTAGTGATAGGTAACTGGGGAAACCAGCCTATGAGCAATGCGTCAAGATGACTGATGGCAGTTGTGAAGTCTGTTATCCATTTCATTTGCAGGTTTGCCTGCAGCTCCGTGATCCAAATGTTCGACTCCACGAGATTGGCATTTCTCTCTTCCTTCCTTTCCGTCCTATGCTTGGCGAGAGAGCTGCTCCAAATAAAGTAGAAAAACTCATGGATTCAAAAGATTTCTTCATTGAGACGAAATATGACGGTGAAAGGATGCAGCTGCATAGAGATGAGGGCGAATACAAATACTTCTCCAGAGGGTAAGAAGTTAGCATTAAAATTCAACTGTGCCGCAGCAATGACAGCTTTCTCTTGATCAGCGTTAGAAACTAGGACTTCTCTAGCATGTGACAACCAATCTGTGAAGAAGTCAAAGTCACAACCTGACAAGTGGTGTAACGTCATGTGAGAGAAGGGGCATGTCATCCTGATGTTTCATTCATCATTGCACAAAGCACAGCTCATCGTATTCCTCTTTTCAGTGGCAATGACTACACCGGTACATATGGTAATGACATGTACCATGGCAACTTCACAAGCTACATTGATAACTGCTTCAAGCCAGGTGTCAAGTCGTGCATTCTGGATGGCGAGATGATGGGTTACAACCCAGAAACTAAAACTCTTGGTAGGTGCGAGTCATATAGGATAATTAGAAATATTGCTATGTAAATAAAATAAATCCTGGTTGGTTGCCACAAATGCTACTATTACCAGCAATCCTGGTGATGAAATACTTTCTCCTTGATGGATTGGTGACAGGTGATTACTTTCAGCCACTTCTTCATACAGTTCCTTTGAGTCCGTTTTTTGTGACAGATTTCCTTTAACTGTCATCTATTCGTCCTTTAGGTTCCAAGGGTGAAAACTTTGACATCAAAAGCACCAAGGAAATGGAGAACTACCATCCATGTTACTGTGTATTTGACGTCCTGATGTTGAATGGGAAAGTCTGGTCAAATAAACCCCTCACTGAGAGACTGGAGGCATTGGTGGAGATCTTCAATCCTGTCGAGGGACGCATATTTCTTGCTGAGAGGAGGAAAGGGAGAACTAAGTAGGTGTTTGACCCTTGTAACTCACAACTGCTATATTTTACTGAAAGCTGTCCTGATTACAGAGGTCAATCAAATGGATTGTCTTCTTGGGACAAGAAGCATGGCGATTTTTGGTCTTGGATGGTGTCTTTTAGAATGTAGGCTTGACATTCAAAAAACAGCACAAGGAATTAAGGTCAATGCTCATTTTATATTTTCAGTCAAGATGTAGCAGACGCCTTGAATGAGGCCATCGATGGGCGAGAGGAAGGGATCATGGTGAAGAGACCAGACTCCATCTACAAGCCCAACACAAGGAAAGGTGGCTGGTTCAAGATCAAGCCCGAGTACGTCGGAGGCCTAATGGACGAGCTCGACGTCTGTATCATAGGTGGTTATTTTGGTGTCGGTCACCGAGCTGGTATGATGTCACATTTCCTGTGTGGTGTTGCCGAGGCGGCCCCTGATGGTGAACATCCGACTGTGTTTCAGTCATTTTGTAAGGTAAGGATACAACGAGTGTTCACTGATAAATACTAGCCTTGTGAGATTATTCGTACTCCATTGCAGGAGGTAACACTCTATACAAAAGTCAATGTATATTTCCTTGCAAAGCAGGGGTAGAGAACATGAACCTCTCCTTGCATATTACTGAAGGAGGTAGTCACATAATGGAATCAACCTGGTGCTCTGGCTGATTTATAAATAAGTCAATTGTTACTTTATCGATAGTTTGGTTGAAGTGATGACTAACTCAACTTTGACTTTCTTGCAGGTGGGCTCGGGTTATTCTAAGAAAGAGTTGTTTGAATTTAACAGGAAACTTGCCAGCCATTGGAAACCTTTTGACAAGAAGAACCCTCCGAGATGTATTGTCCTTGCCTCAGGGTTCAAGGAGAAACCGGATGCTTACATTCACCCATCCAATTCATACATTGTTCAGGTAAGTAACATTGTCCAGGGTCGCTTGTAAACAATGACTGTATTCACATTGTATACTTTGACTTTTGAGACCTGTTTTTTGAACAATGTGACCTTGCATGCTTTCCTTACAGGTGAAAGCCGCTGAGATAATAGACAGTGATCGGTTCAAAACAGGCTGTACCCTTCGGTTCCCACGAGTTGAGAAGATACGGGATGACAAACATTGGTATGACTCCATGACGACGGCTGATGTGGAGGAATTAAAACAGGTAGGTGGCACCACTGTGGAACCACGCTTTTACTTACCAGATGACTCGGCGGGGAGGATTCATTTAAGATACCTTTTTTGATTGTCTCCATTCATTCTGAAATGTGTGGGCAGGCGACATCAGTACAAAGGGACTGTATGAAGGAGAGCATTCATCCTTGACTTTGAACTCCAAAATGTAACATTTCAGAAATCTGGTGGAAAACTTGCGAGTGGATTTGCTCTCGCTGATGATGATGAGGGTCCATCGAAGAAGAAGCGGAGGATTGTCCAGAGAAATGAACGACCAACCGTATCATCGCAGTTTAGAGGGGTCGATACTACGGCTATCAAAAAGGTAAATAAACAAATTGAAGAAGAGGTTTGGTTGTATTTGAGCAAGAATTCTGTCGTTGAAAAAGCACTGTATGAAAAGCCAACCCATGAATTATCAACTGTCATTAACTATTTCACTGCAGACATCTGAAGTGTTTCAAGATCTTGAGTTCTGCATCATGAACGGTACCGCCGAGTTCTCTAAAGCCCACCTGGAGCAGAAGGTTGTTGAGTTTGGTGGGCAGATCGTACAGAATGCTGACGAACAGAGCACCTTGTGTGTGGTGGCGGATAAGATCATCCTCAAAGTCAGGAACTATATCAAGAAAGACTGTTATGATGTGGTGAAAGCGACTTGGTTGGCGAGGTGTATTGAAGCAAAGAGATTTATACCATGGTAAGAGATTTACCTCTGTGATGGTCACTAATAAGTCTGTCTTGATCAGTTGAGTTAAGATACAAAGCATTACGTGAGATAACAATGGGTGCTATGCAAGCTTAATGCATGTCCTTTCATTGAAAGAACACTATATGTTTTATTTAGGGTACCATCTGACATGCACCACACAAGCCCCAAAACAACCAGGAAGTTTGCCTTCGACTATGATGCCTATGGAGACAGCTATTATGAAGATACGTCTGTACAGCAACTCAAGAGAGTCTTTCAGAAGGTCGAAGCTGAGGTAGGCATGGAGTGATAGAATGATAACAGCGTGTGGATTCAAATGGTTCAAGATTAGATTCGAGATAGTTTCTAGATACTAGATCCTTCATGCTAAGTACTGTTAAACATAAAACAAGAAAACATTTATTGGTTGTGGGCAGACATGAAGACAAGAGAAAGCAGTGTGCCTTCTGTGAGCAAAGTTGGCCTGACAAATAACTGTCACACCTGAATGTTTCAAATTGTTCTATACATGTACAATGCCAACTGTAGAATGTTGCAGTCCTACGCCTATCACCAGGGCTTATGAGTTCGTACATGTATGTAATATTGGATTGACCCTTTGATAGCTGTCCTCGTTGTCTTCATTATAGGGTGCTGCCAAGCCAGTCTCCCAGGAAGAAATAGCTGAATTTGAATCTGTCTACTTCCCTGATGACTCTCCTTATGGACTATTCAGGACATGCCGGTAGGTCTCATGGCCTGAATAACCACAGAACCAAGGTTTTTCCAGCTGAGGTTCTAGGGGAATCCTAAGATGAGTTGGCCCAATGATGCCTGGAACGATGGAGTGTCAAACACATTGGGGTGAATTCCATGACGTCAGTCAGGGAAGAACCCATGTCAAAATTAGCCACCCAGGTTAAGTCATGAAACATAGTGGTCAGCGTGGGGCAAGGCTGAATGTATAGAGTTTTAAGGCAGCTGAGCTTGGTGACATCAGTACATGTACTTGTTACCTCAGAAAAGGATGAAAAACATGGCCTGGCTACTTAGCAACAATTTTCAAAATTAAATTGAACATTCTTGATTTATTTCATCTGTTATGTTTCAGATTCTATATGGATAACAAGTTGGCAGTAGATGATGTGGATTCTGTGATACCGGACTGCAGCCTTGAACTGACAGCACTGGATATACGATTTCATGGTGGGACGGTCGTGGATAAACTTGACAAGAAAGTTTCACATCTTGTAGTACATTCCAGGTAAGATGAAGTATATACATTTTGAATCGATGTTAGCACAAAGTGGAACCGCCGTTAGTGGACACCACTGTAAGCATGAGGTTGTTGGTTTGTAAGACCAATGGGAACACATGCTGGAGTAACCTTTGTTCAAGCACAAGTTCTGAATGGGATCTGCGGCTGTTGTGTCGATGGAATCTCAAATCGATTGTACCTTTTCATTTCAGTGATTTGTCAAGAGTGCAGGAATTACGGAATCTTTCAAAGAAAAGAGAGAGAAACTTTCACATCGTTACTGAGGATTGGGTTAAGGACTGTATAGAATCAGATACATTGAAAACTGAGCGGTATTACGAACCACCAGCCTCATAGACATGATTTCACGAGCCTCGTAGATGCGTTTTCATTTCTCTTCATGGCCATATTTGTGTGAGATTAGTAGATTTTCAGCTGGATAAAGATGCACTTAACTGAATTTGAATTTGAAAAATTGGGACCGAACAAGGCCCTGTGTATAATGCATGCACCACTGCAATGATGATGTGTTAGGATGGGGCTCTCGGCATGTTTGGTTGGTCCGTCATTGTGGGAGATGCAATAATTCTTGATTTGTATATTGTAAGTGATCCGACATGAATATTATTGGTGCTCAGGATGTTAAACTTTAATCAAGCAAATTGCAACTGATATTATGATAATGAGCACATGATGTATTTGATTGGTCACAAATGTTATTTTCCACACTGTTCGAAAAATTTATAGATCAAACTCCCATTCAACATTAATTGCTGTCCATCAATCCAATCTCTGATCAAATTTCTTCGTGCAGGCATCATCAACACTATCTTAAAAGAATGTGCAGTGCACTTGTATGTATGGTGAATGTATGTTGTTTATAGATTGTATATGAAAATAAAAATTTATTTTAGTTACACTTCTCGTTCTGTTTTCTATACATTTGTATCCTGATACAGTGATAGCACTCAAGGAACTGACCGGTGGTCCACATCTTCTGAAGGCAGTCCAGGCTAGCCAGTATCGACCCTCCCATCCACACACATTACTCTCATGATGTAATGATGATGATGCAGTGTCCCGTGACTCTAATTTCCATTCTGTGTCACTCTGACAGGTCATGAAGTGACATGATGACACGCAGTGCACAAAACTCGAACAAGTCGAAGAGGGGAATGTGGGTTGTACCCCTTCCAAACTACAAAATCAGTGCTTAGACCTTGAATGTAAAGTCATTTAAAAGCATCTTTTGTTGTCTTGATTTACTCTATTTTCATTATCAGCTATGCTTGGCCTGTTTTTCTTGCTGTGATCGAGAATATTAGCAATTATGTGAGGAAAACTGGAAGTGCTGTCTGCTCAAAACATGCACTTTAAATTTGAGCTATTTTGCACCAATGTAATAAATAATTGTAATTGATTTTCTATAAATCAATAAATTTGATTCATAAAAGCTTAGTTATTGTATTATTTATAACATCTAAGTCAATATCAGAACTTTTTACGACAGACAAATGATGTAAAATTACTTATAAGTTATCAAAACATCTAAACTCTTGTTACAGGTTGGTGACTTTTAGTTACAAATCCACCGCTGGGAGCGCTGTAAAATTTCAGAAAACACGTTTTGCACTTTTCAAATGGCAATTTCTCTCGATTTCTGCGTCTGTTGATTTCAAAACCAGCAAAATGCAGGTGTCGAATCCGAATAATATTAAGATCTACAACCTTAGTGCTGGAAAGTCGCTTCCAGAGGTCAGTATTGCGGAGAAATTTGATAGTCTATGTTGGATTAAACTTTGTGTACATTTCCCTGTACATTCAATCATAAGACATGTAAGATGGTCCGGTGTACAACAGCAGCAGCAGACCCCTCAAACAAATCTGTGGTGTGATTCTCTCCTGTCAAATGATGGGATTTTTGTGCTTTGTCTTCCATGCCATTGAGAGTTGGACTAGGTGTATTTTACTGTTGTAGAGAAAACAAGATTTATACGTTTTTTTCTTCTCATTTTACTCTTCTTAGTGGCTCTCTGACCGCAAGAGAAGATCACTGCTCAAGAAAGATGTTGGTAAGTGAAAAGCATTGTCAACCACTTACGCTAGTTTATGAACCTCACAATGATGCCGTACAGCATTTGGTTGCAGGGATAACCTGGAAAAAGTTCAGCCAAGGACACCTAATGTGGCACAACTTGTAAATCAATTTCATGCAACTTTTTCATGCTGATGAGAATGAGAAACACATTAAGACTGCTGAACTTTAAGGACTCGGAGGACTTCTGAAATGGAGTGGTAGATTCATGAAAATAACAGTGGCTGCTGTGAGAGTATTTACTGTTAAAATATAACTATTTGTCTCCTTGCTTCCTCTTTCACTCAGACATACAAAGGAGAATCGAGTTACTTCAAGACTTTGAGATGCCAACTGTTAGTAATTGCATCAAAATGACTCCAGATAACCGATACCTTTTTGTCACAGGTAAGAACATTCTAACATATAAGTTGTGATATAAGAAAATGTATTCTGAAAAGAACAAAAAAAGAAATTGAATGATTGAATTGCATTTTACCCTTTAGCAGTCTGATATTAAATTACAGAATTCATTTCAATAGTTTGTCTCCCTAGCCTTTTCTGACTGGAAATTATTGGATAAAATGATGAACTGAGGAGTCAGGTTAATGGAAAGTGTAGTTTTTAAATTTGTTCCTTGACAAGGAGAATTCCTTGGGGGGTTTTTGTCCCATTTTTGATCCCTTGCCTATGATCATTTATCGATTCCAGGTGTTTATAAACCAAGAGTGCGGTGCTATGATGTTTCTCAGATGTCCATGAAGTTTGAAAGGTGCATGGATTCCGAAGTTGTAAAGTTTGATGTATTATCAGATGACTACTCAAAGGTAAATATATTGTTCTTTACCTCAGACGATTTTATGATATTATACGGTAGTCGAACAGGTATCTAATATCAGAGTTTATTTTCTTTCAGCTTGTTTTCCTTCAAAGTGACCGTTATGTTGAATTCCATGCTCAGTATGGACGTTATTATCGCACAAGAATACCCAAATATGGCCGTGATATGGCGTATCATTCGGCGAGTTGTGATATGTATTTTGTTGGTGTTAGGTGAGTGGATATCCACATTATTATAACATCTGGCCCCATTCTGGCAAAACAGCTTTATGAAGGAATATGATGGTCAATAGAAATCAGTGTCATAAATTTCTGTCAAACATTTTTAAAGTCTATAGTCTAAAGACACTAGAAGATCTCGCCTCGTCCAGCCATCCAATTCTTTTTTTAAGCTGGATTTCATTTGATTTACATGCATGCTATTATTGGCTTTATTTCATATTACTTCCAATATTATTTTTCAGTCCTGAAGTGTACCGATTAAATTTAGAACAGGGGCGATTTTTAAATCCATTAAAAACAAGTGCAAAGTAAGTAGTTTACCTGCCTTTATCTTAATTAAATTGAAAGGGAAAACTTTTATTCTGGTTCCATAGTATTCTTACATAAAAATGTATTCTTTTCTTTCCAGTGAAATTCTATGTTGCCAGATAAATCCACATCATAATTTATTCACTTGTGGCACAGCTGAGGTAAGTAGAAGTGTGCATTCCTTCTTGAGTCGTCTCGTTTACTTTTCTTCTGAATCTCTGGTTTGTCATCGTTCCCAGTTTCAGTGTTTCCTTCAGGTCATCATTTGCCGATGATGTCAGAACAGTCCTACTTATACCACCATGATTTCTGTTTGCAGGGTAAAGTTGAAGCTTGGGATCCACGATGTCGAACTCGAGCAGGGATTCTGGATGTAGCTACAGGAATCAGTGCTCATAATGATGGGGATCTAGATGGTCTTCCTGCCGTCACTGCCTTGACATATAGAGATGGTTTGAATATGGCTGTAGGGACAAGCACAGGACATGTAAGCTATGGTGGACAAGTGAAGTTGGGGTTGCTAGTTGTGATATCGTCATCCACTTGATTTCATTGGAGGGTAAAATAAGTGTGTTTGGTGTTCTCCTGGCCCAATATTCTTAGCTTGTCTGCCCTACCTAATATCACATTCTTCAGAACATGTGTATGATCCATCATGTCAGAACAATTCTGACCATTGCCAAGATGACAGAAGATTTCATGTATACCTAATCTGTGCATGGTGCGGGTTGAGGGGGAAGGAGAAGCCACTTGGGCATGCAGTCCGAAAAAAAGGGAGCATGGCATTGTAACTATTGGTTCCTTCAGGTTGCCCTGTACGACATCAGATCTCCACACCCGGTGCTAGTCAAAGATCACATGTACGGTTTACCCATCAAGAAGGTGGCCTTCCATCAGGCGGAGCGCGAGTTAGTCATCTCCATTGATAAGAAGATACTGAAAATATGGGACAGAAATAATGTAAGTTCATAATTCTTTGTTTTGTAGAAGTGTTGTGGATCAGGGTCTAGTCGTCGGGTCAGACTAAGGTTCTTCCTCTCTGCTTTGTGCCACTGCCGAGACCCTCTGGTTCGAGGGTCTTAAATGAGTTACAACAGAAAGGATGGTAGCATATGATATTGCCAGTGAAATCTGACAACAGGCTCAGATGGCTCAGACATGTCTTCCTCATGGCGTAGCTCAGCTGAGTAAGATAGGGGACGACAGATTTAGACTCTCTGGTAAACAGCATTCATTGTTTCAGCACCATTATCAACTTTTTATTTGAATTTCAGGGCAAAGCTTTTACCTCAGTGGAGCCAGGGACATATCTAAATGACCTATGTGTGGTCCAGGGTTCTGGCTTATTCTTCCTTGCCACTGAAGCACCCAAGATGTTAACATATTATATTCCGGTAAGTCACAATTTGTACCATAGGCAAGTTTAAATGGAAAGAGGTGTACCACAAGGGAGGTTCCATCATTATGAAACATTAAGAAGTCGTGACTCCATGAAATAGTATTTTGTCAAGGTCTTTGCCAAGAAGTAACATGCACTACTCCATGTTCTTGTACGCCAGTAACCACATTTGTTAAAATCTCCTTGCAGACCCTTGGTCCTGCTCCGAAGTGGTGTGCCTTCTTAGATAGCATGACAGAAGAACTGGAGGAAAGTGCCACGCCAATGGGTAAGTGAATCCTACAAATGGCTGCCAATAACAGAATAATGGTTGCTAGTAAATAACACATTCTGGTGATCTGGGTCTGTCTCAAAGCATTTTACAGCTATTGCCACTCGCTGTCACTGATTCTCTATGTATCTTTATCATGTCAATCTTTACTTTCAGTTTATGATGACTATAAATTCGCCACCCGCCACGAGCTTGAAGAGCTGGGCTTGACACATCTCATTGGCAGCAATCTGTTACGGGCCTACATGCATGGCTACTTCATGGACATGAGGCTGTTCAGGAAAGCTAAGGCGATCGCTGATCCATTCGCTTATGATGAATACAGGATGCAGAAGATTAAACAGAAGATGGATGAGCAGAGGGCGAACAGGGTTCAAATAAAGGTGCGGTTTTTATAATCGTGTTGTTTCTTCGACACAGATTACCTGACTGGAGTTTGCGAGGAACCAATCAGGTTGCATCACAGCTTCAAAATGGCCTCCGGATGACTTAGTAGTAGAAATGTTCTCCTGCTGCATCATTAGTATGAATTAAAAACGTTTCTCTGTCTGTTTTAGAAACTGCCCAAGGTGAACAAGATGCTGGCTGAGAAGTTAATGGACCAAGAAGAAGAACCACTGAAGAAAAAGAAGGTAAACCTTATAGAGACTTTTCATATTTCATTAGTAGTCTTATGATTCACCTGTGCTTTCTCCTGTCTGCCGGCTGAGCATAGAATCCACTCAAGCTGCCATCTTGATTTTCAACAGTCTGATAGAAACCTGATGCCCGGGTGTGCTAACAGAAGTACAGGGGCAATGTATACATGGTCCCATTTTCTACCAGGCAACCGACCATTTGCTGATTTTGATGAATACCCCCCCCTCACATTATTGGTTGTCTTGCAGTATTTTACTAATGGTTTTCTCTCGTCACCAGGGAATACCAAACTTACTCAAGGATGAGCGATTCTCTGCATTGTTTGCCAACCCTGACTTTGAGGTCGACACGGAGAGTCCTGATTATCGTCTGCTCAACCCAGTAGTCTCCAAACTTGACAAACAGAGAATGAAGAAGAAAAGGCACCAGGAGGTTGCCATGGAAATAGAGGAGGTAGGAACATTGTACTAAAAAGTGTTGATGTCAGTCTGGCTGGAATCTTGGTTTTTGAAGCGATGCTGGGTATTGATATCAACTTCAAGGTTGGTGGAGGCCTAGTGGATTTCAGCCAAATATTCTGAGCTGTTACATGTATGCATGACCTTGCTGCCTTGTTGGGAACAGTTTTCATTGGAAAAACATTCAATTTTACCAATATTCCCCTTTGAAAATTGTTCTCTGTTGGGGCCATTCGAAGTGAAGCATCCTGACTCTTGGTTCAACAAACTCGCAAGGGAGAGTTGTCTGAGGAGGTAGCAAGATCAGAAACTTGGGTATGAACCTTCAATATGAGTCTTGGAATACAATGTACAAGTTATCAGGTTGTTTCTCTCTGCAGGATGAAGAACGAGAAGGTCATCCGAGTGATGTTGAGAGTGATTCCTCCGATGATGATCGGGAATGGGAGAAGGAGGTGCAGCAACAGCATCGGCAGATTAGGCAGGAGGAGAAGATGAAGAAGAGAGAGGAGTATCTTGCGCGCAAGTTGAAACCAAAGTTCATGGAACTCAAAAGTGGCGAGGACTTCTCAAGTTTGCATGCGAAGAAGAAGAGAGAATCTCGGTAGGTTTGGTTTGTTTTATGTGTCATTAGCATGAACTGTAATGGGTTGCCAACTTACTAAAGGCCTGTAGATGGGGCAGCAAGATGTAGACCTTTTCAATGCCTGTGTGAACATAACGCCAACAGCTGATGATGTAGAAGATGTCACATGATGCCACAAGTAGCTTTGCCTTGTTGTCATGCTTTGTATTCAGAAATTGTCAAGGTCATCACCAAAGACTTGCATCGAACTTGATTCTCTTGTTATTAAGTAAACCATTAAGTCATCGCAAGTTTTTTCTCCCCAGGAAAAGTCTTGGTGACCGTGTCCAAAAGGAAGTTGAGTCGGGTGTTGCAACACTAACTGGTGCAGGTGGTGGCAGCCGAGAAATGACATTCTCACTCAGGAAAAGTGAGAAAGATAAACAGCGGAGAGTAGAGGCGAGAGAGCATCACCAGGAACGGAAAGAATTGCGACGATCCGCGGGGGACATTACCAAAAAAATTCAACACAAACCGAAATATTGGATGGGAAAACGGGTGCAGTGATTATCTTGGTTTGTCATGTGTTTATGAAGGAGAGACTGAATTGATAAATAGTTCTCACTCAGAAAGACTGAGAAGGGAAAACTGTTGTGTTTTGTGAATGCAGTCGGGAACCATTTTATGTTGTGGCATGGCCGCATTTGTTAGTGATGGACTTATCAAGTTGCAAAAGTATACCTGTATGATAGTTAATCAGTCGGCAGTACTTGCATGTCTCTCCTGTTGGTAGGACACGCTTTTGTTTCCCGAGTGAGAAACGTTGTTTATAAAGTCTCTATATCTATTTGTCTGCAGTCTGCAGAGTTGATAAAAACTGAACGAACAGTTGGTTGTGAGTACTTTGATATAAAAATAAAAACTCTACGATTCCATATTACTTGCTTTTTATTTAGTCATACAACTGCACTCTACCAGTTCTCAACACTCCGTCAGGTGGTTGTTCCATGTCCAAGTGCTGTCTCCATCAGTCAGGCCCAAGGACAGACGCCAGTCTGTCATTGGATTCTCAGTCTCCAGTTCCTAAAGAGGGTACATTGTAACTGTATGAGGTCTAAAACCTGATCTTGGTATAAATATCCTTGCATGTGGCTATCAAGTGCATTTCATGTTCTCGAGTCGCATATCCACATGGTCTGCTGAAATAATGACGCTGGTGCAGACAGTTGAAAAGTGATCCACACTATTCACGTCAAGCTTAAGGTTGTGACTATGTCTTTGAGACCACCCAGCGCCTGATATCATCACCCAGGCTGTGACAGTGTCTCTGATAGGACCATCCTGGTCTGACAGCATTGATTGATAATGATATCACCACCCTGGTTGTGACACTGCTCTTATTTCCACGTGCTTGTGCCCACACATGGCTCTCATCTTTACTACTGGAAACACGGTGGAGCAGCAAGGACGTGATTTGGCCTGGCTGTGACCGTCTCATCTCTCACCAGGTTGGCAACACAGTGGAGCAGCAAGGACGTGATTTGGCCTGGCTGTGACCGTCTCATCTCTCTCACCATGTTTGCAATTCGGCGGAGCAGCCAGGACGTGATTCGGCCTGGCTGTGACCATCTCATCTCTCTCACCATGTTACGGTGGAGCAGCCATGGCCAGGACCGATTCGGCCTGGCTGTGACTGTCTCGTCCCACTCGCCGTGTTGGCAACACGGTGGAGCAGCCAGGACTGATTCGGCCTGGTTGTGATCGTCTCATCTCTCTCACCATGCTGTCAACACGGTGGAGCAGCCAGGACCGATTCGGCCTGGCTGTGACTGTCTCGTCCCACTCGCCGTGTTGGCAACACGGTGGAGCAGCCAGGACTGATTCGGCCTGGTTGTGATCGTCTCATCTCTCTCACCATGCTGTCAACACGGTGGAGCAGCCAGGACTGATTCGGCCTGGCTGTGACCGTCTCATCTCTCTCATCATGTTGGCAACACGGTGGAGCAGCCATGGCCAGGACCGATTCGGCCTGGCTGTGACTGTCTCGTCCCACTCGCTGTGTTGGCAACACGGTGGAGCAGCCAGGACTGATTCGGCCTGGTTGTGATCGTCTCATCTCTCTCACCATGCTGTCAACACGGTGGAGCAGCAATGACTGATTCGGCCTCGCTGTGACTGTCTCATCCCTCTCACCGTGTTGGCAGCACGGTGGAGCAGCAATGACTGATTCGGCCTCGCTGTGACTGTCTCATCCCTCTCACCGTGTTGGCAGGACGGTAGAGCAGCCAGGACTGATTCGGCTTAGCTGTGACTGTCTCATCCCTCTCACCGTGTTGGCAGCACGGTGGAGCAGCCAGGACTGATTCGGCTTAGCTGTGACTGTCTCATCTCTCTCACCGTGTTGGCAACACGATGGAGCAACCAGGACTGATTCGGCTTAGCTGTGCCTGTCTCATCTCTCTCACCGTGTTGGCAACACGATGGAGCAACCAGGACTGATTCGGCCTCGCTGTGACTGTCTCATCCCTCTCACCGTGTTGGCAGCACGGTGGAGCAGCCAGGACTGAATCGGCCTGGCTGTGACTGTCTCATCCCTCTCACCCTGTTGGCAACACGGTGGAGCAGCCAGGACTGATTCGGCCTGGCTGTGACCGTCTCGAATCTCTTGATGTTAACAAGAGGTTGGAGCAGCCAGGAGTGATTCGGCCTGGCTGTGACCGTCTTGTCTCTCTTGATGTTAACAAGAGGTTGGAGCAGCCAGGACTGATTCGGCTCAGCTGTGACTGTCTCATCTCTCACCGTGTTGGCAACACCGTTGGGCAGACAAGACTGATGTGGCCTGGCTGTGACCATCTCATCCCTCCCCTTCTTGCAACACCGTTGAGGAGCCAGGACTGATTCGGCCTGGCTGTGACTGTCTCATCTCTCTCACCGTGTTGGCAACACAGTGGAGCAGACAGGACTGATTCGGCCTGGCTGTGACTGTCTCATCACTCTCATCATGTTGGCAACACGGTGGAGCAGCCAGGACTGATTCGGCCCGGCTGTGACTGCCTCATCTCTCTCACCATGTTGACAACTTGGCAGAGCAGCAAGGACTGATTCGGCCTGGCTGAGACTGTCTCATCTCTCTCACCATGTTGGCAACACGGTGGAGCAGCAAGGTCTGGTTCGGCCTGGCTGTGACTGTCTCATCTCTCTCATCATGTTGGCAACACGGTGGAGCAGCCAGAACTGATGTGGCCTGGCTGCGACTGTCTCATCTCTCTCATGATGTTGGCAACACGGTAGAGCAGCCAGGACTGATTTGGCCTGGCTGTGACTGTCTCATCTCTCTCATCATGTTGGCAACACGGTAGAGCAGCCAGGACTGATTCGGCCTGGCTGAGACTGTCTCATCTCTCTCGCTGTGCTGGCAACACGGTGGAGCAGCATGGGTTGATTCAGCCTGGCTGTGACTGTCTCATCTCTCTCATTATGTTGGCAACACGGTGGAGCAGCCAGGACTGATTCGGCCTGGCTGTGACTGTCTCATCTCTCTCATCATGTTGGCAACACGGTGGAGCAGCCAGGACTGATTCGGCCTGGCTGTGACTGTCTCATCTCTCTCATCATATTGTCAACACGGTGGAGCAGACAGGACTGATTTTGGCCTGGTTTTGGAAGTGAATGCTTACATTCTCAAGGGATGAAAACAAGTGATGGGTCGTAGCATAGAAAATGGCATACATGTAACACTCTATGATAAATTTCTCTTACTTTATTTCAATCAAATACAACTACATTACATTGGATGCAACTTTTAAAAGATGTCGGACAAATATGTACAAAATTCATTTGTGAACTTTACATGAAAATGCAATAAAAAATGAGTGTTGATAAATGAAAGAATATGATAAGTTCTAATATAAACAGTGTCTCTCATGGGTTGAGAGGGAGTTCCAATACATGAAATATTGGCAGTGTCTTTGGGATGAGATTTCACTTTGGATTTCTCCTCATTGATATTTCTAAATGCATATATTTCTTAATCTGAAATGCTTCATATCGCACAATATACAGATGGGCCTAACTGCTATCATGAAGATTATACATGTAAGAGTATATTCGAGTAAAATAAAGAAACACGATATATTGTTGTAACATTACCCTACTTTCCACGATTGTTTTTAAGTATCTCCAGTCCACCTAGTCTGCCAAAAAGCTCAGCCCAACAGACTTAAAATATCTCTTCAAATTGACTTCACAAATATAACCATAACCAGACTAAAATCCATGCATGGTGTGATAATTACATTGAAAGGACATGTTACACAGTGTCCCGAAACCTGCTAACTTAAGCCACTAGATTTTGATAGAATCATGAAAACTGGATTGGGAATGATATATAATCCATGTAGGCCACACGTAAGCCATTATGTACAATTTGATAATCTCAAACAATGCATCATGTGACGATGTCAGTGCAAACTACACATATTTACAACATAGAGGCTGCTCAGCAGGCTTGACATAAAACATGATGACTTCACAGGATATCAATACATGTAGCTCATAAACATTATGGAGAGCTACATCAACAACATGTAGGGAGTTACAGTATCTAAGCCAGAATTCATCCCATTAAAAGCACAATCTGGACTGAAGTCCAATAGAAATTAAATGCACCTGGTTCTGTTAAAAGTTTAAACAAATTTTTCCAACTGCCCATTGAGTTGAAAAGCCCCATTTTCTTCACTCATCGTCCGTTCTCATAGCCAGGGAATAGTCTGTTTAGGATTTTGCCAAGGGTCGCGTTTGTAGCCAAACTGTAATCCTTTCCCAGTTCTTCACGGCATGCGGGGCATGAGTAGACTTCTGCCTTGAATGATCGGGACAAGCATTGCTGAAAGATAATCAATGATTTTGTGAATACTATCTTATAATAGTCATATTACTTCCTCCAGGATCTCAAAGATTCTTTATTATTGCATGGGGAACTGCAACCCCTAGGGCGAAACGATTAATCCACTGGTTCTCACCGAGTCAGCGTGTCAGTGTATTATGTCGAGATCCCTGGATGATTCTAGCTCACATCAACTTAAATATGACAGTTATCTTATCATATTTGGGGGCATTTTGCTTGATCGAGGAATATACTCTCAGGCACAAGGACACTTGGCTTCATGAGACCACTGAAGTAAAGGGACTTGTCAAAGGCGACACGCAAGGTGCTGATATACTGTTTGTACTTACCTTGCAGATATTGTGAGAGCATTTGACCGTAACTGGCTTGAAGACGATATCCTGACAGCAAATACAGAGGAAGATCTCTTCAACATTCGCCAGGAATTTCTGAAATGAATGTAAACACAGTAAGAAATGAGACATTTGATCAAAGCAAACAGGGACTGTGAAACCTACTGAGGAAAGTCATCTTTGAAGCAGGTCGATATACCATCCCTAGAGGCAGGAGAAGGGATTACAAGCCCTACTGGAGCCAGGACCTGGAGGCACTACACCAGCAAGTCAGCGATGCGAGGGATGTGATGGATGTAGACCCCACGGAACAAAACATCATCACCAACAACCACTTGAATGCAGTGTACACCACCAGAAACATGATCAGCAGCATCTGGAAGTCCTGGCAGGAAAAAATGGAGACGTGACAGTTTTTTTAACCAAAGCTGCTTGTTTTGAAAGTAGGAACTGTTTTTCTCAACCAGTCGTATATTAATCCTGTGGTATCGGTTACATTCTTTCCATCCTGTCAGCATTGCTTACCTGGGCGCCTTCCTTGACATGAGTCATCGCATCATCCCAGAGTTTCTTATTCTCCGTATCATCCTTGATCAGTTTGGCAACCTCTGCATCGACCTTGTAGGCAGCGACCTTACTCTTCTTCTTCGGGGAGATGTCTTCCTTGTCCGATTCTTCGTCTGAAATGATGAATAACTAAGTTAGGATCAGCTCAGGTCAGAATGGTATCAACACATTTAGGAATGGCAACGTCAGATGGTGAATGCTAAGTGCTCACTAAAACGGGCCACTGCAACACCATTTGCACAGGTTTGGATGGGAGTAATCTGTTTGACCAGATTGATTGCTCAAAGCAAAGTGATTACTTGGAACTGTTGGCAACCGCCAAATACCCCAATCATGACGTCAATGACACCTACCTTCGCCCCTTTTTCTCTTGCCTTTACCCTTTCCCTTGTTGTCTTTCTCCTTTTCCTTCTCAGCCTGGGCTTCAAGATAACCATCAGGGTACTGAAACAATGACATGAACCTTTTAAATACCTGTTGAATGGTGAATAATTATCATGGGCAAGCAATACATTTTACTGTGACAGGCATGTGCCGTTTTGGAAGGAGTAACTGGATAATCTATTTCACCATCTACGTTGTACAAGACTAGGACATCAGCTGACCGTCGTCCCTCAGTACTCAACCACTTGTGTTGGTTTGACAGAATGATACATGGTCATTTAGTATAGATTCTGTTACTGCTACTAGAACTCTGATGATGGCTTTCCAGGCCTTGGCGAAATATGAATAAAGAAAATCTTTTTCTGAATAATCCCCACCTGCATGGTTAGTCCTAACTGGGCGATACGCTTCTTCCCCTCCTTTGTCCAAGGTGCCGGGGATGGGTCATCCCGCCGCAGTTCGTATCGCCACACCAAGTAGCCAGACTTGCCCTTCTCAGGCCAGTAGCGTGTAATCTGAAATGTGGATAGAACATTTTATTCCTAGATGTCTCAAATTCCTTTTCTGAACAGCCACGAAAGAATGATTTGTTTGGTTTTTGTGGTCTTGACATTGCAAGGGTTTTTCACCACACATCGACAATGAAATATCGTGAAAGCCAACAACAATTTTAACTTCAATCTTAAAACTGAGCACAAACCTTGTAAATGCCGTCATATCTGTTTCCATCTACTGGCGCATATTTGGAATGTTTCCTTCCTTTGACATTCCGGACGACTCGCACCGGTTTCCCGCCCTTCCACTCCTCTGCTTCTCCACCATTTTTCTTGTCAAACTTGGCGTTGCAGCATTTGGCAAGAGCACTAATGGATAAAGCAAGACACAAACAAGGTTACACATAATGTGCAGAGATGAGATTTCTCAGCCAAATTCATTGGTAAGACGTGGTCTGAAGCAGATTACATTCTTCTCTCTGTTAAGCATTAAATTTTAGTAGGCAATAGTGATATATCGCGAGCACCGTGGCAACTGACATCAACTGACACTTACGCATTCATTCTTGTTAACAATTGATCACATGATTGTTCTGCGGTTCGTTTGTTGCCGGACAAGTCCCGGCCACCGCTGCCTGTGTACGTGAAGTTGTCCCCATTATCGTGGTCATCCTCATAGCCTCCAGATAGCACTATGGAGTAAGCACCTTCTTCTTCTCGGCCATGGATACCGGCAACGTGAGGCCGGTGCACTCCAGCTTCACTGCACTGGAAGAGAAAATATCCAGTCAGAGCAGACGCTATACAAGTCAGTGGAGAAAAAAAGGATTTAAATACATGATGGGTAATATTGCAATAAGAATCATTACTGAATTGCTGGTTATCTCGCAAACCTGTGCGAGTTGAACTGAAGTGATTGTGACTAGCTTACAGACACTGAATACTTCTCAACCCAGCAGTACATACCTGCACTCTGAATTTCCAGGCCGTACCCACTTCCACTCCAGGAATCGGTCCGAAATGATTCGGTGGCACGATTGTGCACATTTTTGTTCGTCCGACGCACGCCATTCCCTTGCCCCAATCTCGACTAGATGACGTGGTAGCGGACGCCATCTTTGCCTTCTTTTTACTCTCCTTTAACTTCTCACCAGCTCGGACCACCTCTGTGTCGTCATTCTTACATTCAGGACAATACCTACAAACAAATGAGGCCTCATCAATACAGACATAAGAGGTTGATCCCATGTTACAATAACTCATAAAAGAAGGTATGTAATTATGTGCATTCTATTTTAGTCCTTGAGAACGCTGTTTTGATTATGGCTATGTGAGGTCTAGATGGGATCTCTCTCGTCAGCTTCTCATGGTCTTACTGTCTTGATCCTCCCACCAGGTCTATTTGCACCGACTTGAGATTTAACCGGGATATTGGCTTAGTTGTGACAATGACTCGGAATGTCTTGTAATCAACCAAATGACGCCATCTATCTATAAACACTGCATTAGCTTACCATTCCTCCACATCTGGAATCGCCTCTAGCGGTGGAGTCAGACAGCCGATATGATACGCTGCATCACACTCATCGCACATAATCTGCTTCTCTGGATCATTCTTCCCACCACAGATGGCACACGAGCAGAATTTACATTTCCGTCGAGGGTTGTCTTGGCAATGGTCACATTCGGGTTTGTTCGTTCCTGAAACAAAAAACATGTAAATCTTTAAAGTGATCTCATCGTGCCAACTGGTGGAAACTCTCTCCGTGCGACTCATCATTGATATTACAAACATGATGTTTCAATCTGCACACTACATTTCAGTTATTTTCACATAGAATGCCCACTCACTCTTGGTAGGACTTGAAACCACTCCACTCTCCACTTGGCTCATGTTTAACTGGGCACCAGGTTTGCCGATGGCCATTATTTCATCGATGTACAAAATCTGGCAGTTCTCCAGGGGTGCTAGGTCCGGGCTGGAATGAGAGACAAAGAACACATGGATCAATTGAACTGATGAATATGCAGAGGACGTGTATCTGACCTGTGGCACCCTCGGTCTTGTTTTCAGCAGCAAATTAGTCATTAGTCAAGTAGAAATAAATCATCAAAGGACTCGCATATCATATTAGGGTTGTTTGAACTCAATGTAACACGACCACCTGATCTTATGCGTTCCCAAAAAAGAGAGGATATCTAAAGCTCTTGACTTCATATTGGCCCAAGCAAACATTAAGCCAAATGCACCACTTTTGAAGATATCAGATGAACACTTTACATGTACTGTTTGAAACCACAAATGAAAGCAACTTTAAAACATACCCCGTAACTCACCCCAGGAAAATAGTAGCATACAACTCCTTGATAGTTCGTGTGTCTCGTTTCTCTGTCACAATACAGTCATACCAATAACCACGCGCTTTAGGCGCATCGTAATTATAGTTGACCATGACCTTGTCTCCAACCTTGACCTCCTTAAAGGGGATGTTAACGCTGGCTCGAGGTCGAATACTTTTCACAGTATCAGCCACTGGATCATCGTTTTCATAGCTGCAAGAAGAGAATGAGAGATCTTGATGGAATGTTAGCATTATCAAAAAAGTTCACCGCAGTATATTTTGTAGTTCCACACAAGTGAAAAATAGGCCACAACAGCAGGGTAATCCATCAGTGGCTGGGTGCCTGTATTACACGCATCATCCAATTGGTGCATAACTATAGTGGCACGCAACAAACCTTCATTTATGACAAAAGTAAACGCTGAGAAAGAGAACCATAAAAACGTACCCTTCAAATTTAACATGGTATCTATACCCATCGTCTTTTACAGTAGTTTCATCATCCAAGATGGTCGCCATCACCTTCGGCTTGACACCATCGGTTACATCACAGCCAATGCCTGAGGTAGTTTCCATCATTTCAACATCAATTGTCTCTTTGTTTTGTTTATCAGTCAAAGCAGACGTCGTCTCCTTGACTTCTTTATTTTCTGTCAATTTTGTGTTGCAATTTTCATCAATGGCCTCATCTTTTTCAATCTTGGGCTTGTTTTCAATTTTCATATTTTCACTGTCAGGTTCTTGAATGTCTTCATCAGAAAGTTGGGCTTTTTCGACTTTGACGATCATTGCTTCGAACCAAGCTCCCATCTGGTCGTCTCTCACATCAACTATATCGCCAACCTAGGAAGAGAAGGGAAAGTTAATCTGTATAAATCTTGGCTCCCTCCTACTGCCTTTTAGAAATTAGAACATTTGGAAACCTTACTGTAAAGTGTAGAACAGCAGGGTTAAAATACAATCAAGACACATAAAATCTGCGGAAAGGCCTGAAATATTCACCTTGTAAGTACTGTCATCATCCACGACTCCACTATCTTGACTGTTGCCAGGAAGTGGCTGAAAAAAGAGCATCAACGCTATGATAATAAAGAATAGATTGTTGTTTACTGGCAACTGGTAACCAATCCCCAAGCGAGCTACAGGGTCAACGCAACTCTTACTCAGTCACACTGGAGAAGCTGGTAACCTGTACAACAATCCCCAAGCGCGCTACAGGGTCAACACACCTCTTACTCAGTCACACTGGAGAAGCCACAATCAGTTTTATAATCAGCAACACGACAATGGAGCGAGGACATCACCTACCTCCTGATTTTCTTTATCTGACGCGCCCTCATCTCCACTACTGACGTCGCCATTCACCTTACAATGCTCCACCTCTTCCTTCTCAACAGGTTTAGGAACGGGCCGGACAAGCAGCTGAACAATATCATTCTGCACCACACTGTAGTCATACAAGGAGTGGCCATCCTCAAGCTGAAAAATAGAACACATGTTAGTGTTGTTACATCATTGTTGTTGATGTCACATCACTGTTGGTGATGTTACAATACATCACCGTTGATGACGATGTCATATCATAGTTGGCGATGTCATATCACTGTAGACACGGTTGATGATAATATCACATCAGTATTGTGGGCCATGTCGCATCATCATCAGACGGGTTTGACAGTACGTAAATGTATCGTATCGACTAATAACTATCGATGTCGTACTGAGTTTCTTTCACTGGTCACTGGCCGTGATGAATGGGTCAGCAACTTTTGAGAGGGGATGCAATACGAATACGATCTTGTACTTCTGTACTGGCTAATACGCTACAACAGTTCTACTGCTAGCCACGCTAGTATTATACACACTACACAGTGGATCTGTAAGTTTCACGCACTTGTTTACCACGGTAAAACAACCTCTGACGATTGGCACTGGCATCAAACAGTTCTTCTAATTTTTCACGTAGTTCTTCTATTTTTGTCAGCTTAGACAGGTCCTTTACACAATGGGACGTTTTGCCGTCCATAGATCGCACTTGGATCCACATATTTCGGCTTTCTTTGGTGCCTGTCGACGAAAAATCGGAGTGTTCACGAAGTAAACACAAGATTGTGCACAACACGTGAAAATTTGGCGCGAAATTCTTCGGAAATAGCGGGAGTTCACCGGGCAAGGCCGAAGTCGCTTCGGGAAATTATGTATTCATTTATTCCGACTTTTGACCTGCCGGTCTGGCCTGATGTTTGTTTACGGTGAAAAATGGGGCTGCTTGGAAGCTTCTCCGACCAGTGGTTGGAATACATCCTAATCAACTACAGATGGATTTTTGTCTGTTTGTTCCTTTTGCCAGTTTCTGTTGTTTATGATGTTCTATTCTATGTGAGAAACTGGGTCGTTTTCAAATTGAACAGCGCCCCAAAACAGCATGACAAGAAGGTCCAAAAAGTTCAGAAGCAGGTAAGGTTATACATTGTTACTTATTTGCATAGGGTTAATGTACAGGAACCATACAGGGTAATCCAAAATGAATGCCACTAGATACTGACACAATCCTGGAGACACAATCCAAAATGAATGCCACTATATACTCACACACTCCTGGAGGCAACAATACTGGTAATGCCTGTAAGCATTACCATCGATGATGAAGGTTAATGACAAGGGAGCTAGGTCTAGACCTGTGTCGATGTCAATGAATGATGACAGCTCGATGACGATGTAAAGAAGTGCCACATATTTTACACATTTGTTTCTTTCTAGATCCGAGAGTGGATAGATGATGGTTGCAAAACTCAAATGTGCACAGCCAGACCAGGATGGATGACTGTCAGCTTTCGAGTGCCAAAATACAAGAGCACACTGCGTCAGATTGAAGTCAATATGATCGATATCATCGACGTTGACGAATCGGCGAAAATAGTGCGGGTTGAGCCGTTGGCGACCATGGGCCAGATCACAGCAACTTTGAACCCTTTGGGATGGACACTGCCAGTATTACCCGAATTGGATGATCTTACAGTTGGTAAGTCTATTCCTCCTTTAAATTTCAAAGAGGAAGAGTGTAGTCCCTCTTTAAATTATTCCCACCGATGAGTACATTTCCCCTTTTGTCTGTGGCCCAGTCTCTTTTCATTCCCCCTTTAAATTTGACAATGGGATAGGATGAGTCTATGCCTCATTTTCCCTTTTTATTTGTCAGTGGGGCCAAGTCAAAGGATACATTACATGTCTCTTCCTTAAATTTGACATTTAACTAAGGACAATCTGTTCCCCCTTTAAATTTTTCTAAGAAATGAGTGGTTTCCCCTTCGTTAAATTTGTCAAATGCATGAGTCTCTTCTCCCTTTAAATTTGTCACTGGGTTGAGTGATCACCGTTAAAATTTTCCGAAGAGATGAGTATACAACTCCTTTAATTATTGGCATTGTGTTTCAAGACATATTTACGCTTAAGCAATCTCAAAGTTCGAGTTCGACAGGTCATTTCTTTACGACGGTGTGGTTTTCTCCTTGAACTTTAGTTCCGTACTTGTAACACTTTTGACTTGGTCTCAATTGGGCACTTGACCATGACTGTATTGATTAATGGCTGAAACCTTGACCATTGATCACTATAAGTACTTCAGTCTAATTGTACCAATGATTGAATGAGGACTTCTTCTCAAGATTTTTCGTCTCCTACATGGAAAACATTATTTAGCTTCGTAATGATTCTGTAAAGAGCCATCGATTAATAGTCTTTTAAAAATGAAATGTATATTCTGTTTGATTTTGGACAGACACAGTCTGGGGAGGACGGGGACAATGTCACAACCCTAGGGCAGCCAGGGTTAATGAAGAGCATACTGAATATCCAGTATCCAGTCATCATCGTGAAGACATTTTAAAATATTTTCACTTCAGGTGGTCTGATCATGGGTGTGGGCATTGAGACGTCTTCCCATAAGTACGGTCTGTTCCAACATTGCTGTGTGGCATTCGAGCTGGTTATGGCTGATGGAAGCGTTGTCAAATGTAGTAAGGTAGGCCAAGCAAAGGTTGACGTCTGTTTGGCTTTGACATACTAACAGAGATAACAAATATTGGGCTATTATGTAATGTCTTTGATAATGATTATTAAAACATCTTTTTGTGATAACTGATGTCACTGCGCATGTATCAGTTATTCCTGTACATGTTAAGTGTTTTTCAGATAGGTCTGGCCAAAGGTGTGTAATATAGTAAGGTAATACACAGCCCTGGGCAGCTGGTGTCATCATTGACTGGCTTTAGGTAACACTGTTAAAAAGCATTGATTAGGCCGACCCTAAGGATAATATATAGTGTTGTGCAACACCACTATCTTTTGGTAAATGTGTTTAGGTCCCAACCAAGTACCATTGGCCAGAATGTTATGAATACCACTAAACACATAAAGACCAGGCTTGCTACTGAGTCACTCAGTAAACAATATATATCATTCTGTCTAGTTTATCGCACTGCCTAAGAAGAATTCAATTTCTCCTGTTATGAAAAATAGGCGTTGATTTGCAGTGGAGCACCAGTAAACTTTGGTTAAAATTGCACCACTTTCCCTACAGGATGAGAACTCAGAACTCTTTTACTCCGTTCCCTGGTCATACGGCACCCTCGGCTTCCTCGTCTCGGCTGATCTCAAGATCGTCCCCGCAAAAAAATACGTGAAAGTGGAATACATGCCTGTCTACTCATTTGACGACATCCAGAAGAAGTTTTCCGAGGAAGTGATGAAAAAAGAAAACAATGACTTTGTGGAGGGGTTAATGTATTCTGAAAATACCGCAGTTATCATGACTGCTAACATGACAGATGAGGCTGAGCCTGAAAAGGTGAGTTCTTCTCAGTAAAACAAGTCTGCAATAGTTATCTTGAATGGATACAATATCGATATCTAGAGAATTTTCATGATTGAATAAATGCCATTTGTGGTATCATTCATTTATCATTGTAAATATCACTAATTAGAATGGATTCTCTGTTCAAATAGAGTTGTCTTTGGGACTCAGGTTGTGACAATGTCTCATGCATGTTTGTCTCTTCATCAGATCAATGCTATCGGAGACTTCTGGAAGCCATGGTTCTTCAAGCATGCCGAAAGTTTCCTGACAAATGGAGAAGGTGTCGAGTATATTCCTCTACGCCATTATTATCACAGACACACGAGGAGTATCTTCTGGGAACTACAGGTAAGCTGGTATGCACAGTAGCTCACTGCACTGGATTGAAGCATTGTTGGATCTTCCACCCAGCAAACTGTGCTTGTGAGTTGCCTAACCATTTATAGATGTGACATCAGTGTTGTGAGGTTGAATCAAAAAGCTCATTATAACACTTCTTTTTCTGCCAAGACCACAGTCTCAACATGATATGACAGCTTGTTGTTTTCAGGTAAACTTATCTTTTGTCTGTTTTAAAGGATATCATACCATTTGGCAACCACCCTCTGTTCAGATACCTGTGTGGATGGATGGTCCCACCAAAGATCTCGCTGCTGAAGCTGACCCAGGGGGAAACAATCAAAAGAATGTACGAACAGCATCAGATGATACAGGACATGTTGGTACCCATGGCAGCCCTCGGCGATGCCCTGAAATGCTTCCATCATGAGGTCAATGTAAGTTCTCTACCTTGATCTTGACAGCTTCTTTGCTTCATTCTTGCTGACCTGGACCTGAAGACGATACAAATTCTTTTCAAGATTGTGAATTTGTCAATGATTGTCGCTTGAATGTTCGAGGGTGCCAAAGGACATGAATTTGCCAAATGGTCATCAACTCAAGTGGCTGGATATGATGCCATTAGTTCAGACTATGTTCGCCTCCCTTTTACATCGAGCATTAGATGCAGAAGTGCCACATTGGACAGGAAACACCTGGCCAAGGAAGTTTCGTCGCTGCAACGTGAGTTTGTTTTGTTTTCCAGCTCTATCCACTGTGGTTATGCCCTTTCACGTTGCCTAGCAACCCCGGCATGGTCCACCCGAGAGGTGACAAACAGGAGATGTACGTGGACATTGGAGCTTATGGAAGTCCCAGCGTCAAAAACTTCGAACCCATCGCAACGACAAGGAAAGTGGAAGAGTTTGTACGCAAGGTTAATGGGTAAGTATTCCACTTTGCCCACTTCCTTCAGCAACCAGCCTAAAAACAACCTGTGGCCTAAAAATCAGAAGGTGGTGCTACCTCTCTGAACAATCCATAACCTTAAAAATACGTTTTCAACTGAGTCTACTTCTTTCTCTTTTCTGTACAAGAGACGTCCGACATGACACTGTTCAATTGTTTTGTTCTTGTTTCCAGTTTCCAGATGCTTTATGCAGACTCCTACATGACCAAGGAGGAGTTCCGTCAGATGTTCGACCACAGCCTCTACGACAAGATGCGCAACAAACTCAACTGTAAAACGGCATTTCCGGATGTCTATGACAAAGTCAATCGGAGTGCTCGATCGTGAGAAGCATGATAAGTTATGCTCGCTGATGCTTTTGCTTCCTGTCGATCATCCTCTGTGTACGAACAGAGCCTCCCTATTTTATCTTTATTACCTCATATTTTGATCTCTAATTGATCACCATTTTTTTTCATTTACTAGGGGATCGAACATTTCTACATATTCGCTTATGATCATGACATGCAAATTTTAAGTTCTTTTAAGAATTGTGCATCAACTTCCAGCCACTGCGAATTATACACTTCAGAACAAGACTTTTTCTTCTGCTTTTAATATTATCAGTTAGAATATATCTGACTTAAACATGACACAATATGTAAAACGAGGAAAAAGAGAAACTCATTAGCTCTTTAGTTATGAGATTAACTAATATTCCTTTGCTCAAATGAAAAGAGATATCTGATCCGAGTAATCACATTACTTTTGTTGTTTTAGGAGCTAAATGCTCAAAAGAGATGTTCATTTATAATTTTGTTTTATTATATGCTGTTTGTGATTTCAATGCTCAATGTGCTTCACTATTTATGTACCAGAGTAAATTAGTAGTTATACATGTAGATTATATTCATATCTGTCATTAGTGAACTGTAAACTGTGGATTTGACTTTATCTCACTCTAAAACTTCTAAACGAATGCTGATCTGCAGGACCTTCCTCCAAAGGTTTTCGTGCCATATTCACCAGTCAGGTTCACATTTGTTACTAACCACATTGTAGTCATATATGTATGATAGAATTTTGAATGATTATGGTAGATATTTTGCGCCATCGATATTGTTGAATAAAGACAGATATTTTCAAACTAGTAGCCCACATACATGGCCATGATTGCCTTTTCAGATTAAAGTCTCAAAATGCCATTGTTGATTTGTATTTTTGTACACAATCCTCACTACGATCTGAAAAGGCATGAGCTCAGAGAACATCAACAGATCATAGTTATAGATGTGTTGTATTTTGAAGAATTATGAAATTATATGTGTACGCATTAATTTATGGAACTTTGTCTTCTGTTCTTCTTTCTCCATTCTTGTAAGAACGGGCTTACTTAACCTGTACGAATACCCAACACAAATTTGGCATCTGACAGCAGTTCTGTTGGAGTTGACACAGGCGAGATGAAAGTATTTAGTGTCACTGACTGAGCCTCGAATATACGACCTTCTGATCACAAGCCGAATGCTCTTCCAGTGTGCTACTGTGCTTCATCAACACCTGGAACCAAAGAGCTGATCAGCACTGATTTTTACAAATCGTAAAACTTCTCTTGGGTTGGCCCGCAGAAATGGATGTATGCAGTAGTCCTTGTTGTGATCTTAAGTTCCTCCAGTTTACACCTGAAGACAATATCAGTTTTGCTTTTATACATTTTGCACCCAGTTGTGTCGAACGTCTTTCACATGTACACTGGCACAACCTATCGTCAAGTCTCCAATGTTGGTTGTCCCCATGTTGCTAGTGAAGACACACACTGGCACCAAGTATCGAGCATTTGTAACCCCAGGAGTGCAAGACTGGTTTTTCATCTTGCACCAACAAGCTCTTGGGTCTTGCCCATTGCTCCATCGAACAATCAGACTGTGTGAAGAATGTGTGGTGCAGACTACCCACAACTTGAGGTAATTGATTGTGGCAGCACCTCTTTGATTATACCACATCATCAGAAATACAAGATCTATTTCGTCAGTTTTTCTTGGAGCACATTGCTATAACTCCCCAGGTCTCCACATCCAGTCCTAGGCTGCGTCATCCAGAAACTTCTCAGTACTGTTGAGGAGAGTGTGGGCCTGATGGAGCAAGTCCTTTGAAAGCACGTGAAAGTCATTGAGAGTAAACTCTTTCAAGACATATCCTTGAACAGCAAATTGTGACTTCTTTCTAAAGAACAGAAAAAGACGCGAGACTTTATGGTTAACTTTTGTTATTGTTTCTTATCATTACAGTGCTTGGCACTTCCACAGTCTATGTACCATACACAGATCATGTTCATGAACTCCCTATACCACCAGCATTTGGACCCATTCCGATTATATAAGCAAGCTTCAAAAATAAGAAAACAGAGTTCATTACTTTCTTGTTAATCACTACATGTACATACATCCTGTATCAACTGTCTCGCACATTTTTCACAAAACAATTTTGTTTTTTTCTTCACAAGAAAGAAGGAAGGGGTATAGATGAAATTGCATTTCTTTTGCATACAACAATCACCAAGGTCTAAGGTCTAATCACCATTTTCTACAAAATAACATGTTTGTATATGATTTAGCACATAAAGACACCTGAGTTGTTCAAACTAACGATTTCACCATCTTGGCATTCAGCTCCATCTCAGCGTTAACTGTGATTATCGGAGCAAGACAATGCTAAGATAGCACTAACACCAAGGTGGTGACATTGTTTTGAACATTTTATGGCAGTGTGAATCTTTCACAAAGAGGAAGAAGACAACTGATTCAGACAACTTTTCAATCTTTAGAATAATGTGAGCACTGAAAATATCCACTAGTGTACAAATACATGTATATATCTTAATTTGACTTCAATGTCCTTGTGTGGACAGGTATACAAACACGATAAATGCAAAGTCAACAGATTTACGTGCATGACTGCACCATGACAATGATTCTTACTATTCACCTGAGCCATAAGAATGAGACTGAACCTGAACAATGTAAGCCTGGAAGAGTAACAGCTTTCCACAATGCATAACCAGTGTTGTCTCTACGAGCTAGGCACCAGGCCTTTTGCCATGCAAAGCCAAAGTAGTGCTTTCATTGATGACAATTATGAAATACACAGTTTACCCATCTGTAAGCGGCAAAGACCTTCCTGATGAAAGACTACAAGACAACACAACACAACCTGAGTTGAGTTATATATGCCACGGTGGTGATCCAAATTAATATACTGGTTACAGGCCACAATAGATTTACTGGAACCTTTTGTCAAACTATATCCCTTCACCCCTCTTTATCACCAGCCACTGAGGACTTCCACGAGTTTATTGTGGCCGGTCACTGGTACATCAATTTGAATCACCACCATGATTTCTAACATTGTAAATCTGCATAAAAACTACAGTGACTGAGGAAGGGGAGCAAGGGTATTGTGAGATATTTCAGTACAACTATCTAAAAATTGAAAAATGCTTGTCTTTACTCCAAATTTTGCCATACACACAGTTCAGTATCAGTAGGTTACTTAGCGGACAGCAGGGACAACCATGCTGCAGAAATACCCATCATTAGATTTGTAATTGAGCAGTAGTAGAATACATAAACATCACAACATGTCGAGCTGGTCACATCATGTAAATTGTTGTACAGATGATGAAAAAATTAGAAAAAATATCTGCCACGAAGACAAAGACTATCTCTCACAAAGCCTAGACCAATTATTTTCAAGTACGCACTCCCCATTGCATGAAATAGGAACATATGGATAGACTACATACCAATCTTACAAACCACCAGCTGTATACTATAAATGCTCATTCCAATTACGATCGTATTCACCTCTTTTGTGATCAGTGCCTCAATTGGTGGAGCAAAGAAGTGGTGGACTTATGGGGTCAGCCTTGGACATTTCCAACACCATGTCAGTCGTGACGTCTAAAACAATCGAGGCTGACCCCATAACTCGGTGAAGTTCCACTGCAAGAGACACTTCTCAGGAAAAAGGCTCACAGCCCTCAACATTTTCCCAAAACGAGAGCAAGCAGGGCCATGCGGACGTACATGCCGTATTCTGCTTGGCGGAAGTAGGCAGCTCGAGGATCACGATCGAAGGTGTTACTGGAAATATACAGAACAGATAATGAGCATTGCTGAGATTGTAAGGGGACATGTACATGTAACAGGTTCAGTGGTTCTTTAAACAATATATCGGGAGACTTTTCCCTTTGATTGTCACTGGCCGGCAACTGAATTACTTACAACACAAAATGCCTGGCATACCAGAACTGATTGACCAAACCTGGCATTAACATCAGCTGGAGATATGACGAGTAGGGCTTGAACTGTTCATAGTAGTTGAAATACGATTCGAAATGAAATCTAAAACGCAACCCGGCAAGTTAACATTTTATATCCTACCTGATCTCATCGATCCTAGGCAAGGGGTGCATCACAATCATTTTGTTTTTGGCCTTGGTCATCAATTTTGGGGTGACGACGTAACAGCCACACACCTGTGAGGAAAGAGACAAATGAACCTCGTGAAAAAACATTTTAAGCTACTAAATAAGTATCGACTCATCTGATCGACTGTCTGAAATAGCCAAGGTAATTTCATCCAGCTTTACAATACAGTCACTTGTTAGTAACTGATCACTTCCACAGGACAAATCCTTTCAAAGTGATTAATTTCTGTACCTTTTTGTATTCATCTTCCGAGCTGAAGCGTTCCCGTTGAATCCTGGTCATGTAGAGCACGTCTGTGTCAGCCAGGGCATCCTCAAGACTTGACATCTCCTCCTGGAATGAAGAAGGCAAACATGAAGAAGCAAGACAAACAAACAGAACCTGACTTGACTGTCAGCAGGACACCCATCTGAATGCGGCAGTCTGGCCTCCTTTCTAAGACAACACGTCTCCATACCTAAACACACCAAGGCTGGAGTCGAAGAACTAACTTCCAGAAGCTTTCATCATCTTCAGCTGTAAAGGCGATTTTTACAAGCTCTCAGCTTACCTGGGGTATACCTCTCTTGCCCACGTAGCGTTTGATCTCATCTGGCATGCGGAGACAACCTGGTGAAACATATCGCAGGTTGACATTGTAGAGGGTGAGCAGCTTGGCCAAGGAATGAACCGTGCGACCATTCTTCAGGTCTCCAACCATAGTGATCTGCAAATGAGATACAAGCAGGTCACTTTAATAATGGTCAGAATACAGCCAAGGAATGGGCATCACCCGATTGGACACACCTTGATAAAGCATTGATATGTTCTTGTGAGTGTTTGTAACATGTCACGATGGTTTGGAGCCAACAGAGGTCGCTCGTCTATTGAATCCATGTCATTGCAGAGGAGGCTATCACAAACAACTCCCATGCCTTGCTTGAATTGGCCATCAACTGCCTTGGCATGGACATAAGGAAATTTTGATTTAAGTCTAAAGGTCAACTTATTAGAATGACTTGTCCATAGTCACAAGTGATGTGTCTGTGCCGTGTATAGTAAACATGAGTCAACTCACCGTGAGTCCATTGACCGTACCGATTTCCTCTCTGATGGTGAATATATCGAGGAGGGCCTGGGTTGGGTGCTCTCCTATACCATCGCCAGCATTGATGACAGGCTTCAGGCAGTGTTTGGCGGCATTCTGAAGGCAAGGCAACTATACATGAGCTTCTGCATATATTTAGTGCGTCCTTCTGAATGGACTTGGCCAAGATGTGATTTGAAACACAAATTTCTAAGTTATGCAAACAGTAATGCGACAGACGAGACAATATTATAGGAAGAAAGAACAGGTAAGCAGATATACGATTCACGTTTTGACACTGGTAACATTTGATAAGTAGTTCTATAGAAATCAGTTTACTTTGGAAAGAAATGAGTTTATAAAGATATGGAGTACTCACTGAAACTGCTCCGGGCTCAGGATGCCTCAGCACTACAACATCCGTGTAACTACTCACGATGGCAACAGTATCTGAAATACACAAAGTCCACAACTTACACGTACTCTTGCTCATCATTAAAACAGGTTGCAAAGGGTCGATAACCATGACGATATTGAAGCAAACAGAGAGTTTGTCGTTTCCTCTAAAGAATATCAGTGGACAGTTTCTAACATGGTACAGTACAGACCAAGTGACTTAGGCAGTGATACAACCACCTGATGTCCTCTCTAATAGTTAGGGTTCATTCCCCTAGGGAACTCAAACTTGCTTTCTACCGTGAGAAGTGACTGAAAGTATATTTAGATTGCTTACCTGCTAAAGTCTCGCCTTTCTTCGTGGAAGACACCGAATCATTGAAAGGGAGAACGCTGCCACCAAGTCGCTGCATGGCCACGGCGAACGAGCTAGATGTTCGAGTGCTCACTTCAAAGAAGAGACTGGCCATCACCTTACCCTTGAGGATATGATCCAGGGGGCGCTCTTTCTGGACGGCAAGCTTGCAGCCATGGGCAACATTAAACAGGTGATGTATCTGCAAGTAAGAACTTCTTATAACTCGGCTCATGACGACAACTTACTGTCGATTGTCCAAAAATCAATATGATACAGTACAATGTAGATAGCATTGGAAGTCAGGATGGAGGTTTCATCACACGACATGAAGGTGTTTTCAATCACAGACAACATCCTACCTGGTCCTTCTTGAATGAGGTGACAGTCAGGATATGGTTGTTAGTGATTCCCGGCGTGTTGACCGGCATCATGAGAGACGTCACGGGAGAAGGCATTGGGAGATCTCTCTTCATGTCTCCAGCGCCACCACCTTCACTGCGGTGGAGTGGAGAAACGTTCATCTCTGCAACAATATAAGGTAGGGTATATCGACTAAGCAAATGGTCCTACTTGTTCCTATTCTGCGTGGTAGTAAACCAGCATTTGAAGACAGTTTGCACCCACGAAAAAACTATGTGATAAAATCTAATGAAACAAAGCCCTAATTCTCAACAGCAAATCTCCCTGGTATTCTAAATGATGTGCTCTGGTTGGTATTTCAACATGGCCACAGATAAATTCTAAACCATTTATTTTACTGGGAAAGCAGATTCTAAATGACACTAAAGGTCTGCAGCCAAAAAATAGCTAAAACAAATCAGACCGAATCACCACTGAACAAAGTCGATGTAAACCTGGAGACTATACCCTCCCCTTGTCAAACAATCAATACTGACATTCTATTCTAGAGCAAGGATTCAAATTCCCTCGAAAGAGTTACAGAGGCCTTGCCACATTTTCCTCAGTCCCTCATTCAGAACTTGACACATACATGTATTCAACTAAGAATCAGTGGTGACTCCTGACAAGGGGGGGTACAGAGTTCACATTGGCCAATGCATAACTGAAACTGAAATTTCGTGTAAATGGAAAATGTACAACAGATATGAAAGAAATTGAGTAATGACAGCGCATTCATAGAGAGTTGGTCATCACTACCCAGGATGAGATATACCATATACCAGGTAAAGTTTGGAAAGCCAAATCTTTGCTAATTCACTCATTTTTCATTTGGTATCGACTAAAATTCTCCATTTGCTGCAGAAATTTAATTGCTGATGCATCAGAGTTGAAATTTGAGTAAGTTTAATTTCGTTGTTTGTCATCTAAATTGCAAGAAATCGAACAATTGCGAACATTGTGTAACAGCAGATAACATAAATGACAGAAACATCGAGTAATTCAAAAATACCTTACCTAGGGATTCTATAACAAGTAAAGAGGGTCGAAAATTTAAAATTCGGACAGGATGTTAGATAATCAGAAGTAACAGCTGAATATGTACAAGGTACAACAACTCAAGAAAAAGAACAGAATCAGTAATTATTTTCAATGTTTCAGTTTAGGATGTGCAAGATAAATCTAATACTAGATCCTACAGAGTAAGCTGTTTGAGTGAAGGCGGTCTCAACACTGCCATGAGTGGATAAAGGAATTGTTGGAATGTCAAGGGAGTTCTATGTCTAATTGAATACTTACCAGTGAAACGTGGAGTACCAACGTCAAAGTCCAAACCAAGATATCCACCTGACACGCAGAAGGATAATTTGTTAATGCACACACAGAGGACAAAAGGTTAATATTGACAGCAGTATCCAAGATTTGTTACTTCACAAAGCGCCCAGAGCACATGCACTTTTGGCCTGGATATCACTTCACCAAAACACTACTGCATGCCGCTCACAAGAAATTTGCTAAATGACTCAAACACCATCACCATCATCATAACTTTGACTGCCTGTCTAACCCCGCTGGGTCTTGAGCTTTCAAGTCATCTCTCTTCTATTGAGAGGTTACAGTACAATAGCACTGCATTTACTCGTTGCCTGATAATATGTTGTTTTGTCCAGCAATGGAAATCATCAAGAGCCACTACAGATGAAAGTCCACAATGTTATACAGGGGAACTCCGGTAACACGACCACTCATGGGACCGAGGTTGAATGGCCACGTTAGTGAAGTTGAAAATCCGGGGACAAAATGCATGATTCAGTTTTCCCGTCAAATTTGTTGAACTTTTTCATAAGTTCAAAATTCTTGGGGCTGATGATGTTTCTTGATTTTGAGCAGAAAAAAAAGTGAAAAAAATATTTGGACTATAAAATTTTTTTTCATCTGTAGCATGACAAATTTGCCGCAATCAATTTCTTAACAGAAATCATGCTAGCATTTGTCTTTTCACGGCAATAAGGCCCTTTGGTCGGGTTAGAGGGGTGAATTTGGTCATTGGGACCGCCCAATCCAGTGGTCGTGGTCTGGGGTGGTCGTGTTACCGGGGGCCTTGTTATGGTAATTAGAGAGGAAACCATTAGGGATCAGCCATTCTTGGTCGTCATAGCGGGGTGGTCGCCGACCCGGGTACCACTGTTCATTCTAATCACAAAACCCCAAAGTTAGAAATGCTCAAGTCTAACATGCTAGATAAACCAAGCCACAGAACTGGGATAACTTGCCCTGTATTTGTAATACATGTATTACTTACTCTTTTCAAATGCAGATTCTTGATGGAGGACAGTCCTTGTAATCCTTGGTGGTAGGGTGAACCTGGTGCCGTCGGCTGGGCCGTATCTCTTGGTAGGACTGTGCTGCTCTGGTGATGCCTGCACAGCTCCTGGCATAGGCACCTGGATTGACAGTGGTTCCTGTGGGACAAGTCGTGGTTGAGGCATCATTGTGATATCCTGACCGTAACCCGGCTTGCAGACAACCTCACCGTCAATGTACGCAACCTCTCCTCTCAAGACGACCTTCCGGATACAACCTTTGACCTTGCGACCTGCAAACGGCGTCCACTTCGACTTGGAATATTTCATGGCGGTAGGGATGGTCCATTCTGTGTCCAGGTCCACTTCCACATATGTATCGGGCTGCGTTGGGAGGTTGAAGATACGTTTTGGGTTGTTGTGCAGTCTGTCCACAAGATCCTGAAATAAAAGGTCGTCTTTTCATTGTTAATCAAGACTGTCATCCAAATATTTGTCTACATTCACTTTGATAACCATAAGCACTGTGTCCAAGACATTTTGAGTCATTAGCTCATGTCAATTTCTCAAAGGCACCCTGTAACACTCAAACTTTGACTCTGAAGCAAAATATGTCAAAAGTGTCAATGTGGACAAATGGAAAACTTGAAATAAACTTATCAAAATGGTGCAAAGGGGTATGAAACCAAAGGGGTATGAATGAAACAATTTACATCCACACCCTTCACTCTAATAGAAAGTATGGTTCAACTTTAATCTGGAAGCATCTCCTTACATCAATCGTGAGCTTTCCCTCGTTAACCGCAGTCAGTAGCAATGGCAGCATGGTCTCGAGACCTGGGTAGCCGGGTGGAGGAGTCTCACTATTCTTCTCATGGACGGCATGTGGTGCTGAAAAGGAAAGAATCATGAACTGTGTTCTCCAGGGAAGATTCCGCTAAAAGGTTGACTTTTCATTCAAAACACTGGTGAAAATAGTTTAAAGAGGGGAACTCCTCCCATTTATGTAACGTTGAGGAGAACACTGTCTAAACATATCCTACCGTCTGAAGCAGTTTCAACCAGTAAAACAAACTTTCAACCTTCGCTCATGTAAACAAGCAACAAAGATCATGTGACTGGAACATTACACCTTGGTTGCTCCCTTTAATAACTCAAGAGACCGTGATTAATAAGGTCAACCATTGAATGGCCCTCATTCCAGTAGGCCGGGAAATTCAAAATTAAGCGCAGTAATAATGTTTACCGTGATCTGTGGCAAAGCAATCAATGATGTCCATATTTTCCCAAAGGGCCAGTACGTCTTCCTCTGTCTGAATCATCGGTCGCACCTGACCCCGACCGTGTCCAATATCGGTCAAATCCGTCTCCGTCAAGAAGAGATGATGTGGTGCAACCTCACACGTGACAGGCATACCACGTTCCTTCGCACGGCGGATCACCTGGATTTCTTCCTTGCGAGCAACGTGGCAGATGTGGACAGAACGGCCGAAGAGTTCCACCATAAGAAGCACGGCAGCTGTCGTCTGCCCTTCGGCGTGACAACAGATAGGCAGACTCTTGGGCCACTGCTCAAAGTGCTGAAAACATTAAGAAATAAAACAATTAGAGCATCTGCTAGTTCATCCTTGTTGATTAACCTTTTGAATTCTCAACACTGCTTCTTCACAACCAAACACACTCTCCCCGCAGTACGAGTTAACCAGTGACTGATACTCACATTGTCACAAAGCCTCAGATAAAAGATATTATCTAGGTAAGGAAACTAAGTCAGGGCTGGGCTGCTCAAAACAGTAACAGCAATGTCCAACCTTGAGTCAACTTTAGCTCAGTGTCGCCTGTTGAACTGAAGAAGAGACTATGAACTGATGTTTAATAAATGCATGATCTCAGCAACCTCTTACCTTCATCCAGTCGGACACATTGTCCATCTTGAGGGTCGAGAACGTTGTGTTCAGGTACATCTTGAGCGCTACCGCCCCGCTGGCGATACTCGGCAATGTGTTAGCATTGTCTTGGCTCGCTCCAAGGAACAGCCCATAGTCACACATGGCATTCTGCCTGGCAAGCTGAAAGAGACAAGCAGTGCCACCGTGCAAAACCATTGAAGATGACTCATGAAAGCTTTTGTCCTTGCAGCACTTTCCATCACAGACAAGCTACAGCAAGGCATTTACGGAACTACCTATGTTTGAAGGGATGTAATCAAAGATTCAGTATCGAATACTGTTCTCCAAAACCAACAATTTCTCTCACAACATCATCCAAGAGATGCTTCTATGATATCAACAGAAACCATGAATACATAAAAAGAAACTGAAGCTTACCTTCTGTGTGAGTATAAGGGCAGCTTTATCAACCGTGGGAGGGTTGGTGTTGGGCATGGCCAGGATGAGGGTGATACCACCAGCCAGAGCAGCAGACGTGGCAGACTTCCAGTCCTCCTTGTGCGTCTGCCCAGGTTCACGTACGTGGACGTGAACATCCATCAGGCCAGGTAGACGGACGATTCTCTGGGAGGAGAGGCAGTCAATGTGGCTCTTCATGGGTGGGGCACCTCCCAATCTTCTCAAAGCCTGCACAGAAGGTGGACACCGGTTTTCAGTACAAATGATGACAGCATGTTGCTATCGTTTTTGTGCGAATATGTGTGGAGATTGAATTCTTAACTGCATTAGTCAAGCAAAACTTAAAATGCATAACCTGCCATTACTAAGGGTCAAGATGGTCTGGCATTCAGGACTGTAATGGGCACTAAAAGCTACTGCACGCATTCTTGTTGAGAAGACACAGAGTCTTGCCTCTTTTTCGACCTTAGTTCCCTCAGCATCTGTCTATCTATAAGCTGTACATACCTCCACAAACAACTTAGTACACTTTATATCAGTGAAGAGTGGAATGGAGTAGTCGACGGCCATCCGTCTTGTTCGATAGCCAGGGGTCATGAATGACGACGCACGCTTTCCTCCGCTGCTGCTCATTGGAAGGTTGATCACGAGATGAAAGTGATTATCAGCGAGGTAGTCGGCGATATTCTGCACCTTGTGACCAGTTGACTTGGCATCTGTTACATCAGCGTACGGCCAGTCAACTGAGGTGATCTGAAATGAAGATAATTGGGATGAGGAAAGAAAACAAACAGGATTTTGTCCTAGATATATCATAAAGGTTATTATAGAGGTCTAAGTTTGTGTCAAATTATGAGTTATTTTGTAACCACTGAAGTTATTGATCCCAATCTCAGTACATACCCCAGGTAATTACGATAGCACCTACCTTAATCCCATGTTCTGTGTAGAAGTCTGCTGTTCCCATACTTGCATATAGATTGTAGCCCATCAACTCAAGATTACGAACCGACTGCAACATTTCAATCTTTTGCTGAAAGTTAACAAAGTATTCAATAAAATGTCTATTTTAATAAGGTCAACTGACTGTCGAGCAACATCTCTTGTCATTAGTGTGGTAAACCATACAAGTCATTTGCAATGATTTGGACTAAACAGAAGCTCGCATCTCTGAATCGATTAAGGCGTCCAAGGGGAGATAAAATGCTAATAGAGATAGGAGGTTGACTTGGTGTATAAGCATGATAGCACATAAGGTATTAGCTTGTTTCAAAATGTCAGAGTGACGATCTTTCAGAGATCTACAAGCAATCCTGAAACCAGAGTGTCTCAAATTGGAAGTGGAGGGCTTGAGCCTTGGCCAAACAACTTCATTTTTGGTATGTGAGAGAGGGCGATGATCTGTGACACTTGACAGTGGAAGTTTCCTTCAAAATTCAATCTCCTCTCTAAACATTGCTAATGGAGGGTATACCATGCTGATACTCAATATTCAGAATCGTACCTTGTAGCTTCCTACCGAGAGCAGTATATTCTCCTTGGGTAACTTGAAGCCAGAGCTGAGCAGTGACTTCATGTAGGCTTCGTATCTGTCCTCACCGAAGCACGCCACCTCACCTGTACTGGCCATCTCCACCCCGAGCACCACGTCGGCACCAGCCAAGCGGGAGTATGAGAACACTGGGCGCTGGAAATAAGATCAACTTGACTGTTTTATGTTAATGAGGGAAGATCTGAGTTAATTATACTATCGACAATGCAATGAGCCAATACGAAGACATCTCAGTAACCTGTTTTAGTCCCAGCATAAGAGCAATCAGCTTACAAAGGAAGCAAATGACGTCACATTTCTGACTCAACCGCATTTGCCTTTGGAGAAAATATTTGGACAACAGCAATAAACTGTCATGCAACATCACATGCCACATGTAGAAGGGGCAACGACCCCCCCAAATGCTTCCTAGACAGTGAAATGGCAGTAAAATCTCCAAGATCTTCATTGATGATGGCATGGATCTCACAAGAAGGGACTGGTAGAACAGATGCCTAATCCTCCTCAAACCTACCTTGACTCCAACTTTGCCACAGCCTGCTATGACATCCACTGGTTCAACAGGTTCACCAATGATGATTCTAGTTGCCATGGAAATGAAGTCATGTCCCAGCGTCTTAGAGACAAATGGGAACGAGCGCGACACTCTCACGTTGCATTCGATCACCTTCAACTGGTTGTCCTGGAATGAGAGACAACAACAAATTTCAAAAAGGGGAGAATTGCTTCAGACAGCAGCTTAGTTCCTTAAATCTGCATACTTTATTGGTATTAGAAAAGTCGACAATTTAGAGTAGCCAGTTACAAAAGGCATTACAAGGTTGCAACTGAGACTACAGTTGAGGGACGACTGATGTTAAGACCAAGTTCTGACGAGGTTGCAACTGAGACTACAGTTGAGGGACGACTGATGTTAAGACCAAGTTCTGACGAGGTTGCAACTGAGACTACAGTTGAGGGACGACTGATGTTAAGACCAAGTTCTGACGAGGTTGCAACTGAGACTACAGTTGAGGGACGACTGATGTTAAGACCAAGTTCTGACTAGACCTAGTTAAGTGGAGTGGCGAAAAACCTACTTTTGCAATCAACTGCATGTTGAACGGCCCAGAAACCTCCAGCTCTCGTCCAATGGCACAGCAGATTGTCTTTATCTTCTCCAGGGTCTCATCGTTGATATCTTGTGGCGGTGTAACCAGGGTAGCGTCACCGGAATGGACGCCAGCATTCTCGACATGCTCAGAAACCGCCATACAGACAACCATGCCCTCTTTTGCCACAGCATCAACATCGATTTCCTGAAATATCAAATGAAGAGGATCTTTTTACCACATGACATCACTTGTATCATAACTGACAACCCAGTTCAGTTCACCCCTATGACCAACTTTATGGAAAATAGTTGAACTCCCCGATATCAGCTCAGCTCCCCAATATCAGCATGGTTCCCCAACCAGCTGCTTGTAGTAGTGGGAAAGTCCTCGCATCATGTTTAATCAAACTAAGCACAACTTTACCAAATAAGATTTTACCCACCTTAGCATTGAGGATGAACTTTGAAATGACAACTGGATGTTTCTTGGAGACGGACGCCGCCTCGCTGAGATATGTCTCCAGGTCGTGATGAGAGTGTGCCACGTTCATGGCCGCCCCACTCAACACATACGACGGACGAATCAAACACGGGTAACCAACCTCATTACAGAACTGCTTCGCCGTCTACAAAGAAATCAGTGTAAATTCACAGACTTTGCTGACAACATTTCTTCAAAATCATCAAATTGTTTCAATTCGATGGAACTTCACTCACCATCTCACAAAAAATGACGAAATTTATAGCACAGACTGAGTTGTCAATGTTCTCGCACCAATCACCCTTACCTCTATGTCTGTGAGTTCTTTCCATCTTGGCTGTGAGATCCCAATTGTATCCAACATTCTCGAGAATTTGAATCGATTCTCAGCATTGTCGATAGACTCGGGTGAAGTACCAAGTATCCGGGCCTAAAGTAAGAGTCAGGAAGTTGTATAACAAGGTCAAATTGACACAAAAACTAGATCTGTTTCAGTAAGAAATTTTCTATCAAGAAATTCGTAATTCCACGTAATGAGACCAAACTTGCCCGCAAGCTCTTACTAGTCATCTTCAATGCTTTTCTATTTTCATAGTGTTTCGACTTATTTGGATGGATTCATTTTGCCCGTCAAAACCAGATGAATCTGGATCATTCTGAGACAACTTACTCTCTGTCTGAATAGGTCCATAGCGATGTTGTTAGGCAGCTGGCCTCCCATGGACAGGATGATACCATCAGGGTTCTCGATGTTGTAAATGTCCATGACCGTCTCGAACGAGATCTCATCGAAGTAGAGACGATCGCACATATCGTAATCAGTTGAGACAGTCTCTGGGTTGTAATTCACCATGATGGTCTTGCGACCGATCTGGAGTGGAAAGAGAACAATTCAAAAATCTATTTTGCTGTCGAACTACCACTCTTTATTTCAAGGCACAGTATTCCAATAGGCAGTGCGGATTCTCACAACGGCATGTGTAAAAACGTAGACAAAATGATGCCATCTCTTTTTTTCTAGACGCTGATGTTTTTCTTAACACAATACATGACATCTGCTACCAAATTTAGAGCAGGAACCATAAGTGGAAAGGAGAGGGGACTGGATCACTTCTCCCTCATTCCTTATCACATTACACGCGGACATATTTACCGATCTCAAGTTTTGTATACAATCCACCGCACACCAATCAAACTCAACACTACTTCCGATCCTATAGACGCCAGAGCCAATGACCATCGTATAGCCACCGGGGAATTCAAGGTCGTGACTGTCTCCGCTGTATGTCAGGTAGAGATAGTTAGTGGCCGCCGGCCATTCTGCAGCGACGGTGTCGATCTGCTTGATGAAGGGTAGCACATTCATGTCCTGTCGGAGTTCACGTACACCAAGTTCAGTGCTGAAAATAAGATATTTCCGAGGTGATAGCAAGGACTGTGGACTCGAGATGAGCTTCAAACATGTGGTCTTAGAATATGTATCTTAAAAGTGGGATTTCATTTCTTCAAGTCACAACAGAGGCACTGAGGTTTATCAGAAGACTAATATCAGACAAACTTCTGCGACCTTATGGCAGAAATTGTAGCATGTGTGCTTGGCATAAGACACATACGAAAGATTCTCACCTCTTGATTGCCTGGGCTATCTGTCGGTCACAAAATCCAAGCTGTTTGGCCTTCAGCAGCAATTCTCTTGGCATGGTATTCTGGAAAACAACAGGATCATGCTAGTGAAGGAAAGAAGAGAAAATTCAGGACGGAGAAGTTGTCAATTGATATTTATGTCCCAAGCGATTCAAAGGATCCCACTACTTGAGGGTGCCCTCCCTTTCCTAATCGATTCAGGAGAAACTAACTTACACCGTTTCCATTTCCGTTTTTATCGCCCAACTTTTCCATCTTGGTCAAGAAGTCAGTGATGTTCTTGAGCTTGTACAGGAACCACTTATCGATCTTGGTCAGGGTGTACAAGGCATCGATGTGCCAACCTTCCTTCAGAGCTGCTGCTAACACAAACACACGCTTATCTGTCGGCTCATGCAGCGCCTGCAATCATGTCAAAATGTGTAAATAATGTTGTCAAGGATCGATAAGTGATCATGCCAATCAGTCAGATTCTGAAATTTGAGGATAACAGCACGAAAGTCACCATCACTAGATTGTGGTTTATCACGGTTCATAGAGGCTGTCTGATTGCTGTATTAACCAGAAGAGAGAGAAATTGGTGGAGGGAATAAAATTGATTTTCTGGACTGATTCTTTTTGTGACGAATCAATCAGGTGAGTAGAAATCACAACTATTTCTTATCACAGCACTGACCTGTTCTGATGGTTTCTTGAAATAAGGATCAAACCCAATGCATGTCTCGCTGTTCATCCTCAAGGCCTTCTGAAATGCTTCCTCAAAGTTTCTGCCAACTGACATCACCTCACCAACACTCTTCATTGAGCTACCAATCTGGGAACAAATAAACACATTAGATTAAGTTACAGGAATGACTTAAATAGGATCTACTTCTATATCAGTGTTTTCACATGGCACTATCTTCTGAACAAAGGGTCAGAGGTCCCATTCTCAGCACAGTTTACAATCTTCGGCAAATTGTTTCATTGTTTCGATAAGACTTAAAACAGAGATTACTTACATCTGGTATCTTTGCTAGGACAAGCTAAAGACCCCAAGTGAAGAGTAGCTCACGATGGACCCTTTCTCTGGCTTCAGGCTGAGCCGCAGTTGAGAGAGGCAAAGAGACTGGCCTAGCATCCAAAAGTGCCAAAACCAGACTGCCAGCCAGACCTGTGTAAGCTAGGCTACAGATGCACTTGCAATTCATTTAACTACTAATTTACAAGGTACAACAACTGAAATAGTTTGTGGAGGGATTTTACAAAATCATTGCAGGGCTTTACCTTTTTGCTAACTCTCGAGAACTTGGCCAGGTCCCATCTTGGCATTTTGACCACACAGTAATCAAGACTGGGCTCAAAGCATGCTGTGGTCGAGTTGGTGACACTGTTCCTCAAGACCGGCAAGGGGATACCAAGGGAGAGCTTAGCTGCTACGTAGGCTAGAGGGTAGCCAGTGGCTTTGCTGGCCAGAGCTGAACTCCTCGAGAGACGTGCATTCACCTCGATGATGAAGTACTGAAATGGACAGCAAAAATGTAAAACATTTAGCTCTGGGTAGCAAAGAACTGTTTTTGGTAGAGAATTTAAGTCGTGGCATACACCGTATGAGTCATTGTTCAAAGGAATTGGCTTGCAAATCAGAAAAAAAAGGACGGGAGTTAGCGGAGAGAACCTGCACTGCCTATGAAATGATTCATGGACATCACTCGATCTTACAGGATTGATTCATAGCAAGTGTCATGCACAAACAAATTGACCAATCATGACCTACCTCCTGGGACTCTGGGTTCAGAGCATACTGAATGTTGCACTCGCCCACAATTCCAAGATGACGAATGACCTTGATAGCCGTTGACCTTAGCATGTTGTATTCGGTATTGGTGAGAGTCTGACTTGGAGCAACGACTATTGACTCACCGGTGTGGATACCGAGGGGATCCACGTTCTCCATGTTACAAACCTGAAATTGCAAATCTTTTATTTAAAGATTGAGAAAAGCTGATATGTAAACCTGAAATTGCAAATCTTTTATTTAAAGATTGAGAAAAGCTGATATGTGAGCCACCTTACATTTGGTTGGGAAGTCTCAAATCACCACAGGTACATATACGACACTGCAATGAAAATGGTTAGTCGCCAGTCATCCTTATCGACTGATGAAAAAGAATCAGGGAGGAAAGAGGTTCAGAAACTCATCAGTTGGAAAATCTAAACTCACCGTGATACAGTTATCATATGCATCCCTGACAACTTCATATTCTACTTCCTTCCAACCCTTCAAAGACTTGTCGACAAGAACCTGACTTGTATGGGCAAATGATTGTTGAGTTAGTGTACGAAGACTCTGTGGGTCATCGGCAAACCCTGATCCTAGTCCTCCCAAAGCAAACGCAGCTCTCACAAGAACTGGGTAGCCAATCTTTTCAGCAATCTCTAGAGCCTGGAGAGAAGAAATCCAAGATGAGAACGGTATATGGATGGAGATGATGCGACTTACTTCTACATGTAGCACTGGAAGCAAGTAAATTAAGTTCGTAAACTGTGCACAAGTCTTGTTCGTTTGGTGGACTGCAATTTTCTAATTGGTTTTATTGTGACTTGTGCCACAAAATCTCTTGCATCATTAGTAAAGAGGTTGCCCCCCCCCCCCCCCCCATATACATGTATGATGTATGACTGACTTAAACTTTGAAAATTAAAAAAACATATTTCAGGTATAGATGCTTGAATACCAAATTGGGCCTAGGCATCCAACTTTAAAAACGAATTTGTGTTCCATGTCGGAGCATCAATTTGAGGCAAAACGATTCCATCAGTGAAAATGACCCAAGAATCTTTAACGAGGCGGTACCTGATCAACAGAATACGCTGCATCACTCGGTGCCACATTCTCATTGATCTCTTGCATCTTCTCAGCAAATATCTTCCTGTCCTCTGTCCACTCGATTGAGGCAACGGGGGTTCCCATCACACGGACATTGTACTTGTCAAACACACCCGCGTTCTTCAGCTCTATACCACAGTTGAGGCCGGTTTGACCTCCAAAGGTCAGAAGGATCCCATCTGGCCGTTCAGAACTGATCACCTATAAATTAAAAGATATATAGTGAGCTACATATCTTGAGAAGTAGTCCAGCAAAATTAACTTAACACACATGGATACATCCGCCAAAAGTTTCACTTTCAAAACCATTCAAGTTATGGTACAAATCGTTTCCATGAGGCCCAGCATAGATATTAGTCTGGTAAACCTACCTGAGTAACGTATTCCAATGTCAATGGTAGAAAGTAGACTTTGTCGGCCATGCCTTTAGATGTCTGCACGGTAGCGATGTTTGGGTTGATCAGTATTGTTTGCACCTTCTCTTCTCGTAGCGCCTTCAATGCTTGTGAGCCAGAATAGTCAAACTCGCCAGCCTGGCCAATAGATAGGCCTCCGGAGCCGAGGATGAGCACTTTACGTGGTCGCACAGGGCTGATCTCGTAAGGCTTTTGATGGTACTCTAGCTTCAGGTTCAGACGGTCCTTTACACTCAAACTGAAAGCAGATGAAAGGCACATTGACAGTCGGGGGGGGGGGGCAGTGAGAGGGAAGTGCTCTGGTAGTTCAGCAAAAATGGTGAAATATCAGCTAACATCCACACTAGTGTAAATAGAGAGGCAACTCTTTGTTGTGAAAACTTGAGATTTCGTGACTACTTAGGAGATGAATAAATGAACTTTTATATTGGCCTGATGACAATGCCAGTCTCAGCTGCTACAAGCAACAAATCGTCACATCCTCCCCATATTTCTTCATCCCTAGTAACCTTTAAAGTCTTTACCTTTTGTCACCAGCTTTCTGTGCCTTCACTTGATCTATAAAGACGTCAAAGAGAAGTTCCAAATCTTTCGGCCCGCCCATGTGCTCTGGATGGAACTGTACACTGAAATAGTAATAGAGAGTAAGTCCAACAGCAACTAGGGTGCAGCATGGTCTTACAAAACAGGTCCTTAACACTGTGGCTTTCTTTCCTGGCGCTGACACTTACCTTGAGACCTAGGAGAAGTCACTTAACTTCAAAGTGCCGAGGGGACAAGCACAAATACCCCATTGAATTGCAGGGAGAAACATTTGTAGTTTGGACTCTTCAAGAAATTGTCACCAACCAGAGGGCCCTTACGTGAAAAATGGCTTCCTGTTGTGGATGATGCCCTCATTGGTCTTGTCGTTTTCATTGGTGAAGAGCACGGACCAATCAGCTGGCAGGGATTTTGGGTCGACGGCAAAGCCATGGTTCTGTGTGGTGATGAAGCATCTGTCGGTACCGTGGTGAGTACAGGGTTGGTTGTGACCTCGGTTGCCATATCTGTGTGGAGTAATCGGTTATGATTGTGATGACAGAAAGCTACACGTCTGGTATAAATTGTCTTAGAAAAACATGTGGTTGTTTTAGTCTCCAGAAACCTAACTAACATGCTTGCTCGTGAGTTTTGGGGCCAAAGGCAACCACTCGTGTGATATCTCAACTTTAAAAAACCCCACCCCGCGTCGTTTTCTTATTTAATATCTCATTGACAGGGATGGTTGTTTTTATTACCTTTCATTGCACAAAAAATGAAATGTATTTTTTCATAAGATTGATAATGACCATTTCTATCACTTGGATTGTGTTAACTGGACGCCATGGTTTTGAATGACCCAGTCACTATCAATTGGTCAACAAACATGACATTAAAGTCTGATTCTGTCATTGACGACAAGAGTTCAGATAGAGGTGTCTGCACCTCAATTTTGCCAAAAGGCTTCGCCAAAATAGGTTGACAAGAGATAATTTGTCACATTCACCAAGTCATCCCTTTCTGAAGCACGCTACTTTTATTATCTGTTGATTTTGGTGGACTGATAAGGTCAGTTGGTCAAATTAATCTATAAAGTGACTGAGAGAAACATGTAGACTTTTCAAGGACGGTACAATGATATTTTCTGCAGACATTCATTCATCTCTGAGAAGTCTCAATAGCTCCATCGGTCAAGCTAGTTAACCAAAATACTTCTTAAATTGGTGTGCTGGGTGTGCCCCAGGAGAGCCCCGCTACCGTGTTCTAGAATCACTGATATCAAGATGCTGGTTGCCCACCAGAAAATTAACTTGTGACAATATGACTTGAAAGCATTCACTACTTTTAATTCTGGAAACTATATGTAAAAGTATGATAATATTACAAAAAAGCAATTCAAGCTTGATTTTCAAACTTACTTCATTTTAAATGTACTGCATCCAATTGCCAAAGCTGTCAGCTGATGTCCTAGGCAAATTCCAAACATTGGCTTGTACTTGTCCTCTGCTAGAACCTTGCTGATGTTGGCAATGGTGGCAAGACAACGTTCTGGATCACCCGGGCCATTACTCAGGAAGAGACCATCATATTCTGCAAATGGAAAGAAAATGATAAAACACAAAAAAATTTGGTCTGCCAAATGAAAGTGAAAATCAAGAATTTTAAATATTACTATCATTTTCATCTTTTACATAGATGGACCTGCATTTTGGCCCACACGTCCAAAAGATCAGCCAGAACCGAGGATATGAGCCATAAAATATGCTGCCATTACATACATGATCTGAAATGTAAGAGCTATGTGGTATTGCTGATTGTGAATTCTACCATTCTCGAATGCTTCCGTCTGCTTACCTGAACTGTCGATCTTGTAATCCCATGGCACCACCTTCACACAGGCGCCCCTCTCACACAACAAACGTATCTGGTTGGTCTTCATACCGCAGTGAATCCCCACAATCTTTACCTCACCATCAGGATTGTACACAATGGGTTCTTTAATTGATACTTCAGCCACCAGGTGGCGCTTGTTTGGGTCTTCGTAAGGAACGGATTCAGGGTCGGTACCGTCAACAATAATTTTACCCAACATCGTCCCGCTTTCACGGATTTTCTTCGTAAGAGATCTTGTGTCGATGCCTGGAGGGCAACAATGGCAAATTGAAATGAGGCAGCCCCTGAATGGTTCATTCAATCCTAAAATCGCAGGACTCAATGGCCTAAAAATAGTCTAGGTTTGATGGACTTACTTCTCAGAAACCTCAAGCGTAGGAAGGAGGGCCAATAATCCTATTTTATAAACAGCAGAACAAAGATCATTCAAGAAATCTTTTTTCAACTCAAATGTTGTCAAGTAAAAGGCATTTTGACTTTCTAAATTTATGACTTACCATAGATAGCTGGAATGTTGAATTCTTTTAGCCATTCAGAAAGTGACTTCACAGCATTCCAATGACTGTGATTCTCAGCCAAGTCGCCAATGATGAGAGCAGCTGCGTGTATCTTTTCCGACTCAAACCACTTCCTGAGGCCGAATTCATCATCTTCATACGGTGGAATGCCGTAGTTGCCAATGAGGGGGTAGGTGAGAACAAGAATCTGTGAGCAGTAGGATGGGTCGGTTAAGGATTCTGGATAGCCAACCATACCAGTCTGGAACACTGGAACATAAGAAATAACAGTTTATTATCATCAATGCATAAATTTTGCAGTCCTGGTAGTGGTAGTCAGTGTAGGTATTGGTTTACTTCGGCAAGGAATTTTGGAATGACCAAAGAAAAGGGCAGCCAGCAGGGTAAACTGAGTAGACATGAAGGGTTAAGGATTGGCGCCCTTCTGGCAAGAAGTGTTTTCAGTGTTAGACAAAGAGGGGAAGGGTATTGGGTCAGGTATTGTGCACCACCGCCCTCTATTTTACCCCAGAAGAAACACTAAATGTTTGGATGATACTTGACTTTGAATTATGACAAGGGTTCAAGCATTGAGTTGACATTTGGTTGAACTAACACACACTCTCTGCTACACTCCTAATCCTATGGTATCTTGAGTCACCTCCAACTCTTGAGATGCCCCCCCCCCACACACATGACATGAATATGGTGAGATGCCCCCTTTCTAGGCTCTCTCTCAAGAAACAAGAGAAAAACCTCACCAACTTCTCCTGGAACGCTCGTTTCTGCTCCAAAAAGCTGTCCTTTAAAGCTGGTCCCATCCTCAAGGTATAGGGTCGACTCTTTCTCTATGCCACGCATATTTACTGAAGTGTTTTTCCCAAAAATGGAACTTCGTCCTTGGCACTTGTTGATACACAGTGCAATGCAAGTACACGAAGATGTACAGTGAACAAACGGATGTGGGATCGGCGACCTAAAAAAGAAAATTTCCTGTGAAATTAAATGGAAATGCCTTATCAATTACTCCCAACATGATCTATAAAACAAACTGAGAAATTTGGTGAAGAGGAACACAATATTTACTGCTCAGTGAAGGTAAAATTTCATGAAGTGTTTACAAGATATCGTAGAAAAGACCGACCACGTGAATGGCCATCCGCCATTGCTTGCAGGTTGATTGCGCATGCTCATAAACTTGGGCATGCTGGCGGGAAATATGAATTTCGAGCGCGCCCTCGTACCTTGATTTTTCCAACTCTGCTTTCTTGCTGGGGCGGGCACAATTTGTCTTGTTTCTCTCTCCATCTACAGGCACGTGGATTAGGAAATAAGAGCCCAATACCCCTACACTCCGGACGCAGTGGCTGGCCCCTAAATCGACTTACAGCCCCCCCCCCCCCCCCCCGACATCACAAGTAAAATACAAGAAGACGTACCAGCTGATGTTGGTGCGATCTCGATACCACATTGCAACACGATTAGGGCCTACAAAGCCATCTCAAAAGATTCCATCAAAACCTCAATTGTTTGCATAATGAGAAAACTATACTTTAACATGGCACACAGCAGTAGCCTAATCTTTAGATCTAAAAAAATTTTTTAAAATTCCTAAAGCAGGTTCGAACTCACAACCTGCGGCACTTGATCCCTACCGTCTAACTCAATGTGCCACGATCAGTGGTCGTTGTATATGCACACATTTTCCACTTTTTTATTGACAGAATGGTGTATATTTGTTTCATCTGTGCCATTTTTCAGTTTCAAAGTGACATTGGTTTATAAAAACTATTAACCTTATTGGCAAAGTGAATTCATAAGATACATATTCGGGGTGATGAACATAACATCATTTTGTTGATTATAGGAGCACGTCTGCTTTTTCGAGTTTTAAAGATGCAAAACATTTTCCCGCTTTGCTGGTATTCAAACCATGCGTGTATTGAGGAACTGTCTGATAAGGACGTAATAGTGATGTCATAAGGGGATACTAGGCCTTATGGTGGAAGGACAAAGGAGATAGTCATGGTTGACCAACACACTTGAATGCCTTTGATGACGGACAAGGGGAAAAAGTTAGTTCCAATGCAAGCCACCAATTTCGGGAAGCATGTATAGTCCAGGTAACCTCGACCCTATCCACCGAGCAGAGAAGGGTCGAGGAAGCCACGTTGATTTACCCGAGGCGAGCCATACATTTTCATTGCAAACAGTGGATGCACTGTCAATACCGAGCGCTCTGGTATTCTAGATTATTCACTTGGCTCGAGGTTGCCCATCTTTGTGCACAACACGTGACCGGACACCGAAGCTGACGCCCCCGAATCTAGGTCATAACGAGTGAGATGCCGTCAAGTACCAGTCTCTGTATCAAATGAGTGAATGGAGTAGAGCTCGGTAAGTGAATACGCGGTAGCGCCACTTTGGACTGCCGGTAGTCTTGTCATGAGGGCGTTTGGCTGACGGTCGTTTAAAACATGGCCCCGGGACAAGCGTTTGTGTTTTCTGACTTGGGCCAACTTTTTCCCTTGCTTTTGGAGACCAACATTGCCGGTGTAAAAGTAAAAAGTGTCCCCCTAGAAAAAGTGTCCGGGCCTATTGTATTCTGACAGATTATGGCATATGGCTCTATAGAGGCAATGACCGTCAATAGCTCAGCGCATAATAGAATCCTTTGTTCCCGGACATTTTATCCTAGGACATTTTAAACTTCTACACCGGTTTAGTATCTGCGAATATTGTGTATGAGTGTTTCCCTAGAATAGACCAGGCCTTGTGATGATTGTTGTTTGGTCTGTGAATAGGGGAACAATAAGGGATCCCTGGCAGATGTTACACCGGGCACTGAGACCACTACCCTGCGGGACATGTTTAAAGACACTCACCCATTTAAAAGATACTAAAACACGATCGTTGCATCTTAATTGTCAATATCCTGACCAGCGCAGGGGCAAATTGACTCAACGGCGGATATGTTAATTTGTCAAACAATTAAATTCGCGTTCTTAATGACGGAAATTCAATTCCAGTAAGTTAAATCGTTTAGCGAATTGATGACATTCATGTACAAGTAGGCTAGTTTATTTACACGGGAATCAAATTTTTGTTTACCATAAGGATCAATATTATCCGTAACCACTGTTTTAATAACTTTTATTAATTAAAAAAAAATCTTATTGGGTGAGCGCGCATATGTCTCACACTGCAAACATTCTGCCGGTTATTACTGCTTATTTCAAACATTAACGTATAATAAAACGAATAAAGCTTTAATAGATGCGAGGTCCCTTTGTTTGTCTTGCCAGGTCATCACGAACAAATTGCACAAAAAATGAAAAATTCTAAATCTGACTGATTTTATCACGCTTTTCCGATGTTGACTCCGATTTGACCCGAGTTAGCTCTCATGCGTCGATCCTTTCCATGTGGAAAGATACACTCTCCGACGTCCCGCTGATGGCGCTTGACTACCCCGCAACTGCGACGATAAATGGAAATGACGTTGCGTCTTAATAGCGGGGTGACGTGAACTCGGATCTCGGTGGCGGGAAAGGTCTTTCGCGCCAAGACCATCTTGAACCTCAAGCCTTGGATCCACCCCACTTGGATCCACTGTAGCAGCAGCATGCATGAAATGGGGCATTTCGTGCCACTTATGATATTAAATCAGATCAATGAAATGCTGCATACATTCTCCAAACCAGACATTTCGCCCCCTTACACGACTACTATCACTGCGCCGGAGTATGGCATGCATCCAAATACTAATGACCAGGTGAACCCATGTGATATCATGCGTTGTGCCCGGTACCCATTAGGCGAATTGATATATATGACTGTATTTCCTCTCCACTACTGCTTATCGTATACAGTTATCATTCAGTTCAGTTTTGATTCTAGAAAAGATCCAACTGCTCATTGCTGGAGGGTCAAATATATATTCCTGAGTAAGCCCTGAGCCAGTCACTCGGGAACGTTCGTGAAGCACGCATTTCCCCAGGGCAACATTCCATAGCAGAACACTATCCACAGACTTTACAGGGACCTTTCGGTGAAAGAAAATGTGCTTAGTGTATCACTAGGCTTTCATTTAAAACGTGGTATCGAAAAGACAAATTGACCAAACTATTTGCATCGTTAGAAATAGTCAATAGTAACATGTCACTCTTATTATCTCAGTATATTATCAAGTTGGTCTTGAAATACATTCTAATATATTTGGTTTTCCAATTTTGATGCTGTAACTTATTTAGTCTAATTTGATATTTTGATATCAATCTCATTGGAATCTCATATTTGCGATCCCAAATCAGAAGGCATTTTGAGAAACTTAAGAATGTATTTTGAGACCAACCTGATGATAAACCGAAGAAAATAAAGTGACATGTTGACGCTGCTTTATTTTTAAAGATACAAACAGTTTTGTCAATTTGTCTTTAGTATGGCATGCATCCAAACATTAACGACCATGCGTGACCGGGATGTGACATTATACGTTGCGCCCGGTACCCATTAGGCGAATTGATTTGACCAGGATCGAATGAAATTTATCCCCACATGAAGAGATCACTGTCCGCCAAAAGCTTTTGATGAGCACGAAACATGAACAAATCAGTTCCTGACTACAATAGACCCGAGGAGATGAAAATATCGTGGCATAAGTCGTCGTCGGTTGTCGTTCATCGTTGTTCTCATCGCGACAGAGGGAGGGACAGGCATTATCTAAGCGGATCGTCAGGGCCCATCGTTTACTCAGAACACTGTCTGCAAAGAAGTCCTCTAAACCAACAATCAGGTTACATTGCCATTGCCCCCACCCCCTCCTGGTGTGGAACAGATTAAATTTTGCCGCATCGCGAGAAACGCTCTGAGTGGTATCAGGCCTTTATCCTGATTAGTTGATGGCAATATTGATATTGTGAATGCAAATCCCCGGAACAAAAGTGTGATAGAAAAGCTTTAACCAACAATGACTGTCCAGGCCTTTAAAAGGAATGAGACTTGGCCTCATCCTCACTTGGGAAACCGACGTGACACACTGAAGACACCATGAAGTCCGGGATTCTCTGCTTCTGCGCCCTGTTGGCGGTCGCCGCCAGCAGATATATAGGTAAGCCAATTGTTCTATTCATAACCTGTTTTGGTAAAGTTCGCGTATTTGACTGTGATTTGTTGCACGTGTTCAGTCACAGCGAAATTGGCGTCCGTGTCGAAACAAAACCTATCCCTGACTATTTTGAAATTATGACAGTTTATCCATGAATTAAAGTCTGTCGTGAGATTGAAGAAAAAAGCCGAAATTCACAAATGCGAAGTGACTGGATAGAGCATTATTGCAAACTCCAAGTTCGTCACAGTTTTCACGGTTTTCCATCATTTGAACTACTGATTGTTCTGTCCCTTTAAGATGACGAGCGTGTATTCATCAGAGATCTCGACCAAAGCGGGGAAGCTGATCCTACGATCGTGAACTTGAAGATTGACCACCCAGGAAAGGAGAGAAGCTTGACACTACGCCGCAGAGACAATTTCAACAAGAACGTCCCCGTGTTCATAACTGGTGAAGATGGAAAGCCAAGGAAGGAGCCGAAATCCCGTTCACTGGTGAGTACCATTCGTATAGTTTCTTTTTGCTGCAGCTGCGGAAGTCCGATGATATCCAGCAGCTGCAACTTTGTCTTTGCCTATCTTAACTTGTCGCAGGCATTATGGTGATGTCCCGCTGTACGGAGGGACCAAATTGAAAAGTGCATCGGTAAAGTAACAACGATGTGATGTCCAAATCAGCTGCGTTGAAGCAGAGTCTTTCAGACTCTGGTTGAAGGGAGAACAATTAATTTTTAATGAAAAAAGAAAAGGCAAACCAACGCGTTTTTAAAAGGCGCATGGCTCCCCGCTTTCGTGGACACTGGCTTTTATATACTTATATTGTCTATGATTTCAGGGTACAGCTTACCATGACGCGGAAAACGGAGCGGCCTTTCTCATCTCAAGTGATCTCACCGAAAGTGGCGTCTACAGAAGGAGCGTGGTAAGTATAGATGATTGTCTTGCCTTGACGGAGAAATGGACCAGCCATAGCGATTGCATTTGCGATTCGAGTCGCCTTGAACGGATCGATTTCTATGCAATGGTACAGCAGTCGCTACAGATGGCAACAGGCGATTCTGGTTCGGTTGCGGATATGAAAGGAAGCTTGGACATGTCTTGCAAATCTCTTAGATAGGCCGAGATCTTTATTGCAGTTTGAAATCAATGTGTACCTCAATGCACATGCTAATGCTTCCTTCTGCCAATAGAGGGGTCTGCTTCATGACGGCGACTACACCATCCACCTCGAGCCCAGTCAGGAGATCACAACGGACAGGAAACGTGATGTAGACGGGGGTGTACCGCACTTGATGGTCAGAAAAAGGAATGAAAAGGCTGATTTTGGAATCGGTAAGTTGTTACATACTGCATATATATCGCCACATTTTCGAGACTTTTTGATTTTGCGGTTCGCGCTAATTTCTGGAAAATTGACATTTTTCATGTTTGTTATTTAAAATTTCTTTCCGTTGTTTTCGACCACTCAATATAAACTGAAATAGAACCCATGATGGGGGTGCATGGCTGTTGGCGAAGCAACCCAGCGTTTCAATTGATTGCAATGAACGCGACGACGTACAATTTTCCATTAATTTCAGGAACCCCTGCTCCTGGTACCAAAATGGTGAAAATGTAGAGGCGAATGCGCCAGCATTCGTAAATTTCCCCCACCCCCCTCGCCGAATTTGTGTACCCTGACTTCCGTTAATCAATCGTTTCTCCCCTCCTCAGATGCCCTCTCTGTCCCTGGCGACACGATAATGAGCAAGAGAGCTGAGCAACCGATCGTTTCGAAAAGGGCCAGCGGCAAGACAGCATACGGCATTGAATTGATGTTCTTCTGCGACTACCAGTGCTTTAAGTAGTGAGTAGACAACAGCCGAGTGGAAGGGTAACGAGTACACGATAGAAGCCATTTCACACAAATTTCTCAACGAACTCGCGATTGCAATTTTTTGCATCGTCTGGGGTGTCAGGCGTGAAGTAACAAAGCTCTGCCGCGTGTACCAACTGTAATTTTGTATTCATGACAATAAAAATGATCATTATTATCGTGATATGTAAGATGCTTCACATGAAACCAATGCTCCAGCAAATAGAGATCATGAGATCAGGCTTTTTTCCTCCATCGTCATTCACACTAATATCGACAGGCGGAGTATTGAGTATCATTGAAAACCGCTTTTGTCAGAATGGCTAATGGGATGAAGAAGAAGCAAATCGGTCTCATCAAAAAATGCCACATTTTTTGCGTGAGACCTTCATAATTCCTTCATGCTAAAAGTGCGTGTGTGATCTCACGTGAGTCGAATTTTTCTTTTTTAGCCACAAGCACGATACACAAGCCATTAAGGAGCACTTCAGCTACGTCATAAATGGAGTAAGTTGACATGCATTTCCTCTCAGTCAATGACAAAGCCTCTGGAATTGTGATCAAGTCGTAAATAAGATTCACATCCCTGTATTGTGCCCACATTCTTACTTTTTTAAATTCTTGCTCTTATGTATTGAAGACGGTTATAACAAAAAGCATTGGTCTGGTGCAGACCTGTTTTGGACCTGCAACAGTGTTACGTGTTGACAAAGCAGGCCCTGAGTTCTACGTGGCAGGTCATAGTTTGATGACTGATTCTTGCCCGCCACATCTTCGACTCTGGTATGGCATTTCGCACATGTTTATTGTTTATTTTTTATCCGATGCGAATAATTCTTTTAAAGATAAAATGAATTGACAGATATCTCCGTTTTTTTTAACCGCTAAAGTTCATCGAGTGTAATGTTGAGCATTTTCCTGCTGGTAAAAATATCGTTGGTGATTTTTTGCGCAGATGGACCTCCGCTACTCAAACATTCAAGATTCTTCCTTCTCCATGTACCTTCGACTGGTTGCTATCGAAATCAGCAAGGTAAGTAAAATAATCAGAAATCAAGTAGTCATTATTCAAAAATTCAGTAGATTGATTTCAAATCTAAATATCTGAATTTCTGAATTTCAGGTTAAAAACTCTGTCAGTCCGCTTCTGGGTGATAGCCTAGGGCCCACATGAGATTCAACCGCCTCGGGGACATATTTCCAAAAATTGCAGCAGTTTAACAACAGTCTAAAATATGACTACCTATTTTGCCAGAACTGGCAAAAGCATCGCTAAGAGCGAATTATTCAAAGAGAAATTCTGACAAAATACTGACAGAAATACTGAAATACACACAACGCCGATTTTTACATCGGCATGAAATTTCCCGGCCATAAGGCTTTTTAGCGAGCAGTGCCAGCTAGACCATAGTCAGTGACAAAATCTATCCATGCATGCATGGCGTTTATGAGATGTTCCTTGTTCTTCAGTATCCTGACAGCTGGACGTATCCACTCGCCATCAATGGATATGTGCAAGCTTCCCTGGCAATGGACAAGTTCAAGAAATGGCGAGAGTCGGCTAAGTCCTATTTCCCCGACCATGACCATGCCATGCTCATGACCGCGTAAGTCTTTCAGAGGCCTAATCAACTTCCGATTCCGTGACAAATACAAATGGAGTAGTGCGTGACGTCACTTCGGGGACCTTTGGACATTATCTTCTCGTCATCTTTGTCTCTTTAGAGCTGGCCGTGTGTGCGTGTGTGTGGGGGGGGGGGGGGGGGGGGGGGGGGGGGGGGCTTTCCCGAAGCCATCTTTATCGATCTCCGATGTTCTGCTCCCGTATGAAAAGGATAATCATGAACGGACCTTTGACCGATTGATATATTCATTACTATAGTCATAACTTATAATAATATAGCTATAACGTTATCAGAGAATTGTGTTCGCCTTGGAGAGCTTACACTGTCACAATAACAATGCTTTTTATTTTGAAGGTACAACATCTATATGGACGACGGGAGTACAAGCGTCATAGGTAAGAAACTCATTTTTGGTCTGGCCCGCGAGCTTGGAATTTATTCACTTGCAGGCATGTTTTCTAGGTTTGGCGAGCTTGAAATTTACTGATTTGTTTTTGCACGTTTTCTAGGTTTGGCGTACTTGAAATCTATTTGCCTAGGAATAAATGCTGTATCAATCGTCGAGGAGAATCAGTCACTTTCGATGCTCATCTCCACTGCTGCTCATGAACTCGGTCACAAGTAAGTAGTCATCTCAGTGACTCACATGAACTCGGTCACAAGAACTAGCCATCTCAGTGGCTCCGTATTAACTCGGTCACAAGAACTAGTCATCTCAGTGACTCACATGAACTCGGTCACAAGAACTAGTCATCTCAGTGGCTCCGTATGAACTCGGTCACAAGAACTAGTCATCTCAGTGGCTCCACATGAACTCGGTCACAAGAACTAGTCATCTCAGTGGCTCCACATGAACTCGGTCACAAGAACTAGTCATCTCAGTGGCTCCACATGAACTCGGTCACAAGAACTAGTCATCTCAGTGGCTCAACATGAACTCGGTCACAAGAACTAGTCATCTCAGTGGCTCCACATGAACTCGGTCACAAGAACTAGTCATCTCAGTGGCTCCACATGAAATCGGTCACAAGAACTAGTCATCTCAGTGGCTCCGTATGAACTCGGTTACAGTACGTAGTCATCTCAGTGGCTCAACATGAACTCGGTCACAAGAACTAGTCATCTCAGTGGCTCCACATGAACTCGGTCACAAGAACTAGTCATCTCAGTGGCTCCACATGAACTCGGTCACAAGAACTAGTCATCTCAGTGGCTCAACATGAACTCGGTCACAAGAACTAGTCATCTCAGTGGCTCAACATGAACTCGGTCACAAGAACTAGTCATTTCAGTGGCTCCACATGAACTCGGTCACAAGAACTAGTAATCTCAGTGGCTCAACATGAACTCGGTCACAAGAACTAGTCATCTCAGTGGCACCGTATGAACTCGGTTACAGTACGTAGTCATCTCAGTGGCTCCGTATGAACTCGGTCACAAGAACTAGTCATCTCAGTGGCTCAACATGAACTCGGTCACAAGAACTAGTCATCTCAGTGGCTCCACATGAACTCGGTCACAAGAACTAGTCATCTCAGTGGCTCAACATGAACTCGGTCACAAGAACAAGTCATCTCAGTGGCTCCGTATGAACTCGGTTACAGTACGTAGTCATCTCAGTGGCTCCGTATGAACTCGGTCACAAGAACTAGTCATCTCAGTGACTCACATGAACTCGGTCACAAGAACTAGTCATCTCAGTGGCTCCGTATGAACTCGGTCACAAGAACTAGTCATCTCAGTGGCTCCGTATGAACTCGGTCACAAGAACTAGTCATCTCAGTGGCTCCACGTGAACTCGGTCACAAGAACTAGTAATCTCGGTGGCTCCGTATGAACTCGGTTACAGTACGTAGTCATCTCAGTGGCTCAACATGAACTCGGTCACAAGAACTAGTCATCTCAGTGGCTCCGTATGAACTCGGTTACAGTACGTAGTCATCTCAGTGGCTCAACATGAACTCGGTTACAGTACGTAGTCATCTCAGTGGCTCAACATGAACTCGGTCATGTATAGAAACATGATATTCAAGCATTATTCTCTCATTATTGACGTCAACTCTACAGTGCACACAAAAGGAGTGTCATAAAACTCACCAAAGGAGAGAAAATTACCGAAAATCATTCGTTATTATCACAAAACATTGGACGTCCCTTGTACCAATTAGCTGTTGGGACGAGGTAGTCATGTACGAATATGCATTTATTGAAGGTGTACATGCATTACTCTTTTGTTTCAGTATCGGTTCCAGGCACGATGGGGATTGGAACACCTGTCGTTCGAGTGACGCTTACATCATGTCGCCTACAGTCGGCTTAACAGGGGGCGCCACTTACAAGAATCCGTACAGATTCTCCTCTTGCACTATCGCTAACTTCAAGAACGCCATCAACGCCCTCAATAGGTATGAGATCGAAAAAGACTCCGACACGATGTTGGCGTTTTCTATTGTTAATCTCGTAGATCTGCTGTACTATCAGCGTTTGAGCCGCTCAGATTTTATTCTGAGAACGAGGTGGCATTTCGCGTTGCCTGTGTCAGAATTGCGATAAACTGCGTGTCTTTAATGTTTAGTAGGCCCGGTGTAGAAGTTTAAAATGTCCTAGGATAGAATGCCCGGGAAACAAAGGATTCTATTATGCGCTTCAATCTCTGAGCTGTTGACAGTCAGGGTCTCTATAGAACCATATTGCAGAATACAATAGGGCCGGACACTTTTTTCCAGGGGGGCATTTTTTACTGTTACACCGGCCTATAGTATGACAATAATACAAGGCGTCAACTTGACTCGATGACGTCGTCGACCAGAGAAAAAAGTCACCGTGTTCTCGTTCCTGTTTTCTCATTTTATTTTGAACCTCTCTAATGCAAAACGCGGACGCCGACGCCATTCTTTCAATAGTCTGTGATGTGCCGTGTCATTCTTGGCAACGGCTTTCTCCTCAGATGTTGTTGTTTTCTCGAAATGTTTCCACAGCTGACCAAAGGGTAAAGTAGCGATAACCGCCTTAAACTCCACATTATTCATCTGTTTGTATTTAGCGTAAACAAAAATTGTCTGCTGGACTCGGCCGCTCATGGCTCTGACGTCTTGGAGGTGAAGGCACCAGGCCAGAAGTGGAATGCTGACTACCAATGCGAGCAAGAACACGGAGCTGGATATAAATACCTCAGGGTGCGTAAATTGGTCGAGACCACAATTGATTTTTTTAAAGCCTTTTAGCAGTTAAATTGTCAATGTTTGACCGCGACGCATCAAATACTGCGTGCGGTTGTGAATCTGAAATTTAGATAATGTTATTCCGGACAGTCGGGCAAGTAAATGGTGAAAAATAAACTGGTAGTTGACCACGGAAATTTTTTGATAATCGACAAATTAGACAGACTTTGATATTTCCACTCTTTTCAGCCAACTGGCAGAAAAAACTCAAAACACGCCCCCTATTACCAAATTAGCAAAATTCGAAATTAATTTTTTCATCAAATAATTTCTTTATATCTGTAGACTTGCCACAGCAAATATTTTTTCAATACCACTCCAAATATGTACTTGAGAGTTAAAAACATGCACTCGTCTAATTGATAGGCCTCGACCCTCCAACCGGCTATGAATATTCATTAGTGGTCTTGTCTCGGTCAAAATCTAAAATCTGAATTTCTAATTATGTTTAATTATATTCAACTGGCACGATGTGAACACTGATAAGAAAGGCAACTTAAGATTTATCGAGTTGAAATGTGTCTCATCACACAGCACTGATAATTTTTCTCAGTTATTTCAGAGGAAAGCGAGGATTCAGAGGACTCGGGATCGGTCTTCATCTCTCTAGCGTCGTTTTAAACACGGAACATCCTTCTCAAGGCAGTTATAATGTAACTGCCTTGACGTCACTGCTGCAAAACCTGTGTGCAAAGCACGCGATCATTAGCTGGTCAATTCCATCACAATGCGAATCCAGCTGTTGAGGGAAAGACCAAACATGTTAGAGGGAGGCTGTCGGAGGAGAGGATAAAAATGTAGAGGAGTCGATTGAAGAAAAGGCTAAACATATCCTTTTGTGGCATCAATATGAAATGACCTCGCTTTTGTGCTGTATTTGATCTCAACAATTTGTTTTTCCTCCATAGGGCTCGTTAGGAGAGAACACTTTCTGCAAGCAGCTGAACTGTTGGAAGTCAGGAGTGTCGGGCTGGAGATTTGGCGGCCATGCCAGTCGTGGAACAAGCTGTGGTAACAAGAAGGTAAATAGTAGGATGATATCCATTCTCCACATAAAATATCTAAGCAAACATGTTAATGTTGTATGATTTCCACCATTATTGGCCTCCATTTTTTAACGTGACTGTACAGTACGTGACTTCACATCATCGATGTCGTGATTGGACTGAGAGTTGGCCACAGCGATAGTGACATAAACGCATGAGTTGAACCTAAATAGTTTTAATGCACTCATTACTATTACCTCTCAGAATGTCTGAGTGACAAGTAAAGGCACTAGAAGTCAATGTCATCATGGAAGGAACAACATCATCAGATAATTCTAGTTCTGGTTATGCACGATGAGGCAGGATTATAACGTCACCAAGATGATTTTAAAAAGTATTCATTGAGAGTGCCTTGGCAATGTCGTCACAGTGTCCAATCCTGATTTTAGCACGATATTATAATCCACCTATTAATTGAGCATTTTGAGGAGAACAACTGCTTCTGATGCTAATTCTGTTGTACTTCCAGTGGTGTGTCGAAGGAGATTGTGTCTATGACTCGTCTGCTCCAGCAATGAACTCAGGTAAGTGGTATGAACTTACCGGCCGGTTGATACGAAATCGTGTCTATTTTCAATAAGACAGATTGGTGCAATATGGACGTCATTCATTCGACAGAAAGACAACTTCTTATAATTCATGAATTATATTACATGTATACTCCTTTATCTTGAAAAGTCTTATTTTCAAATTTTGTCGTCTTTTTTTCATTTCAGATACTTGCGTATATGGAGACTCGCTGTCCTTGTGGTTTGGTAGCATGACCTGCGCACAGTTAGTGTCGCAAAACAAGGCGTGGTACTGCGGGCAGAGTCAGATTAAGGAGCATTGCTGCAAGTCGTGTGCTTAAGGTAAGATAAACCACAAGGTGTGGTACTGCGGGCAGAGTCAGGTTAAGGAGCATTGCTGCAAGTCGTGTGCTTAAGGTAAGATAAACCACAAGGTGTGGTACTGCCTCTTCCCATTCTCATTTGACTGCCGTGGCGGTATGGTCTTTTCACCCAGTTTCCTTTCTATTTCCGATCAGCATAATGTCGAATTAAATAAGACAACAACAAAAGTGTTTTAGCTGTATGAAAACGTCTTCTGCTCAAATAATTCATCGTTGTCCTCTCAAAGAACAGTACAGTACATGTCATTTATTTGAAATATTATTAAGAGGCGGAGTATGTATATTGAATATCCCTGGTGGTCTTAACGAGGCCGGTGATTATGATGTAAATGTGGGGGGGGGGGGGGGGCGGGCTGCCTTAAGTTACATTGGAGAGGAAGCCAACAGATACCGATTGTTTTAATTCTTTTTCAGTTCGGATAATGACTGATGCTGCATGGAAAACGTCTGACACGCCCGTAGCTATGCTCGCTGCTATAATTCCTCGATGTTTATATGTAGACTTCAAAATGTTGGCAAGAGCGATACAATATGATTAGCATGAACACTGTGTGTCACTGTTCTTTATTTATATATATCTTTGCGGGAATTGGCCAGTTCCACACTAAACCTGACTCATCCCTTTGCACTATCCACGCGCGGGCTTGAGAGCGATGCGGGCCCCACCGACTTCTCACTGCCCTCACTTTCCCGCATGGCCTTCCCGTCCAAGTCCGCCAATGACTTTCCTCTCCGTCATAACATCACCTCATGATTAGTGAGCAATTATAAGTCGAAGCTGTACAATGTGAGACGCGAATGTTCGTATAACGTTTCATTTTGAAGACTAGTGATAATTATGCATGATTAACTTATGATACATTTTATGGTCACTCGATCTTTTTCTGAATTTTCCAAATTTTTAGGGCTTGTTGAAAATTTAAAAAATTGCGGTTATACGAACAGGCGCGAGACTACAGTATTTTAAGTGCAATATATAGTCATGTATACACTCGCATGGATATCATATTATCGCCCAACCTTGAATAAATTAATATAAGTGTAAATATATAAATACGTATAAAAAATCCCCCTGTTTTAACCGACAAGAATATCACAGGGCCGTGATTCCAAAAACAAGGCACAGTTGCAAGGTTTTCGGGCCACATATGACCATTCATCACTTACAAAAGGCCTACTGAATGTAGCCCTAATTGATGGGATATCTTTGGCTATTCCATCACATGTTGATCGTCTCAATATGTCATCCTTAGTTGACCTGCAACTATGCTTTCGAAATCTATAACTGCAGGGTTGAAAACGTTTAAAACTCTCATCCAATATATAGTCTACGTCATGATTAAACTCTGAGTAATACAATCCATCTCATTCATTAAGATTTTGAGGTCGCTACTGCCTCCTTGTTAAGTCTTGGTTACATGTACAGTGGAACCCCGGTCGGCGACCACCCCGATAACGCGACCACAACGCTATGACGATCAATATTCGCCGGTCCCAAATGGTTTCCTCTCTAATTACCACAACAAGGCCCCCGGTAACACGACCATCCCTGTACCCAGACCACGACTACTGGATTGGGCGGTCCCAAAGACCACAATCACCCCTCTAACCCGACCAAAGGGCCTAATTGCCGTAATCGGTCGCGACCGCGTCTCCAATTAACACCTCGGCGCAAAGCTCTCTCTTGATTATCATAACATCACGGACAGCCCTGTCGGTGTTAGACATGCTGGGTACCGACAGCAAAAAATCATGTGATTTGCATTAAGTCAGACAGCGTTTATCAACGAACACATTGGAGCGTTCTAAATGCGGAATGATGAGAACTGAAAAGACGAATGCTGCCATGATTTCGGTTAAGAAATTGATTGTGGCAAATTTGTCATGCTACAGATGAAAAAAATGTTCAAGTCCAAATATTTCTTTGACTTGTTCTTTTTCAGCACAAAATGAAGAAACATCATCAGCCCCCAAAAACATTTGGCTTTGAAAATTTTTTTGAATCAGAAGGATGAAAAAATTTTCGGAATAAGTTAGACAATTTTTTGCGGGAAATCCTAATCATGCATTTGTCCCCGGATTTTCAACTTCCCTAACGCGACCACCCCGGTAACGCGACCATTCAACCTCGGTCCCATGAGTCGTCGTTTTACTGGGGTTCCACTGTAGTTAAAGGGCTATAACATCGGAACATCAGTCTTGTTTGGGATGGTCACGTTCGACCGCCGCCGATATGTGGTATATATTTTGCTTGTTTCGTGATGTATTAAGTTGAAAATATGCAAAATTACATCCAGGAATCAAAGTCAGCCTTGCCCATAGGTTCTAGAAGGATTTCTTCAAGCACAGTAGAAGAGCGTCCGACTTGTGAGGTCTTGATTATTGAAACATACTTATAGATGTAGTTTTCTTAAAGAATCGAGAATAAGAAATAAGAAGGCAACTTCAGGCTGGTTTCCACCGTCTAATTTCAACGAGCAACTAACAATTCGTTTTAGATCCGGTCGTCGTTTCCTGGGAGGTGACTAAACTGTTACTGGAAGTTAGCGTAGATATCGAATCCCTGTAGATACTTCAGAACAACTTCATGAATGAACTTGTATTGCTCCTGAAAAACGAGATTGAATATGGAGAACGAAGGTTTTACCACAAAATGCAAGAATGCGACCGGGTCCGTAACAACGCACGTCATGCATAAGCCACTACTCAGATAGTTGGCCCCTGCATCCCGTCAGGTTGGTCAAACTATAAGGGTATATTTTATTTGTTTACTGGACGCTACAAATGACTAGCATATTCTTATGATCAATGTGTTGACCTAAGTCAAGACACGATATCCGGAATAAAATGAAAATGGCAATTTAGTAGTCAGCGGGACATAAATTTGGACAGAGGTGCAAAACTCTACTACTGTTTCCGACGACTGGAGATGACAAGCCTGGCTTTGGTGCAGGCGGGGACTACTTACATAGGTATTGACGAGTTGTGATCTGCTTGTCCTGAGCAGACGGAGATACTGGAAAACATCCACCTCATGGTCGACCTTGACCTTCTCAATGACGGAATGCGCCAGGCAGAAGACACCACTCTGGGAAGCACCGTCTCTGCACTGCACAAGTATCTTCTTGTTCTCGACCTTTTGTTGCCACTTTTCCACCATTTGTAACAGCTCCACAATCGACTCCGGGGAGGATGGAGTCGGCTGACCATTGGGCCAGGTTTGTAATTGGAAATGGCGGACCATTCGATCCGATACGTGTTTACCCTAAAAACAGTACAAGGATGACAATGGTCAAATGAACTCGAGGCGGCCAGATATGTTCAGCGCTTATATTCGATATTATTGCTGATATTAATGCGTTGGGCCCTCTCCATAGAGGGTAAAACAGTCGCCGCTGTTTGGTAAGCCGGGCTTGCTAAATCGTCACTTCCAAAACTAAAAATGTTAACCTTTTACTGCCGCTGAGTTATAGAATTAGCAGCTGAAACAGTCCACTTATATTTCAAGCCGTTGCCGTGTTGGCTGAATCGCCCCATGATATCGAGAAGAAGGTTCATGTATAGGCCTATATGTATTTACCTACCCCTTTTCTCACCATCTTTGAAAGCCTCAGGCTCCTGACAGTGATGTCACTGTTGGAATTGTCAACGTCCAGGCCCTCTACCACCAGTGGGCCAAACACCATACGCTCAGTCTTTTGTGGCCAATAGACTGCAGTGGAAAACTATAAAAGGGAAGCAACAAACAATGTCATTAATTTAGGAAGCTACCGTAATCCAACTTTGTGAAATTGAGAGCGATATGTATGCAACATTTCTGAACATCTTGAACCAAACAATGGCGACACCGGTTTTTGCATGTGTGAGACAGCGAGGCAATCATGACTGCAAGGACTTCTACAGCCCAGTGTAATGTCTTACCTCATCGGTGTCATCGACCACGTTCATCATGACAATAGTGGAGATTCCCGTATCATGCACGATCCGCCAGATGTCCTTCATTGTCTCCGGCAGGGGCATCTGGGTGATGATGTAGGTGTCCTTCTGACCGTAACCCTAAAATCAATTGGTTGAAATATGGAGAAGAATGTATTGTTGATGAAATATTTGGACCTTTTTGTGACACACGCAGTTTATTCTGGCACTTACCTAGGCCTATTGATTACTCAATGGTATTACTTCTCTTGTATTTTGTTAACCCTGTGGCCTGGTGCTCCCTGATACTTCAAATATCATAAGATTATTAACTTACCGTGGCATAAACTGCATTAACATAATCGTCCCATCCATCTGTTAGTGAAGTCAAGACAACACGAGAGAGGACATCTGTTAATCGAACAATTTGAAGTTAGTAAAGTTGGCTTTGTAACATTCTATAGGAGTATAGTTTTAAATCTAGTTCGGAATCCGGGTGTCATCGTGGCGAACATGTACATCCACTCAATTCCGGATGATACGGGGAGCCATCCACACGAAATAGTCGAATACGCTCGCTAAAGCCCGCAGCACACTAGCCGCCAACTTTGTCGACAAGAAGCGTTCAGCTGACGCCTCTCGACGCCGAAGTTGGCGGCCAGTGGATCCCGGTCAGAGCACACCTGCCCAGAATCGGCGTCCAGTAGCGTCTTTTCCGCAACTTTAGGCTGCCATTTTGAAATCATGTGACATCAAGACGCATACTGATTGGCCATAGCCTCGCCGCCGACGCCAATTCAGGCGGCAATCCGTAGCACACCTGGCTTCTTCTTGCGTTCAAACGCGGCGACACGCGTCAAAAATCAAACATGTTAGATATTTGGCGTTTAGTTGCGGCAAGTGGCGGCAAGTCGCGTTCGCCGACGCCGTTCGTAGCAGACTAGGGATTTTTCAGGCGTTCAGGGCTCTTGCGGCAAAAAACGCCAGTGAACGGCGAAGTTGGCGGCTAGTGTGCTGCGGGCTTAACAACCCATAACGCCCACATGAACGCCCATCCAATTGTCCAACTTCCTGATCACGATGCCGAACAATGTGATAGGCGTTCGCGTTGGCGTTTAAGCCCGTAGCGCACTAGCCGCCAACTTCGGCGTTCACAGGCGTTTTTTGCCGCAAGAGTCCTGAACGCCTGAAAAATCCCTAGTCTGCTACGAACGGCGTCGGCGAACGCGACTTGCCGCAACTCAACGCCAAATATCTAACATGTTTGATTTTTGACGCGTATCGCCGCGTTTGAAAGCAAGAAGAAGCCAGGTGTGCTACGGATTGCCGCCTGAATTGGCGTCGGCGGCGAGGCTATGGCCAATCAGTATGCGTCTTGATATCACATGATTTCAAAATGGCAGCCCAAAGTGGCGGAAAAGACGCTACTGGACGCCGATTCTGGGCAGGTGTGCTCTGACCGGGATCCACTGGCCGCCAACTTCGGCGTCGAGAGGCGTCAGCTGAACGCTTCTTGTCGCCAAAGTTGGCGGCTAGTGTGCTGCGGGCTTTAGGGGGCTTTGTGAAAACTCCTAACTGACTCCCTTACATGACAAGGCGTATTGCGATTGTTAACTCTTGACTCGATAAACCCGTCTCTCCACCCTGCTAAGGGAGAGGCAGTCTATATAGAGGAATAGACCAACCGGGAGACAGGGAATGAACTTCAATGCGTCCGCAGCTACATGTAATGAAAACTATAGAAATGGGCAACATTTTCTTATCTCAGTTTTTTCACATTCGCTGTCATCAACGGGATTCTTCCAATGAAGGCATAGTTTTCAGGCCCTTTGCCTCTGAGTCGTGTACTATATAAGCAAGATATATGAAGCTACTAGTTTTGATCTGCATATGGCAAAGATAATAAAGCTCATTAATCTTTAATTTATTCGGTGAGTTTCGCAATCCTTTCAAAGAGCTTCGAACGACGAAAATGAGTGAAAAATGTATTTCTTTAACAATGGTTTTTGACGAGTTCCCTGATTCCGATTTACGAGTGTCAGGTAAATAAATTGACAAAAGACGTGATGTCACCACAAACATTTTCGTTCGTATGGGTTGCTAAACCTGCCTATTCGTTTTGGTCTATGAACTTACCTGGGATAATGTCCTTGTTTCTGTTCTTACCCATGTTTGCTAGGGCCCGCTCTGATGGGATGATCGCATCAGTGAATGCCCCCAGAATCTGAAATTTATGAGAGATATGCATCTGATACGGATTGACTCTCATGAGTTTACACTCAAACCCTGTGTCTGCAAGAATGTTGTGTTACCGGGATCACCATCGATGGTGTTTGGAATTTTGATACACACGCCACGTGTGTGAAGGACACTTGGACGGAAATCGGAAATCGCTTTTGGATACTCGCTACAATGACAACGTGAACTACACTCGAGAAAGAAAATATACATACGGAATATTGGTTCTGTAATTGACAGGTCTGCCTCCCCGGTATCATTTTGATCATGTCACTGTACTTCTCAGGGAAGTTGGCACTCTGGATGTTCGTTATCCCTATCTTGAAAAACTCCAAAATGGCGTCGTGTATATGTGTGTACTGCCCCTGTGAAACGAAACCATTATGATATCTAAGACATGGTTCCAGTAGCAGCTGACTGAAGACAACGGTGACATCAGAAATGCCTCTGCCTCATTTTGAGGACACAGTCGTAGATATTGACTCACCAAGTTCTGTACCATGTTCGGTCTCTATTCCCATATCTTGAGGGCACACTCTCGTCGATGTTGTCTGTCCACGTTCTGTATCATATTCGGTCTCTGTTCCCTCATTTTGTGGACACAATCAGAGATGTTGACTTACGTACCATATTCTCTCTCTGCTCCCTCATTCTTAGGGCTCACTCGTAGAAATTAACTTACCAGGTTCTGTACCATGTTCGGTCTCTGTTCTCTCATTTTGCGAACACACTCATAGAAGTTGACCTTCTTCTCAGCCTTTCCTTGACGGATGAGATAGTCGATAGCGATGAAGGTCCCCGTCCTGCCCACTCCAGCACTGCAATAAATAAAGACGGTGATAAGTTTTAAGCTCGAATTTCTATGATAACCAGGTCTCTGGAGGAAGATCAAGTACTGAAGAAACAAACCAATACTTTAAACAGCTACCAATCCACTTGGCAGTCAATAGTAGTCTTGTCGAGGGAAAGTCGTGGGCAAAATATTTATGGAGCTCATAGGCGTACTCACGAGGTGCCTAATGGCACTTTTGGTCAAAAAGATTTTACACAACAGCCTTTTCTGCTTTGGCACAATTACCCATTGCGTCTCTTTTACTTGCCTGCAGTGTACCATTATGGGTGCCTTTCCATACTCTATCTCCTTTAGGACGTTTTCTCTGAATTCTAGCAAGGAGCAAGCGAACTTGGGGACATTGTGGTCAGGCCAGGCGGTGAAGTGGAAGAACTTCACAGTGCGCACCTCACCCTTCTGAAAGCCAGCAATTGTGCAATTAAAAACCTCATAATGTCATATAGTGTATTATCATGATTATATCGTATGATTTCACTTATCAGAGTGGGTAGGCCCGTGTGACATGTCCTTCCTCAATAGCCACACTTTCAAACCGGCAGCCTTTCTTCACTTTCAAACTGATGGTGGAGAGGTTGCGTTATGCTAACAGATCTCCACTTTGCCAATTCAAAACTCCTGAACTGAGAATAAGAAGCGTACCAAGGTGACCTTCAGGATTCGCTTCTCGTAGTCGGTAAACTTGTATTCTTCCGCCAGCTGTATGGTGAATGGCCCATAGGTCTTTTTTCCCTGGCTCGGCCAGTATTGTTCGCACTTTTTCTGAAAATGAAACGGAAATTACAGATGACCTTGACCGAAAATTTGTAGCAGGGTGAGCACCTGTTATAACGTATGCTTTTGTTTCCTTTATCATTACAAATTGGGATATTAGATTTCAAATTTATTTGGATCAGATCTTGCTGGGGATCAGTTGTTCATCGCTCGGACCACGGATTGAATTGTTTTTAACTGACCAAGCATACTGTGTTTGTGTTTTGGACTTGGGACCCCATCAACTTGATAAGGGATTGGTGGGTGTTTCGGACGGATTGAATCAGTGTTGCATACCTTTCCCATTTCCTCTAGCTTGGTGAGCATGATGATGGTGGCACAACGTTTCTGCCATATCATTCTCCATGTAGCAGCAACGGAATTAGGAAGCGGACCTGGATGTTCGAAAGTTATAGAGACAAAACACGAAAAAAACTTCTGTCGTTGTCTTACATGTATGCCTGCGCCTCGAGCTATTTTCAATGACATGTTACGATGACTTGATGACTCTTTCATCATATCGTTTCTATAGGAATGATGCACATGCTTGCTGTGCGAGGAAGCGATGCTTTTGTCTTGTTGATGTAGAAACTGTACGAGGACACCAGTGCTAACACCTTTAGGTTCCTACAGTGGTTCGTCATAAAAAAATATTCATAGAAGACATTTGGATGTTATTTTGAAATGTTCATTATTCAAATCTTTACTTGTGTGACAAGTTTTTATTCTGATAGAATATTTCTTGTAATGCATACTTTGTAACTGAAGATGATGATAAAATGATAATAAATTCATCTCACCTTGAGAAGCAATGTAGGCTTTCTCTTTATCATAACCCTGCAAATGTAAAATGAAAGCATCAGGTAGGAGGCTTCAGATCAGATCATAATCCCTCTCTAATCAAGTGCATTAATCATTTTTTAAATGAATAATAAGTTAATTGGACATTTATTAAATAAACATGTACATGTGTCTGTGTCTATTGACCAGTAATAATAAATCAGACGCCAAGACATGTTCGGATCATAGACACATATCAATCAATTACAACCGAGGAAGAGCCATTTCTTTTCAAATGAATATGCTGGTATATTCCGTGTTGATACGCTTTCTATATGCAAACTCTAGTTATATAACCACTCACATGGATGTAGCTTGCATTAATGTAGTCTGATTTCTCTTCGCCGATGGGCTGAAGGATAACACGACTGTGGTCGTCTGAAAAGGAATAATAATTAGGCCCTTCAAAATACATGACCAAACAAGCCAATGAGTAGTAACTAGGAAATCTAATGCATCAAAAAAGAAGATGTATGTCAATGTACAATGTACAATGTAGTCTCCCGAATAAAGATGACAATGACACATGTATGATAGTGATGGTAATGCTGATGATTACTGAGTAGATATCACTAGTCTTCTACATGTCGAATCCAAGAGAAAGCAGAGTGTCCATCAGGTGTTGATATGCTCAAAAAGTTACTTGTCTTCTGATTAATGGATAGTAGAGCACTTTGATATAGGTACAGTATTCCATGGGATTCCATGTCCAAAATGCTATTTTGTTCATGACATATCAGGCCCGAAATCGATGGGGCTCTGCTCCCACCCACGCCATTGTGCAACAGGATATGCAAAACCATCGGGTGACTCGTTAAACAGTAGGCTACAGTCCGGAAATCCAATATGGCCGCCTAGGAGCCATATTGGATATCGAATCAAGCAACCATATTGGGTATCAAGTCAGGCCCAAAATCGATAGGGCACATCTCCGACCCCAGTTCATCATGCCACAGAAAAGGGTGTCACATGACCTGTTTTACAGACGGTCCGGAATATGGAATCTAAGAATTGGGGATATTATAGGTCTTTGAATGACCTGAAATGACATACTTACAGGTTGCTATGTTTTTGTAGCGGTTAAGCGCCGAGTTTTCTGGTTTCTTTGCTTCTTTGGTAGACTTGACGACGCCAACGGGCAACTCCTGCAAGAGAGGATAGTAGTCAGTTTAAAGATAAAAGTACAATTCGAGTCTGATTCTTCATAAAGTGCTGAAGAGGAAATCTTGGTCATAGGATAGTTCTGGAAGATGAAATGTAGGCCTATAGTAAAAACCATATTAATGGTAAATCGCTTATTTTCATATTCATTTTGGCACCAGTTTACCAAATGTGTGTTGGAATTTAATTCTAAAATACCTTGGTACCGTAAAGTCAACTTTTAAATGGAAAATGCATAAGCCTCGTTCTGAGAGTGGAGTGTTTTGGACACGCAACCAAGATGCTCTACCAAAGTTCCCTCGGGATGCACTAAAATGTGGAACCATGCACACAGCTCACTTCAGAAGTTTGAGGCTCTCAAAACACTGCTTCAAACACAAATCAGCCAAGGAAGCATCAACCACCCTAAGTTTTTTAATGAGCACTACACATATTTGCTGAGAAAAACGCTCCAAATAGCCCATTTGCGCGGATTTTAGCGTCACTTGAGCGAGCCGATCCGGACTTCCTATACGGGCTGCCGTAACATAATGTAAACAACGGCGCTACCGGCGCTCCGGGCAGGCGATGGATGGAATTTGCCAAATTTGCACATATTCAAGTTATTTCGTGGCCTATCTTTTTAAGTTTGAGGTATTTTAGAATAGAAATTGAACCCTCGGCTTCGGACCTTGGTTGAGTTACCAAGACACTCTCGGGTGGAGCTAAAATTTCGTCCAAACCCTCGCCTGTCGGCTCGGGTTTGGACTGTATTTTAGCTCCACCCTCGAGTGTCTTGGTAACTCAACCAAGGTCCTCCGCCTCGGGTTCAATTCCTTAATCCATGATCATCTATGAATCAAAGGAATCAAGAAACTGAATACTGTGCTGTAGGTACAAGTTATTGCTCGATCCTGCCAGTTTCAACAAATCAGGAAAGACTATTGTGGCTTCAGCCCCTCGACTCTCCTTGCACACGCCATTTTTAAGAAATGTCCGGGACTAGTATCAATGCAATATGTTACAAAGCAGAGACGACCAGAAGCTTAGCCATTGTCACAACATGCTTTGTCAACATGGAGTATGCAACCTACTTCAAATTCGTCCTTAAATTCATTTTCCCTCTCGCCTCTTAAGCTCTTGACATAAGGAGTGAGGTGAGAAAGATTTACGATTCGGTCTTGGAGATTTGAAAACTCCTTTCCAGCTTTGATGGGGACGATGGGCACAGTTGATTCTGAAACGGAACAATCATAGGATTATACTACTTAATCCATTGAAAAAATATAGGTTCTTTTAATCACAAGTTTTTCAGAACCGATACGGAAAGGGACAACTCTCTTCCCCAGTTAGCATGACCAGTTAAGCTCTTCTTTGTGTGATATGAGTTGATAGCCTACTGAGTAACATAAAATCAATGTTCTGGTTCATCAGAGGTTTAAAAAAGGGCAAAATAGAAAAAAAACAAACAGAAAGTTATGAAGAGTTGTTAAATCCAAGTGTAATACAGTTTGGGTATCCTTTACCAATAATCATACAAACTGTAGAAGTGGCCACCGCGTAAAATCAGAACAATTCGAAATTTTTATCAATACGAGGTCACACGACGAGATATTTACTGGCTCTCTGTTTTCAGTGGCTTGAGTTCATTTCAGCCTGACCACGTATAAAGAAAAATCTAAGCCTTTCCTGATTCACGTCGTGGCCACTTATTGCGATTTCGATCAGTTGATATGCTACAGTATCTAACCAGAAAATCCTTGTGTGGCTATCCATACTTCGAATTGGTAAGAATGGCTTTTAAAACGGCATTTCGGGGCTATTTTTCAGGTCTTACCATATTTCGTCAATTCGTGTTCGGCATGTTCGAATTCCGGCATAGTGCTTCTGTCGTGGAGCTCAGTGCCGAACGATTCGGTTTCTCCTCCCTGTCGTCTACGCTTCTTCCTGTTAAAGGTACAGTAGAAGGAAAATATATACACCTCGTTCCAGGCATGTCTAATGGGTTCGGGGACAAGGGCACCTAATATCATATGCAATTTTACCTTGGGAAGCTGCATTAACCTGCAATAATGAAGCCCCCCTCCCGATTTCTACTTACCTCATAATAATGACCACAGGAATGATGATGATGATGACTACCATAAAAACAGCCAGTCCAGCTGCTAGGCCTGGAACATTAACCGAGGTCTTACCCATGACTGTAAGAAAAAGAAACCAGTACACTGAAGGTACTGCGGTAATACAAGTTACACATGCTAATGAATAAGCAAAGAGCATAGCATGGATTGTGTACGTGCTTTTTAAAATTACTGTACAGTTCAAGTTAGCTTGGAAGGTTCGGCGTTAAATGAATACATAGGGCCAAAGCATAAAATCTGTACCCGTGATGAGTATCCCAAAGCTTCTGTAGGCGACTGTTGTTACCTGAAATTGAAACAGAGAATCGATGAAATGCATCTGATACACTTTATGAGTTATAATTGCCTCTGTCAATGAGATTCTTTCTGCGCTATCACATTGATCACACAGCGGACTTGGCAGTCCGTTTCCCATAATTTGGTCAATGATAGGAATTGCATTTGCATAAGTTCATCTCCTGCATATTCGCCTTTATTTAACATTAGATGCCCTTCAATGCTCTGAGGCTTTGAAAATGTATCCTAATTACTTATCGGTATTGAAATCACATTATATTACAGTTGAACAGGAAATATGCTTTGTACATTCTAACATAATTTGTTATCTGTTATTCTGTCGAACCAGAACAATAACTAAGATGTGTACGAACCCCGCCCACTGTTAACACTATTCCGAAGATGACATCATACTTCTGCCCCTTCGTCAGTGGAGGGTTCTTATAACCGCCATACGTCTTGCCATCTCCGATAACGAATGGACCAGAGAAGTTGGCGTCAAGTTCAGCTGCTATATAACTAGTGTAGCCCTTCTCCTTGGCTGTTTCATGATCAGTTAGATGGCCACGCTCTTCTTTCTCCAATGGTGTCGACCTCCTGCGACGTTGTTCCTGTTTCTCGACAGCAATACGAACTTTGCTGTGAAGATAAATGGATCACTTACATTTTATTGGGGGGGGGGGGGGGGGACTGAAAGGCTATCCGCGGCTGCAGCTTATGCTTCAAAAGTCTCAAGTTTAAAGAAAATCAATTGCGCGTTTGGATAAGCTCTCAAATATCTAAACACATGAACACACTGAAGGCCAAAAAACGGCTTAACTTATTCTTGCGGAGACCTGGAGCGGAAAGTGCATAAATTCCATTTACCTAATAGAACCAGATTTTAATGACGTGGGCATCTTCGGTATATCAAGAGTGATGGTGCTGTCCGTTGTCTTGCCTAAAGAGACATTTTGAAAGAGTTTCTCAGGTATCACTGCTTCTGAAATGGCCAAGTTTAATCCAATTAAATAGCGTATTGAGCATGTTGAACGAGGGAGCATCTGGGAGAAATTTAGAATAGCAAGAACTCCTTGAGGCAAATAAGTAGTCATAACTAATAAAGGGTGGGCGAATGTACCGGTACATGTATGTATAGATTTTTGATTCGCCGAGGTTACTGCCGAATCAATGTCAGATACATAGCGCGTGTTACTTATAGATTTGGTCTATCATATATCTGTCCTGAAAATATTGTTTTTTGAAGGCTATGTAGTCATGACACCAAACGCTTTCTTGAATTTAAAAAGTTAAAATTGTTTTGTTAAAAATGGTGTTCCAATGGCGAGAGAAACGTTAACATGCCTTCTGGCTTGGTCCAGTTCCTAAGCCAAACGCTTGGTCCATATCCCTTGGATGTCTGTGCAGCAACACTACAGTAATTGTACTCGGTGGCTGGTGTGAGGCCAGAAACCCGCGTACCACACCTTATTCTCAAACAAAGGCCTACCTTCTGGCTTAGTCCAGCTCCTCTGCCAAACGCTTGGTCCATATCCCTTGGATGTCTGTGCAGCAACACTACAGTTGTACTCAGTTGCTGGTGTGAGGCCAGAAACCCGCGTACCACACCTTATTCTCAAACAAAGGCCTACCTTTTGGCTTGGTCCAGCTCCTCTGCCAAACGCTTGGTCCATATCCCATGGGTGTCTGTGCAGCAACACTACAGCAGTTGCTGGTGTGAGGCCAGAAACCCGCGGACCACACCTTATTCTCTAACTAAGGCCTACCTTCTGGCTTGGTCCAGTTCCTAAGCCAAACACTTGGTCCATATCCCTTGGATGTCTGTGCAGCAACACTACAGTTGTACTCGGTGGCTGGTGTGAGGCCAGTAACCTTCAGCCTCTTCGTACCTGGGTCAGAGTTTGACACATTCGCGTAAGACGTCCTGTTTCTGTTGACATCTTCATTGTAAGAAAACAAGGGAGTACAAATCACCTGAAAAGGTTTTGAACATGATGGTTGAAATTGTCTGACAGGTTTGTTTGAACGAACTATGGACTGAGCTTCCTCCACGACAATCGGCATGCATTTAGATGCGGCATACCGATCGAAATCTAAGATTCTTAGCTTTGCTCTAATAAAACAGACTCTCTTTGGCGTTAACGATCGCCGTGAGATCTCAGTGACCAGTCCCCATACCTTGTAGTTAGTCAAATTCCCGTTGGGATTCTTTGGTTTGGTCCACTCGAGGACTAAGCTGTTGGTCGTATGTTCTTGCGCGAGAAGCGTGTTTGGTGGCCCAGGGACTGTGGGGATAAAAGATACACATAGAAAGTTAATTGATAGCTTCGTTATCAATCCACCGTACGTTCATTGGTTACACCATACATGTATATCATGAGTTGTATTACGCCGGAAAGTTGGGTCCACAGCGCCGAATGACAATGTGACACATGACACATTCTTAATAACAAACATTTAAAGGTCTTTCAGCCAACACCAAACATGCACCTTGTAGATTTTTCGATATAATTAGAAACCCGAGTAGCACATCGTATTGTCAAACAAGGCCTACCTCCTTGCTCGGTCCAACTCGTCCGGTAAACGCTTGGTCCATATCCCTTGGATGTCTGTGCAGCAACACTACAGTTGTACTCGGTGGCTGGTGTGAGGCCAGTAACCTTCAGCCTTTTCGTATCTGGGTCAGAGTGTGACACCTTCGCGTAAGACATCAAGTCTCTGTTGACATCTTCATTATTGGAAAACAAGGGAGTACAAATCACCTGAAAAGGTTTTGAACATGATGGTTTATAAAATTGTGTGACAGATTGTTTGAACAAACCATAGACTGAGCTTCCACAACAATCTGCATGCATAAGTTTAGATGTGGCATACCGATCGAAATCGAAGTTCCTTATATTTATTCTTTTCTCTCTCTGCCGTTTACGATCTCAGTGTGATCTCAGTGACTGGTCCTCATACCTTGTAGTCCTCCAGGCTCCCGTTGGGATAACGTGGTTTGGTCCACACGAGGACTAAGCTGTTGGTTGTATGTTCTTGCGCTAGAAGCGAGTTTGGTGGCCCAGGGACTGTGGGGATAAAAAGATATGGGAAGTTAGTTGATAGCTTTGTAAGAAATTTTCCATGAGTTCTAAGTCAAAGATTACTCCATACATGTATATCAAGAGTTGTATTACGCCGGAAAGTCAGGTCCACAGTGCCGAATGACAATGTGACACACTACACACTCTTAGTAACAAACCTTGAATTAAAGGTTTTTCAGCAAACACTAAATATGCACCTTGTAGATTTTTGATATCATTTGAAACCCGAGTAGCACATCGTATTCTCAAACAAGGCCTACCTCCTTGCCCGGTCCAGCTCCTCTGCCAAACGCTTGGTCCATATCCCTTGGATGTCTGTGCAGCAACACTACAGTTGTACTCGGTGGCTGGTGTGAGACCAGTAACCTTCAGCCTCTTCGTACCTGGGCCAGAGTTTGACACCTTCGCGTAAGACATCAAGTCTCTGTTGACATCTTCATTATTGGTAAACAAGGGAGTACAAGTCACCTGAAAAGGTTTTGAACATGATGGTTTATAAAATTGTGTGATCAAACTGTAGTCTAAGCTTCCACGACAACCTGCATGCATTGAAGCTGACATGCATGCATAAAAACCCTATCGGCCTAGTTAGAAAACACTAACGCCCGTCCGCCATGTTTTGAACGACCGGTCAGCCATGTTTCAAACGCCCGCAGATATGAAATGAAATGAAAATTGAAATGAAATTTATTGGCCAAAACACAATCTTTGCATATAAGGCACGAAACACAAATACAAATGTACATTGATAGGCTACCAGCATGCCGCAGTTGCGCTATCGTATTCACCGGATGTGGAAAACACATATGAGCATCAGTTCATATAATCTTACTATAAGTGGCCATTGCGACCTCGCGCGATTGTTGTTTGAAATCGAATGCCACCTAATCAGACAGTTCCTCAATACTCGCATGGTTTTGATACCAGCAAAGCGGGAAATTGTTTTGCATCTTTAAAACTCGAAAAATAGCTGCGTGCTCCTATAATCATCACAGGGTGTCAGGTTTATCTCCTGATTATGTATCTTATGAATTTACTTTGCCAATATTGTAAGAGGGCAAATTTTAAAGGCCACATTGAAACTGAAAATGGTACAGATGGCACAAAAGACGCCATTTTGTCAAACTTGTACGTGAAATGAAAAACTGGAAAATATGTGCATTTCCAACAACGGCTTCATGGTATAGTGGATAAGACGGCACGTATCAAATGACGAGGGTGGTGAGTTCGAACCAGCTCGAGGAATATTTTCATTTTTTCTTTACACGAGAGCGTCTCTGTGACCTGTCTCGTCAATGAACTTGTTTTTTTGCAGTCACGTGAGACCTGTCGCTGGTTCTCTATCATGTTTCAAGTGCAGTTGGTCGTTTGGTGGTCGGGCGTTTGTGTTTTCTAACTTGGCCGTTAGGATTTTTATGCATGCATGTCAGCTTAAAGAACGAAATCTAAGTTTTTTTTATCAGTCATCTTATAATAAAGTCTCTCTCTGGCGTTTACGATCTCAGTGAAATCTCAGTGGCTGGTTCCCATACCTTGTAGTCTTTCAGGATCCCGTTGGGATATTGTGGTTTGGTCCACACAAGAACTAAGCTGTTGGTTGTTTTTTCTTGCACGAGAAAGGAGTTTGGTGGCCCAGGGACTGTGGGGATAAAAGATATGGGAAGTTAGTTGATAGCTTTGTAAGAAATTGTCCATGAGTTCTAAGTCAAAGATTACTCCATACATGTATATCAAGTGTTGTATTATGCCAGAAAGTCGGGTCCACAGTGCCGAATGACAATGTGACACACTACACACTCTTAGTAACAAACCTTGAATTAAAGGTTTTTCAGCCAACACTAATATGCACCCTGAAGAATTTTCGATACACATGTACATGTAATTGGAAATCCGAGTAGCACACCGTATTCTCAAACAAGGCCTACCTCCTTGCTCGGTCCAGCTCCTCTGCCAAACACTTGGTCCATATCCCTTGGATGTCTGTGCAGCAACACTACAGTTGTACTCGGTGGCTGGTGTGAGGCCAGTAACCTTCAGCCTCTTCGTACCTGGGCCAGAGTTTGACTCCTTCGCGTAAGACATCAAGTCTCTGTTGACATCTTCATTATAGGAAAACAAGGGAGTACAAATCACCTGAAAAGGTTTTGAACATGATGGTTTATAAAATTGTGTGACAGATTGTTTGAACAAACCATATACTGAGCTTCCACAACAATCTGCATGCATAAGTTTAGATGTGGCATACCGATCGAAATCGAAGTTTCTTATATTTATTCTTTTCTCTCTCTGCCGTTTACGATCTCAGTGTGATCTCAGTGACTGGTCCTCATACCTTGTATTCTTTCAGGATCCCGTTGGGATATCGTGGTTTGGTCCACACGAGGACTAAGCTGTTGGTTGTATGTTCTTGCGCGAGAAGCGAGTTTGGTGGCCCAGGGACTGTGGGGATAAAAAGATATGGGAAGTTAGTTGATAGCTTTGTAAGAAATTGTCCGTTCTAAGTCAAAGATTATTCCAAACATGTATATTAAGAGTTGTACTATGCCAGAAAGTCGGGTTCACAGTGCCAAATTACATTGTGACACACGACACACTCTTCATATCAAAAACCTTTTATTTGAAGGTTTTTAAGCCAACACTCATATGCACCCTGTAGATTTTTCGATATACATGTACATGTAATTTGAAATCCGAGTAGCACATCGTATTCTCAAACAAGGCCTACCTCCTTGCTCGGTCGAGCTCGTCAGGTAAACGCTTGGTCCATATCCCTTGGATGTCTGTGCAGCAACACTGCAGTTGTACTTGGTGGCTGGAGTGAGGCCAGTAACCTTCAGCCTCTTCGTATCTGGGTCAGAGTTTGACACCTTCGCGTAAGACATCAAGTCTCTGTTGACATCTTCATTATTGGAAAACAAGGGAGTACAAATCACCTGAAAAGGTTTTGAACATGATGGTTTATAAAATTGTGTGACAGATTGTTTGAACAAACCATAGACTGAGCTTCCACAACAATCTGCATGCATAAGTTTAGATGTGGCATACCGATCGAAATCGAAGTTTCTTATATTTATTCTTTTCTCTCTCTGCCGTTTACGATCTCAGTGTGATCTCAGTGACTTGTCCTCATACCTTGTAGTCCTTCAGGATCCCGTTGGGATATCGCGGTTTGATCCACACGAGGACTAAGCTGTTGGTTGTTTTTTCTTGCGTGAGAAGCGAGTTTGGTGGCCCTGGGGCTGTGGGGATAAAAAGATATGGAAAGTTAGTTGATAGCTTTGTAAGAAATTGTCCATGAGTTCTAAGTCAATGATTATACTCCATACATGTATTCGGAGAGTTGGTGTTGAATGATGACAAGTTATTGCATTTGGTTTAGTAGAGACAGACAATTAATGATTGGAACTTTCTGTACTTGAGATCATGGTTCACGATTCGATGCATATTAGTGTAATTATTCTAAACTATTACCATCTTCTGGCGTTTTTATCTTCAGATAGTTGGCTTTCTGTTTTTGATCGGGACTATGCACTGTTGCTATGATGGTATACTCTGTGAATGCTGTGAGGTAATTCTTTGTATAAGTTTGTCCCGCTTTGGTTAATTTCTTATAACGTGATCCACTGGTTTTCTTTGCTTGGACATCCAATCGCTTGAAGCAGTCGGATATCATGCCTGGAACCTGAAAGACCATGGTGTTCATTGAGTTCGATTATCTGTCGGTCACCAATTAGAAATGATAGTCAATGATGCACTGTGGTTGAATTGGCAGTGACATCCCAGTCTTAATTTACGCATTGAGAAGCAATGGTACTCTATATGACGGTCTATGATTTCAAACAATGCTTATTTGCAAGAAGATAAGGTGAAACACACGGCTTTTTCGCAACAACATGGCAATGATGTTTGGTCAACGTTGGGTGCGAACGTTATCATAGGACGTGAATTCCGCTAGTTCTGCATTTGGCAGCAACGCCAAGCACAGACCGAACAACGCCCTGTAGTCGCTGAACTATGATGTGATTAACAGATACCATAACGATACAAGTAAAAACCCTACTACCTGTGAGTTTATCACAAGAGACACTCTGTTCGGTCTGACTGACCCCGTGTCTACCGCATTCGATGTCACTGTTATCACCGGCATCACCATGTAGCCTTCAAAAGATTTTGAAAAAGGCATCACTAATTAAATTTGTTGCTTTAAGAATAAATAAGTGTGTATTAACTAAATGAATAAGACGAATTCTTTGAAAGGCATTCAATGTATGTATTTTTAAGATAAGCCCAAGATGCCAAACCGTTCGAGAGGCGGACGAGCGTGTTCATCAAGGTTGTTGTAAAACAACTGATAGAGTTTAAAATTACCTTACACTATCGTACCATGTTGCAAGGCATTGGCCAATGTGCGACAAGAAAGAGACAACGTTTGGTCAGAGTGAAGTTGTCTTCGAAAGCGAATTGGGTATGTAAGTTCGGGAGCAAGGTTAAGGAAAGTGAACCGAATGTCGATGAAACAGATTTCTCGGCTTCATACCGATTGTTATTGCTAGAAATTAAGGTTTTCTAATTACCTTCACACGACGCGGTTGGAAAGGTTGCAGTTGGGCGATTCCACTCCACAATATTCGAGGGAATCGTAAACCATTTTAACTGAACAAAGAAGCTGTAGTTTGTCGATGGCTTGAGACCAGTCACATTAAACTTTATCATTCCAGGCTTTGGGTAGTCTAAATGGTAGACAGACTTGGAATTGTAAATCAGATCCAGCTGCGTAACTTTCGCGGCATCACAGGCACTGTCATGATGTACGTGTGTCCATTTGACGCGGATGGAATTAGGGGTGGAAGCACCATCCTTTGAAAATGTTGGTATTCCTAAAAGACACAAGACGATCTATAACATAAGTTGCTCCAAAAGCTTTAGTTCAGTTACCACCTAATACTAAGTCTTCAGGTGATGGTAATCCCGTTTTATTGTGCTTGTTAAAAAAAAGTACTTTGTGTATAGTACTTCTCTTACTGAGGTCGCAGAGTAGTAAAATAAAGACACATTGATTGTAAAAATGACTATTTAACCTAAAAAATGACAGGCTTATGAAATTATTGGATTGGATCAACAATCTCCCTTTAAGATCTCGTCAAACCTTGGATTGAAAGTCGGAAATGATAATAATCTCGAAATAAAAACGGTTTCGAAAGGTGGCCTGACCTTTTCAAGGTGACAAATGGAATTATAGCCAAAAATGCTTGTAAATGATTAAGTAATGCTAGAAATAATGGCAACACTCCTGTAAAAAGATTTTACTTCCTAGTAAAAAAATTATACAAATTTATCACCGTTTATCTATACACGGACACGGTCCGCCTTTAATATACTAAATTCTTGGATTCTTTCCTATCTTACCTATATTGCAATAAGGTCCGGTGAAATGATTGTTACAAATTCCATTTGGACACTTTCCTGTCGTGTCGTCGCACTCAGCATCATTGTCACACTGGCATGGGTTGTTACAGTTAGGACCATAGCGCTTGTTTTTGCATTCTGAATAACGTAACGACAGAGAAATTAACTGGACGCT